>NC_091287.1:269489766-269790066 GCF_032444005.1 Ranitomeya imitator | reverse complement strand
GCAAAGCCCCTAATGTACCTAAACAGTAGAAACCCCCCACAAGTGACACCATTTTGGAAAGTAGACCCCCTAAGGAACTTATCTAGATGTGTGGTGAGCGCTTTGACTCACCAAGGGCTTCACAGAAATTTATATTGCAGAGCCGTAAAAATAAAACAAAAATTTTTTCCCATAAAAATTATTTTTTAGCCCCCAGTTTTGTATTTTCCCGAGGGTAACAGGAGAAATTGGACCCCAAAATTTGTTGTTCAATTTGTCCTGAGTGCGCTGATACCCCATATGTGGGGGGAACCACCGTTTGGGCGCATGGGAGGGCTCGGAAGGGAAGGAGTGCCATTTGGAATGCAGACTTAGATGGAATAGTCTGCAGGCGTCACATTGTGTTTGCAGAGCCCCTAATGTACCAAAACAGTAGAAACCCCCCACAAGTGACACCATTTTGGAAACTAGACCCCCCAGGGAACTCATCTAGATGTGTTGTGAGAACTTTGAACCCCCAAGTGTTTCACTACAGTTTATAACGCAGAGCCGTGAAAATAAAAAATCTTTTTTTTTTCCCACAAAAATTATTTTTTAGCCCCCAGTTTTGTATTTTCCCAAAGGTATCAGGAGAAATTGGACCCCAAAAGTTGTTGACCTATTTGTCCTGAGTACGCTGATACCCCATATGTTGGGGTAAACCCCTGTTTGGGCACACGGGAGAGCTCGGAAGGGAAGGAGCTCTGTTTTACTTTTTCAACGCAGAATTGGCTGGAATTGAGATCGGACACCATGTCGTGTTTGGAGAGCCCCTGATGTGCCTAAACAGTGGAAACCCCCCAATTATAACTGAAACCCTAATGCAAACACACCCCTAACCCTAATTTTAACAGTAACCCTAACCACACCTCTAACCCTGACACACCCCTAACCCTAATCCCAACCCTATTCCCAACTGTAAATGTAATCTAAACCCTAACCCTAACTTTAGCCCCAACCCTAACTCTAGCCCCAACCCTAGCCCTAACCCTATCCCTAACCCTAACCCTAGCCCTAACCCTAGCCCTAACCCTAGCCCTTACCCTAGCCTTAACCCTAACCCTAGCCCTAACCCTAGCCCTTACCCTAGCCTTAACCCTAACCCTAGCCCTAACCCTAGCCCCAACCCTAGCCCTAACCATAGCCCTAACCCTAACCCTAGCCCTAACCCTAGCCCTTACCCCAACCCTAGCCCTAACCCTAGCCCTAGCCCTAATGGGAAAATGGAAATAAATACATTTTTTTATTTTTTCCCTAACTAAGGGGGTGATGAAGGGGGGTTTGATTTACTTTTATAGCGAGTTTTTTAGCGGATATTTATGATTGGCAGCCGTCACACTGAAAGACGCTTTTTATTGCAAAAAATATTTTTTGTGTTACCACATTTTGAGAGCTATAATTTTTCCATATTTTGGTCCACAGAGTCATGTTAGGTCTTGTTTTTTGCGGGACGAGTTGACGTTTTTATTGGTAACATTTTCGGGCACGTGACATTTTTTGATCGCTTTTTATTCCGATTTTCGTGAGGAAGAATGACCAAAAACCAGCTATTCATGAATTTCTTTTGGGGGAGGCGTTTATATCGTGCCGCGTTTGGTAAAATTGATAAAGCAGTTTTATTCTTCGGGTCAGTACGATTACAGCGTCACCTCATTTATATAATTTTTTTTATATTTTGGCGCTTTTATACAATAAAAACTATTTTACAGAAAAAATAATTATTTTTGCATCGTTTTATTCTCAGGACTATAACTTTTTTATTTTTTTGCTGATGATGCTGTTTTGCGGCTCGTTTTTTGCGGGACAAGATGACGTTTTCAGCGGTACCATGGCTATTTATATCTGTCTTTTTAATCGCGTGTTATTCCACTTTTTATTCGGCGGTATGATAATAAAGCGTTGTTTTTTGCCTCTTTTTTTTTTTTCTTACAGTGTTTACTGAAGGGGTTAACTAGTGGGCCAGTTTTATGGGTTGGTTCGTTACGGACGCGGAAATACTAAATATGTGTACTTTTATTGTTTTTTTTTTTATTTAGATGAAGAAATGTATTTATTGGAATAATATTTTTTTTTTCATTATTTAGGAATATTTTTTTTTATTTTTTTTACACATTTGGAAATTTTTTTTTTTACTTTTTTATTTTGTCCCAGTTTGTATAGCACTCTGTCAGATCATTGATCTGACTTACAGTGCTGCAGGCTTCACAGTGCCTGCTCTGAGCAGGCTCTGTGAAGCCACCTCCCTCCCTGCAGGACCCGGATCCGCGGCCATCTTGGATCCGGGGCTGGAGCAGGCAGGGAGGGAGGTAAGACCCTCGCAGCAACGCGATCACATCGCGTTGCTGCGGAGGGCTCAGGGAAGCCCGCAGGGAGCCCCCTCCCTGCGGGAAGCTTCCCTATACCGCCGGCACATCGCGATCATCTTTGATCGCGGTGTGCCAGGGGTTAATGTGCCGGGGGCGGTCCGTGACCGCTCCTGTCACATAGTGCCGGATGTCAGCTGCAATAAACAGCTGACACCCGGCCGCGATTGGCGGCGCTCCCCCCGTGAGCGCTGCCGATCGCATATGACGTACTATCCCGTTGGTGGTCATAGGGGCCCACCCCACCTCGACGGGATAGTACGTCTAATGTCAGAAAGGGGTTAATTGTCGGACACGGAATCTGGTATATGCCCTGATATGTGGCTGTAAGAAAATATATGTGGGCCAAACAACACAGGAGTTGCGCCGCCGTGTGCAACAACACGTTTCCAATATATCCATGGCCAAAATGGATAGGGAGAGAGGCAAACAGTTGACCTCTGTAGCGTCCTATTTTCTGGAACAACATAATGGCAGCCCAAGGACTCTTCGGGTTATGGGTTTGGAAGGCATCACCCCCAACATTAGAGGGGGGAAACTATCGGATGAGTTGCTGAGGAGGGAATCCTGCTGGATTTATGAACTCAAGAGCTTAACACCAGCTGGCTTGAACGAAGAACTACTGTATACAGGGTTCTATAAAAGATTATAGTGACTTGTCCTATGTCAAATTTGTAGAGCGGCATGAGTACAGTTATTTGTGGACTCTGGTATGCAATAATCTGCATCTGTACATGTTTTTTTTTTCTCCCATATGTGTATTACAGATCCGCGTTTATAGGTGGAGCGAGTTATTCTCACACAACTGTGATTGACGGAACAATTGGGAAGATGAACCCTTCATGAAAGAATATAAAAGAACAAGATAATTTGTCTGTTTGATTACACGTGGACAGATTATATTATAACATGCATACAATTATATGTAAACATTTTTTTTCTCTCTCCTCTCATGCTGTTATTTCTGACGTGAACCTCCTGGTGTCAAAACAATAGTGGTTATGCTTAGGGGTGATTTGCCTACGTATAGTTGAGGTGCAAACTAATTTACCCCTCTAGGCAACCATCTATACTAGGTTCTCGAGTCCTATGGCCTGTGGTGTGAGCCCCTATTGATGTTTTATTTTATTATTGGGGGCCAGTCCGTTGGCACCCACCTCTGTGGTAGAGGTGGGGAGTGCATTGTGGCCGGACACTTTAATTACTTGGGTGCTCGTTTGTCATCTTTTATATTATGAATAAACAATGTAAATGGGAAACTTGCGCTGACTGACTACTTTAGGAACGGTAGGACTCTTTAAGGGTACCATGCGGTCTCAATAACCTCTTGTCTATCATTGTCTATGTTTGCGCTCTTTACACATTGGGGGTATGTGACCTTATGTTATTCTATGGTCACTAGCCTCTTTTTGGGGGTCTCTCCTTTCCGTAACTAGTGGAGCGAATCTACCCTTAAATCTGCGCTTGTGTAAATATCATTATGCCTGCCGCTTTGTTATGTGGTTGTGTGACTGTTCCGTTCACTAGCCTGACATGGGCCATTCTAACCGGACCATGTGGGGTAAAGCATTTGCGCCGTTTTTGCAGTGGCTTAAGGGTCATTTAATCTGATTACATTTCATCTCATGAGCCAGCATCATTAGTGTTTTCTGGCACCCATGGATGTTTATCGCCGTTAATATCGCTGATAAAATATAAACTTTGACAAATAACAGGTCTTGTTTCCCTGATGTCCTGTACCAAGGTCACTAGTTTTGTAATTGTGCCTAATGGCATAGGGGCCGATGTTCTGCCCCTCGCTATCTGCGCATGCGTGCAACAAGTCCGGGTCATTGGACCATGATAACCTGTCCATAGTGTATGTGTTCTGCCTTTAAATAATTATCAAAATCTGATCAGATTAATTGGGATTCATACACCTATGGCGTATAGACAGTTGGTGTGTATTGTTCACACTTTTGAATGTTCCGATGTAATTTCACCATTTGTGCAGGTGCAGTGGGTTATAGGACTATGCCTGACTACTACTAACTGCTAACGTTTGCGCAGTAGATATTGTGACACATCGACATGGGTATCTGCGCATGTGTGGAACAAGCTGAGGGACAGTTGCTACAGCAACCTGGCTACCAAGCAGGCGCCGTGTGTATGTTCTATGTCCGGCCAGCACTAACTTCCTGTAACGGCGCAGTTAACATATCTACACGCCGACATGCGGCCAGGCTGCCGCCATCATCGCCTACACCTGGTAGGTTTACTAGTCACTTATAGGTATATAAACGTTGGGGACGCACCAGTAGGGCATTTTCTGACCCTGAGGAAGACGCTTACTGCGTCGATACGCGTTGTTCCATTACACTGACATGGCCAACCAGATACACTATGCCCAGCATACCTGTAGATGAAGTGTGTGAGGGGCCTCTTATTTGTTAGGCTGGGTAAGACCACGGACATTTGGGTAGATACCCTGCATACTTTACAACTGTGGGTTAGGTGCAAGTTGTTACTAGCTTTTTATCATGCTCTGAGATTATACCAGATTGCATTTGCAATTACTGTTACCACAATGCGTGCACCTTAGGTTGATGGTTATGAAATAACAGCATGAGTATACCTGAGTCATTGGTCTGAAGCATCAACCTAGCCTGCCGTATGCATTTTTTCTGGTGCGCTGTAGACTGTGGGGTATAGTGGTCTGTTCAACCATATCCTTTATTATTGTGGTGGGCATGCATGCTGTGTGGCATACATTATGGTTTCATCTGTGTTTGTTATTTGCCTACATCTGACCTAGAAAAGGTTGCAACCATCATTTGATATTATGGTATATGCAAATTGGCCTGTCAGTGTATCTCTGTGTAATATATTGTTTTTGTAAAAATTATTGTGGACCCGCCACCTCTACTCTTGTGGTGGAGGCCTTTTAAGTGTTTTTAATATTCTTTGTGTGTTGTTCCCAATAAAAAATTGATTATTTTTGTACTTTAATATTGAATTGGTGATCCCATTTTTTGTGCATACACTTTTCTCTTCTGGTTGTATTCTATATGAGTATGCAGTAGGTGATCCCGATAGATAATAATTGATGGTGCCCTCTCTAACATATATTCTTTGGCAATCAGCGACATTGGTGCGAGATTTAAATCACGCTTCGCTGATTGGTCGTGCCCGGACGGACGCGACCAATCGGTGACAGGCGTAGTCTGGCCGCCAATTGGTGCTGGATTTGAACCACACTTCACTGATCGGCCAGCCGGGCACGACCAATCAGCGATATTGGCACGAAATTTAACCCCCACTCACAGCACAACGTACATACATACATACATATTCTAGAATACCTGATGCGCTAGAATCGGGCCACCATCTAGTTTTAAAATATTATATAGTGAAGATTAAAAATAATGATATTTTAGCCCCACATTTTTCATTTTTACAAAGGCAACAGAAGAATTTAGACCACATAGTTTGTTCTGCAATCTCTCCTGAGTACAGGAATACCCCGCATTTGCTCAGAAACTCTTGTTTGGGCAAAAGGAAGGCTTGGAATCTAAGGAGAGCTATTTGATAATCTGAGTGCAACATTGTCTGGAATAGATTGTGGGCTCCATGTCGCATTTGGTGTGCTGCCAAGGTTCCAGAACATAAGAAACTCCTCCTACTGGCCCCATTTTAGAAACTACACCTCTCGAAGAATTCTTCTTGTGGCCTAGTAAAAATTTTAGACTCACAGATGTTTCACAGAACTGTATAACATTGGGCTGTAAAAAATATAAATTTTTCCACTAAAATGTTTTAGGCTCAAGATTTTATTTTTCAAAAGAGATAATAGGAGAGAAAGGACCACAAGATTTGTTTCTCAAAGTCACCTGAATATGTCAATGCCCCAAATGCAATTAAAAACTACATTTTAGGAACAGTGCAAACCTGAGAAGGGAAGGAGTGCCGCATCGGATTGCTTATTACCTGGAATGGTATGTGGGTCCTATGTCACACTGGCAGTGCCACTGAGGTATCAGAACAGCAGTACCTTCCGTAAGTGACCCCATTTTATAAATCACACATCTTAATGAAATCATCTATGTGTTCATGTTGACACCATGTGTGTCACAGAATTTTATACCACTGAGTGGTAAAGTTTTTTTATGTTTTCACAAGTGGAATTAGGTAAAAATGACCACATAATTTGTTGCACAGCTTCTCATGACCATGACAATACTATATAAGTGGCTGTATAGTATTCTTTGGCCACGTGAAAACACTCAGTATTGGAAGGAGTGCTTTTTGACTCTTGGAAAGCAAATTTTCCAAGAATAGTTGTGGAGTCTATATACAGAGCCTACAAGTGCCAGAATAGCGGAAATCTCCCTCATTGACCCAAATTTAAAAAATTATACCCCTCTGGGAACTCATCTACACATGTTATAATGATTTTGATTCCATGGGTGATTTAGAGAAACAAGCAGCAATGGCTGATGCTAAGTGAAAATTCAAATATGCCATTGTAGTGCCTAGTACATTCCAGTGCCCAGTACATTGTAATGCCCATTAATCCCAGCATGTGGATTTTCCTCGAGAAAGTAATTTCAAACGTGTGGATGCAAATGGCAGTTAGTCACACTCTGAGGCTCAGGAGGAGGTGGCATTTTGGATATGGGAGCACAGATTTTGCTGGATTTTGTTTGGTGGGAGCCATGTAACTTTTCCAGAGGCTTTGTACTACCAATAATGTGGACTCCTCCTACATTTCCATTAACAGATAAGTGGAGACCTGTTTTTTGTGGGTTGATTAGAAGCTTTCATGGCATTTTGGGGTTCAGAACATTTTGAATCAGTTCACATTTAAACTGTGCTCTAGGCTGCACACTTATATCTGGATTTCCATCTAAATCTACAAAGTATGTGATTCGGCTGAGGGAGGAATCCATCCACTTATGGGGCAACAGAGTTACTTGGGACTCCCTGTGGCTTCCATTCGGCAGTGTCCTTTTCAGAGGTGCACAAAATTGTGGCTGACCGTGCTTTTTTACACATTTAAAAAGATAGGCTTAGTGGGATCATAGGCCAGATAGCATCGACAGTGTCTCCATCTGCCTCATTATAGGGAATCTGACATTGTAGGTTCCGATTGAATCACGTATTTCAGAGATGTGCATGGAAACCCTGGTGTAAGCATTCAGTGTAGAGTGCAGCATAAATATGAGACAAGTCTTACTGAAATTTTTGTAGGCAAAATAAGCAAATCAAAAGAAGGTGAAGAATTGGTTTTATTTATTGTTTATGCCATTTCTCAAGCAGTGTAAGCAATTAGACTACTTTATTCTTCGGATTGATGTGATTAAAAACAGGTATAAATCTTGTATTGCTGTAACGTTTGGCTTCTATCACACAAACAAGTTTTTTCATAACCATATTTTGTGAGCTATAATTTTCCTATATTTCTGCCCATCATGAGAGGCTTATTTTTTGTGAGACGAGTTGACGGTTTTGTTGGCACCATTTTTGGCAGCAACTCAGAGATTGTCTTTTGAGTTTGTTTTTTTTGCCGTTCACCACATGGTAAAAATGATAAGGCAGCTTTATTCTTTGGGTCAGGGCGATTACAGCATTACCACATTTATGTAATTTTTTTTATGTTTTGTCACTTTTACACAATAAAAAACCATTTTATAGAAAATATACAGTATATTGTCTTTGCATCACTTTATTCTGAGAGCAAAACCTTTTTTATTTTTCCACTGATGGAGTTGTTTTGTGCCTTGCATTTTGCTGGACAAGATGATGTTTTCAGCTACACCATTTTAAGTTATATTTGTCTTTTATGTCAAATTTTATACCACCTTTTCTCAAGTGTTATGATGAGAAACCATAGTTTTTTTGCCACTTTTTTCTTTTACTGCATTCACTGTAGGGGTTAAGTAGCATGACAGTTTTATAGATTGGGTCAATTCGGATACGGCAATACAAATATGTGTGCTTTTTTTGTTTATTTCTTTTAGGCTGCCATCACACTAGCAGTATTTGGTCAGTATTTTACATCAGTATTTGTAAGCCAAAACCAGAAGTGGGTGACAAATCCAGAAGTTGTGCATATGTTTCTATTATACTTTTCCTCTAATTGTTCCACTCCTGGTTTTAGCTTACAAATACTGATGTAAAATACTGACCAAATACAGATAGTGTGACGGCAGCCTTTGATGAATATGTGTTTACGGGTGTAATATTTTTTCTTTTTTTTTTTTAATAATATTTTCAATTCTCTTCTTAACTTTATTTACTTCTTTAATTAAGCCTTTTATGAGACTTTAATTTTTATTACTCTCTCTGATCACTGGTCTCATGCATTGCAATGCACCAGCACTGCAATGGATGAGACATCTGATTTTACACAAGCAGCTCGCCTATTACACCCTGTCCATGGCTAAGTCTAACAGGGCACTGTATCTTACACACAAGGAGGTCACTGTCTTACCTCTGGGTGCAATAACAACCATTGACATAGGCTACTTTCACACTAGCGTCGTACGACGCACGTCGCAATGCGACATACCGACGCATACTGTGAAAGCGCCACACAACGGGGACAGCGGATGCAGTTTTTCAATGCATCCGCTGCCCCATTCTGACCTGCAGGGAGGAGGGGGCGGAGTTCCGGCCGCGCATGCGTGGTCGGAAATGGCGGACACGACGCACCAAAAAATGTTACATGCAACGTTTTTTGGTTTCGATGGTCTGACGCAACACGACGCAACCATCGCACGATGGTTGCGACGTGTGGCAAAGCTTCGCAATGCGTCGCTAATGTTAGTCTATGGAGAAAAACGAATCCTGCAAGCAATTTTGCAGGATGCGTTTTTCATCCAAAACGACGCATTGCGACATGCGTCGTACGACGCTAGTGTGAAAGTAGCCTTAGGCCGATTTCACATATCAGTGTCTCCGGTACGTGTGTTGACAGTTTTCTGATGTACCCTAGACACTGACACATGTAGACCCATTCAAATAAATGGGACTATGCACATTTCAGCATCTTTTCATGGACCGTGTGTCCGTGTGCAAAACACCCAGATATGTCCATTTTTTCCCGGACACACGGGCCGCAAAAATGTGCCATGAAAGAGCTGAAAAAAGCAGTGTGTATAATGGTCATTATGACCCATAATGTGCCACACACATCCACACAGAAAACAGAGCACACTGTCCTCCATGTGCATGGATGGCCACAGGGAAAGTAGTGCTACTGTAAGCTGCTGTTCCCTTGCATGTGGTGCTGATTGCAGCTTTCATCCATTATCCCCTGCTGTGCCGACAAGCAGCGTGAGCAGGGGCGAACGAATGAAAAACCCAATGTGAGGTCCCCTATGTTGTTAAAAAACCCCAGCAAAACTCATGAGTGCGGGCTACTATTCTCAAGCTGGTAAGGGGCCATGGATATGGGCCCCCCCAGCCTAAAAACAGCAGCCCACAGCTGCCCAGAAAAGGTGCATCTCTTATATGTGCCAATTGTGGAGCTTTGCCTGTTTCTTCCCACTTGCCCTGTAGCGTTGACAAGTGGGGTAATGAGGGGTTAATATCACCTTCCTATTGTAAGGTGACATTAAACGCAGCTTAGAAATGGAGAGATGTTAATAAGACACATCTCCATTACTAATCCTATAGTTGGTAACGTATTAAATAAACACATACACATGCAGAATAAAGTATTTTAATGAAATCATGCACCACACAGTTTTGCAATCTTTATTATACTGGTAATCTAAGCGATGGCCTCGATCTCCTGTAAGAAAATAAAATAACAAACCTACAATATACTTATACCTGTCCAGTGTTCAGTCAGTCCCATGCCGCAATCCATATCTGGGGGATAGACAGTTTACAACCAGGAGCATTGCTTATGCTTCTGGCCCGGCTGTAAACTACTCGGGAATGAATGATATGCAGTGGGCGCAGGCTCACTAACTAGCGCTGACGTCAATGAGTCTGTGCTCACTGCTGGCATGAATGCCTGTGACCTTAGGACCATGGGAGAATGCAAGTGATGAGGTCACTGTGACAGATCTTTAACTGACGTGACCTCATCACTTGCATTCTTCCATGGTCCTGAGGTCACAGGAATTCATGCCAGCAGCGAACACAGACTCAGTGACGTCAGCGCTAGTTACTGAGCTTGTGCCTGCTGCATTTCATTTATTCATTCTACCCTGCTCGCACTGCTCTCACACAGAGCAGAGGAGTAGGGATGATAGCCGGCTTCAGCACCACACGCAGGGGAATAGTAGCGCTACTTCCCCGGCAGCCATCCATGCGGTACTGATGGGGCACACATGTGGCACACGGTTGCCACACATGTGCTGCATGTAGTACACAGATGGACACACAGACACTGATACCTCCGGTACCGGAAATATCAGGATGTGTGAAACCGGCCTTATTGTGATTTCGTAGTCATTAGAGGTGAGAGAGTGAGCCCTCATCTTCTCACAACCTCACAAATCCTGCAATCCCTATTGATAGCGGCATCTGGAGGGTGAATCAGCCAGGGAAGGTACGAGCACCAGCCTTGGCTGTTACCACAGGAGATGGACTATGAGCTTGCTGCTGTGAATGTGCAGGGAAGTTCTGTGTGCAGCAATCAGAGAGCTAGAACAGCTGTAATGTGTCCCCGCATCTCTAGCTGTGCCTATCAACTGTCAGTGACTGCTGTTAGCACAACGCTGTCACTGTTTGTTTTCACACAATGAGAGCTGAAAGACATGATGGTATAGCACGTCATGATTAGTGTTGAACGATACCTTCCGATATTCGGAAATATCGGTATCGGATTAAATCGGCCGAAAAAATATCGGATATCGCCGATACACAAATATCGGAATTAAAAAAGCCCTTTCTGTCCTTGTACATTCTGTTCCAGAAGGGGAAGATGCAAGACTGTGTGGGACTGTGGTGGGTCTGTGCGGGCCTGTCGGGGTTCTGTACAGGCCTCTCTGGGGGTCTGTGCGGGCAGCCGAGAGTCTGTGCGGGCTGCCAGGGGTCTGTGCGGGTCTGCCAGGGGTCTATACGGCCCTCTTGGGGGTCTGTGGGCCGCCGTGGGTCTGAGCGGCCTGCTGGGGGTCTGTACGGGCCTCTCGGGGGTCTGTGCAGCCTGCCAGGAGTCTGTGTGGCCTGCCAGGGGTCCGTACGGGCCTCTCTGGGGTCTGTGCGGCCTGCCGGGGGTCTGTGCGGCCTGCTGGGGGTCTGTATGGGCCTCTCTGGGGTCTGGGCGGCCTGCCAGGGGTCTGTGTGGCCTGCCGGGGGTCTGTGCGGGTGTGCAGGCATCATCCAATGGGACTACAAGTCCCATCGGGCGCCGGATTGCGCCTGATGGCCACATGTTTCATCTGTTTTTTGCAGGATCCATCAAAAAAGCTGTTTACACCGGACTGAATACACATACAGAGGAAGGGTTTTTTCTGTCCGTGGAAAAAACGCACAGTGACGGGTCCAGCAAAAAAACGGCTGAAACTGAGATGTGAAATGATGAATCCCGCCTCCGAATCTGATTTTTCATGCATGTTTCCATTCAAATCTTGCACATTTTTCGTTTATTTATTTATTTTCAAAAACTGCATCAAAACCGCGCAAAAACCGCACCAAAAACTGTATCCGGATCTGGCAAAAAATGAATGAAACATGTGGACATCAGGCGCAATCTGGTGCTAATACAACTCTATGAAAAAAAAACGGATCTGGCAGAAAAATACGGATCTTGCAAATGTGCTCGCAAGATGCGTTTTTTACCAATAGACTGGTATTAGCGACGGATCGCGACGGATGGCCACACGTCGCGTCCTTCGTGCAATGGATTTGTCGTGTTTTGGCGGACCGTCGGCATGAAAAACGATCAAGTTTACATTTTTTGTCCATTGCTTCCGCCAGTTTCTACCGCACATGCGCAGTCGAAACTCTGCCCCCTTCTCCCCGGACTTCAGAATGGGCAGTGGATGCGTTGAATAACTGCATCCGCTGCCCACGTTGTGCACAAATTTCACAAGCATAGAGACAGACCCGTACCGATGCAAGTATGAAAGAGGCCTTAATGAGCGCTTAATTTAAAAAAAAAAACGGAACAAAATGGCGTGGGCTCCTGCGCAATTTTCTGCACCAGAGGGGGAAACCCGACGGCCGGGGGCCAATATTTGTAGCCTGCTATGAATATCAGCCCGCAGATGTATGCGTAGTCTTTACTGGCAATTAAAATAGGGGAACCCAACAAAAAATGACGTGGGGTCCCCTATATTTTATAGCCAGAAAGGCTACGCAGACTGCTGCGGGCTGATATTCATAGAATAGAGAGGGGCCATGGATATTGCCCCCCGGCTACAAATACTAGTCCGCACCCGCCCCAGAAATGGCACATCTGTAAGATGCGCCAATTCTGGCACCTGGCCGCTCTCTTCCCACTCCCGTGTAGCGGTGGGATATGGGGTAATAAGGGGTTAATGTCACCTTGCTATTGTAAGGTGACATTAAGCTGGGTTAATAATGGAGAGGCGTCAATAAGACGCCTATTCATTATTAATCCAATACTAGTAAAGGGTTAATAAAACACACACATTAGGAAAAAGGTATTTTAATATTCTTCATTTAACCATACTTACCATACTTCAGCGCCTGCAAAAAACGTAAAATAATAAACCGTATACTACCTGTCCGCCATAGTCCAATTAATAACGAGTGTCCCACGACGATCTCCCCTATAGAACAGTGACATCAGGTGTTGCCACTGCTCTATAGGACCTTCAGTGACACACTGACAGGAGACAATGGCTCCTGCAGTGCATCACTCAGAGGTTACTAGAGTTCAAAATCTCACTTTATGGCAATTGCTGCATGGGAAAATTTCTCACACAGCAATGCCAAAAGTGAGACTAGGGACTATTTTTTTACAGCAGTGGATGAATACAATGCGGAAGGATACCTTCCTCCCATCATAGTGCTCCTTGGGCTCCGAGAGAGCGGTCGCATCAGCTGATGCTGCTGTTCTCCACGGGAGATCGATGTGGGACACACGTGGATTTCTGCGGATCAGAGAGTATATTGGTTGTTTGTTATTTTAATCTTTTTTATAGATGACACTGGCTTCGAGGATCAAAATGACAAGTGATGGTAAGTATGTACTTTATGTTATATGTACTGTATGTCTGTATTTATGTATTGTATGTAATGTATGAATATATTGTATGTAGTATGTATGTTAAATGTATGTATTTATGTTTGTAGTATGTATGTAGTATGTATGTATGTAGCATGTATGTAGTATGTATGCAGTATGTATGTTGTATGTATGTAGTAAGTATGTATGTAGTATGTATATTGTATGTATGTTGTATGTATGCAGTATGTATATAGTATGTATTTAGTCTGTATGTATGTATGTAGTATGCATGTACTATGTCTGTAGTATGTATGTAGCATGTTGTATGTATGTAGTATGTTGTATGTATGTAGTATGCACAGTATGTAGTATGTATGTTGTATGTTTGTAGTATGTATCTATGTAGTATGCATGTAGTATGTATGTAGTATGTATGTATGTAGTATGTATGCAGTATGTATGCTGTATGTATGTTGTATGTATGTTGTATGTATGTGGTATGTATATATGCAGTATGTATGTTGTATGTATGTAGTATGTATGTTGTATGTATGTTGTATGTATGTGGTATGTTGTATGTATGTATGTTGTATGTAGTATTTTTATTTTTTTTTACATTCAACACATTAGCCGGATGATGGGACTACTACTGTCTCATCATTGGCTAATGTGTCAGTCACTGCCATTGTAGCAGGCATCGCCCGATGGGACTTGTAGTCCCATCGGACGATGCCTGCACACCCACACAAACACCTGGCAGGCCGCACAAACCCCAGAGAGGCCCATACAGACCCCTGGCAGGCCGCACAGACCCTCGGCAGGCCGCACAGACCCCAGAGAGGCCCATACAGACCCCCATCAGGCCCGCACAGACCCCCCCACAGTCACGCACAGACCCCGCCCGCACACACAGATGCAGTCTCCACCCACGCACCGTCCACACTCCATTATAGTGCATCATTCCAATTCCAGTATCCGATAACTTAAAAATATTGGAACTCAGTTTCGGAAATCCGATACTGCAAATATTGTCTGATACCCAATATTTGCAGTATCGGAATGCTCAACACTAGTCATGATACAGCAACTGACACCTGCTCATGATGTGCTATGTCTGTCATTGGTCATTAAGTGGTTTAAAAAAATAAATGAGCCGCTAAAATTATCATAATATTATGTGTCAATAATTTTGCTAAGCTAACATTTCTCAGTTCATTTCAATCATTATTCTACGTTCATTTCAATCATTATTCTACTTTCCTGCCCTTGACATTGTAAATTTAAAAGAAAATAGAATTAAATTAAATTACTGGAAGCTTCATTAAGCTTTTTTCCAACAGAAAATAATATATAATACACTGATCAAAAAAATAAAGGGAACATTAAAATACCACATCCTAGACTGAATGAAATATTTCAGATGCAAATCTTTATTCATTACATAGTGGAATCTGTTAAGAACAATAAAACATAAAAATGATCAATGTAAATCAAAATAAATATCCCATAGAGGTCTGGATTTGGAATGATATGCAAAATGAAAGTGGAAAATCAAATTACAGGCTGATCCAACTTCAGTGGAAATTCCTCAAGACAAGGAAATAATGTTCAGTTGTGTGTGTATTGCCTCCATGTGCCTGTATGACCTCCCTACAATGCCTAGGCATGCTCCTGATGAGGTGGCAGATGGTCTCCTGAGGGATCTCCTCTCAGATCTGGACTAAAGCATCCACCAATTCCTGGACAGCCTGTGGTGCAACGTGACGTTGGTGGATGGTGCAAGACATGAAGTCCCAGATGTGTTCAATCAGATTCAAGTCTGGGGAATGGGCAGGCCAGTTGATTGCTTCAATGCCTTCATCTTGCAGGAACTGCTAACATACTCCAGCCACATGAAGTCTGGCATTGTCCTGCATTAGGATGAACCCAGGGCCAACCGCACCAGCATATGGTCTCCCAAGGTGTCTGAGGATCTCATCTCGGTACCTAATGGCAGTCAGGCTACCTCTGGCGAGCACATGGAGGGCTGTGCGGCCCTCCAAAGAAATGCCACCCCACACTATTACTGATCCACTGCCAAACCGGTCATGCTGAAGGATGTGGCAGACAGCCGATCACCCTCCACGGCATCTCCAGACTCTGTCACATCTGTCACATGTGCTCAGTATGAACCTGCTTTCATCTGTGAAGAGCAAAGGGCGCCAGTGGCGAATTTGCCAATACTGGTGTTCTGTGGCAAATGCCAAACGTCCTGCATAGTGTGGACAGTGAGCACAACCCCCATCTGTGGACATTGGGCACTCAGACCATCCTCATGGAGTCAGTTTCTAACCGTTTGTGCAGACTCATGCACGTTTATGGCCTGCTTAAGGTCATTTTTCAGGGCTCTGGCAGTGCTCCTCCTGTTCCCCCTTGTGCAAAGGCTGAGGTAGTGGTCCTGCTGCTTGTTTGTTACCCTCCTACAGCCCCCTCCACATCTCCTGGTGTTCTGGCCTGTCTCCTTGTAGTGCCTCTGGACACTTCACTGACAGACACGGCAAACCTTCTTGCAACAGCTCACATTGATGTGCCATCCTGCATGAGCTGCACTACCTGAGCAACTTGTGTGGGCTGTAGAGTCCATCTCATGCTACCACAAGGGTGAAAGCACAACCACCATTCAAAAGTGACCAAAACATCAGCCAGAAAACATTGGTACTGAGATGTGGTCTGTGGTCCCCACCTGCAGAAACACTCCTTTATCAAGTGTGTCTTGAAAATTGTCAATAATTTCCATCTGATGTCTATTCCTTTTGCACAACAGCATGTGAAATTGATTGTCAAACAGTGTTGCTTCCTAAATGGACAGTTTGATTTCACAGAGGTTTGATTTACTTGGAGTTGTATTCGGTTGTTTAAATATTACCTTTATTTTTTTGAGCAGTGTATATATAAACATCTAAGAATCAAACTAGTCTGTTTCCAAGTGATAGTACAATTAACATGGATGTGTAATATATAACCTTACATTGAGAGAAATGAGGGCAAAGAAGAGATCAAGAACTCTGAAAGATTTCTAACAATCTTGTAAAAGCATTCAGGAAGTATACAAACAGTAAAAAAAATTCTGTGCAAAAATGTACATATCCATTGAGGGCAAAATTAAAACATTACCTCTGCCCTATATACAATATTTGTCAATCAGTCATGCTCAGAGAATAAAAAATAGGAGAGGAACTGAAATTAAACTAAAAAATAAATAAAAACTAAGGCCCTGGCTGGTGATGGGAAAAACCGAATGGTAAAGTTGGGGTTCTATATCGAGCACCTATTGTCTCTGCATAGACCCCGAACACAGTCTTCTCCAGAACATCTGTGTTACCGTTCAGGTTCGACAGACTTAACAAAGCTTGTTGAAAGGAAAAAAAGATGTTGAGTCTCATCTATTTTTGATAACCAACGCTGGGCAAAACTGACAGCTGCGGGCTACAGACCCGAGCTGTCCGCTTCATCTTGGCTGGTAATCAAAATAATGGGGTCTCCATGCCAGTTTTTAAATTATATAAATAAATAATTTTAAAAAACGTAGTGGGGTTACCTTCATTTTTGTTAACCAGCCAAGCTAAAGCGGACAGCTGGGGGCTGGTATTCTCAGACTGGGAAGGAGCCATGGATATTGGCCATCCCTAGCCTAAAAAAAAGCATCCTGTGTTCTGGATGGTGTGGAGGGCAGTCGCATCACTGATGTGACTGTTCTGTAAATGATTCAGATCGTCGTGGGACATGTCCATTAGTTGATTATTGATGTAGAAGTGAGTATAACCTTGTGTATTTGTTTATTTTTTTAAAATAAATAGTTAAAAGAGGGTTGAGTAGATTTTATTTTCAAATATATGAGTCTATGCGATAATTTCAATTAAAGGGCTTTACTCTCTCTGTCTTTATTACATTTGACTATGGGGTTATTAACCCCTTCATGACCCAGCCTATTTTGACCTTAAAGACCTTGCCGTTTTTTGCAATTCTGACCAGTGTCCCTTTATGAGGTAATAACTCAGGAACGCTTCAACGGATCCTAGCGGTTCTGAGAATGTTTTTTCATGACATATTGGGCTTCATGTTAGTTGTAAATTTTGAATATTTCGCAATTTTCACATTTTGAATTTTTATTCTGTTAAACCAGAGAGTTATGTGACACAAAATAGTTAATAAATAACATTTCCCACATGTATACTTTACATCAGCACAATTTTGGAAACAACATTTTTTTTTGCTAGGAAGTTATAAGGGTTAAAATTTGACCAGCGATTTCTCATTTTTACAACGAAATTTACAAAACCATTTTTTTTAGGGACCACCTCACATTTGAAGTCAGTTTGAGGGGTCTATATGGCTGAAAATACCCAAAAGTGACACCATTCTAAAAAAATGCACCCCTCAAGGTACACAAAACCACATTCAAGAAGTTTATTAACCCTTCAGATACTTCACAGCAGCAGAAGCAACATGGAAGGAAAAAATGAACATTTAACTTTTTAGTCACAAAAATTATTTTTAGCAACAATTTTTTTATTTTCCCAATGGTAAAAGGAGAAACTGAACAACGAAATTTGTTGTCCAATTTGTCCTGAGTACACTGACACCTCATAAGTTGGGGTAAACCACTGTTTGGGCGCACGGCAGGGCTTGGAAGGGAAGGAGCGCCATTTGACTTTTTGAATGAAAAATTGGCTCCACTCTTTAGCCGACACCATGTCACGTTTGGAGAGCCCCCGTGTGCCTAAAAATTGGAGCTCCCCCATAAGTGACCCCATTTTGGAAACTAGACGCCCCAAGGAACTTATCTAGATGCATAGTGAGCACTTTGAACCCCCAGGTGCTTCACAAATTTATCCGTAAAAATGAAAAAGTACTTTTTTTTCACAAAAAAATTCTTTTAGCCTCAATTTTTTCATTTTCACATGGGCAACAGGATAAAATGGATCCTAAAATGTGTTGGGCAATTTCTCCTGAGTACACCAATACCTCACATGTGGGGGTAAACCACTGTTTTGGCACATGGTAAGGCTCGGAAGGGAAGGAGCGCCATTTGACTTTTTGAATGAAAAATTATCTCCATCGTTAGCGGACACCATGTCGCGTTTGGAGAGCCCCTGTGTGCCTAAACATTGGAGCTCCCCCACAAGTGACCCCATTTTGGAAACTAGACCCCCCAAGGAACTTATCTAGATGCCTAGTGAGCACTTTAAACTCCCAGGTGCTTCACAAATTGATCTGAAAAAATGAAAAAGTACTTTTTTTTCACAAAAAAATTCTTTTCGCCTCAATTTTTTCATTTTCACATGGACAATAGGATAAAATGGATCATAAAATTTGTTGGGCAATTTCTCCCGAGTACGCCGATACCTCATATGTGGGGGTAAAACACTGTTTGGGCACACGGCATGGCTCGGAAGGGAAGGCGCGCCATTTGACTTTTTGAATGGAAAATTAGCTCCAATTGTTAGCGGACACCATGTCGCGTTTGGAGAGCCCCTGTGTGCCTAAACATTGGAGCTCCCCCACAAGTGACCCCATTTTCGAAACTAGACCCCCCAAGGAACTTATCTAGATGCATATTGAGCACTTTAAACCCCCAGGTGCTTCACAGAAGTTTATAACGCAGAGCCATGAAAATAAAAAATAATTTTTCTTTCCTCAAAAATGATTTTTTAGCTTGGAATTTCCTATTTTGCCAAGGGTAATAGGAGAAATTGGACCCCAAATGTTCTTGTCCAGTTTGTCCTGAGTATGCTGATACCCCATATGTGGGGGTAAACCACTGTTTGGGCGCACGGCAGGGCTCGGAAGGGAAGGCACGCCATTTGGCTTTTTAAATGGAAAATTAGCTCCAATCATTAGCGGACACCATGTCACGTTTGGAGAGCCCCTGTATGCCTAAACATTGGAGATCCCCCACAAATGACCCATTTTTGAAACTAGACCCCCATAGGAACTAATCTAGATGTGTGGTGAGGACTTTGAACCCCCAAGTGCTTCACAGAAGTTTATTGCGCAGAGCCATGAAAAAAAAAAAATATTTTCTCAAAAATGATCTTTTAGCCTGCAATTTTTTATTTTCCCAAGGGTAACAGGAGAAATTTGACCCCAAAAGTTGTTGTCCAGTTTCTCCTGAGTACACTGATACCCCATGTGTGGGGGTAAACCACTGTTTGGGCACACGCCGGGGCTCGGAAGTGAAGTAGTGACGTTTTGAAATGCAGACTTTGATGGAATGCTCTGCGGGCGTCACGTTGCGTTTGCAGAGCCCCTGATGTGGCTAAACAGTAGAAACCCCCCACAAGTGACCCCATTTTGGAAACTAGACCCTGAAAGGAACTTATCTAGATGTGTGGTGAGCACTTTGAACCCCCAAGTGCTTCACAGAAGTTTACAACGCAGAGCCGTGAAAATAATAAATACGTTTTCTTTCCTCAAAAATAATTATTTAGCCCAGAATTTTTTATTTTCCCAAGGGTTACAGGAGAAATTAGACCCCAAATGTTGTTGTCCAGTTTCTCCTGAGTACGCTGATACCCCATGTGTGGGGGTAAACCACTGTTTGGGCACACGTCAGGGCTCAGAAGGGAAGTAGTGACTTTTGAAATGCAGACTTTGATGGAATGGTCTGCGGGCGTCACGTTGCGTTTGCAGAGCCCTTGGTGTGCCTAAACAGTAGAAACCCCCCACAAGTGACCCCATTTTAGAAACTAGACCACACAAGGAACTTATCTAGATATGTGGTGAGCACTTTGAACCCCCAAGTGCTTCACAGACGTTTACAAGGCAGAGCCGTGAAAATAAAAAATCATTTTTCTTTCCTCAAAAATGATGTTTTAGCAAGCATTTTTTTATTTTCACAAGGGTAAAAGGAGAAGTTGGACACCAGTAATTGTTGTGCAGTTTATCCTGAGTATGCTGGTACCCCATATGTGGGGGTAAACCACTGTTTGGGCACACGTCGGGGCTCGGAATTGAGGGAGCACCATTTGACTTTTTGAATACAAGATTGGCTGGAATCAATGGTGGCGCCATGTTGCGTTTGGAGACCCCTGATGTGCCTAAACAGTGGAAACTCCTCAATTCTAACTCCAACACTAACCCCCCACACCCGTAACCCTAATCCCAACTGTAGCCATAACCCTAATCACAACCCTAACCCCAACCCTAACCCTAAGGCTATGTGCCCACGTTGCGGATTCGTGTGAGATTTTTCAGCATCATTTTTGAAAAATCCGCGGGTAAAAGGCACTGCGTTTTACCTGCGGATTTTCCGCGGATTTCCAGTGTTTTTTGTGCGGATTTCATCTGCGGATTCCGCACGGTATTTTCCGCACCATGGGCACAGCGGATTTGGTTTTCCATAGGTTTACTTGGTACTGTAAACCTGATGGAACACTGCTGCGAATCCGCTGCGGATCCGCAGCCAAATCCGCACCGTGTGCACATGGCCTAATTCTAAAGGTATGTGCACACGCTGCGGAAAACGCTGCGGATCCGCAGCAGTTTCCCATGAGTTTACAGTTCAATGTAAACCTATGGGAAACAAAAATCGCTGTACACATGCTGCAGAAAAACTGCACGGAAACGCAGCGGTTTACATTCCGCAGCACGTCTCTTCTTTCTGCGGATTCCGCAGCGGTTTTACAACTGCTCCAATAGAAAACGGCAGTTTTAAAACCACAGTGAAATGCGCAGAAAAAACATGGTAAATCCGCCATAAATCCGCAGCAGTATAGCACTGCGGATTTATCAAATCCGCAGCGGAAAAATCCGCAGAGGACCAGAATACGTGTGCACATACCAAAACCCTAACCCTAGCCCTAACTCTAGCTCTAACCCTAACCCTAGCCCTAACCCTAGCCCTAACCCTAGCCCTAGCCCTAAGCCTAACCCTAGCCCTAACCCTAGCCCTAACCCTACCCCTAGCCCTAACCCTAACCCTAGCCCTAACCCTACCCCTAACCCTAGCTCTAACCCTACCCCTAACCCTAACCCAATTCTAACATTAGTGGAAAAAAAACATTCTATATTTTTTTATTGTCCCTACCTATGGGGGTGACAAAGGGGGGGGGTCATTTATCATTTTTTTATTTTGATCACTGGGATAGATTATATCTCAGTGATCAAAATGCACTTTGAACGAATCTGCCGGCCGGAAGATGGAAGATGGCGGCGCCCAGGGAGAAGATGGACGGACCCCGGCAGGATCGGTAAGTATGATGGGGTGGGGGGGGAGCACGGGGGGGGATCGGAGCATGGGGGGTGGATCGGAATGCAGGAGGGGTGGAACGGAGCACGGGGGGGTGGAACAGAGCACGGGGGGGTGGAACGGAGCACGGGGGTGGAACGGAGCACGGGGGGTGGATCGGAGTGCGGGGGGGTAAATGGAGCACGGGGGGGTGATTGGAGCACGGGGGTGAGCGGACAAGAGCACGGGGGGGAGCGGAGCACAGGACGGAGGGGAGCGGGGCAGTGTACCGGGCAGATCGGAGGGCTGGGGGGGCGATCGATGGGGTGGGGGCACATTAGTATTTCCAGCCATGGCCGATGATATTGCAGCATCGGCCATGGCTGGATTGTAATATTTCACCCGTTATAATAGGTGAAATATTACAAATCGCTCTGATTGGCAGTTTCACTTTCAACGGCCAATCAGAGCAATCGTAGTCACGGGGGGGTGAAGCCACCACCCCTGGGCTAAACTACCACTCCCCCTGTCCCTGCAGATCGGGTGAAATGGGAGTTAACCCTTTCACCCGATCTGCAGGGACGCGATCTTTCCATGACGCCACATAGGCGTCATGGGTCGGATTGGCACCGACTTTCATGACGCCTACGTGGCGTCATGGGTCGGGAAGGGGTTAATGGGTGTGTGTTATGGATGCTTTTCCATTACTAACTTGTGGGCTTGATGCTTGCAGCCATAAAACATCTGACATCAAACATCAAACCTACAACTATTACCCCACTTTCCACTGTACCAGGGCAAGTGGGAAGATTCGAGCATAATGCCAGAATTGGCGCACCTAATGGATGCGCCTTTTCTGGGGTGTCTGCGGGATGCTATTTTAAGGCTGAGGAGGGCCAATATCCATGACCCCTTCCTATTCTGAAAATACTAGCCTCCAGCTATCAGCTGTAACTTAGTTGGCTGTCAAAAATGGGGGAGACCCCATGGAGGTTTTTCTTAAAATATTTTTTTTAAAAACAGCATGGGAACCCCTCTGTTTTTGATAGCCAGCAAAAATAAAGCTCACAGCTGAAGGCTGCTGCCCTCATCTGTCGGTTTTGCCTTCACTGATTATCAACGGGCCACCACACAATTTCAGTTGTTTCACACTTTTTTGTTAAGTATATCATTCCACATGTGCTAATTCATAGTTGTGATGCCTTCAGTGTGAATGTACAATTTTCATAGTCGTGAAAATACAGAAAAATCTTTAAATGAGAAGGTGTGTCCAAACTTTTGGTCTGTACTGTATGTAAATGCACATTTTTGGTAATACATCACACAGAAATCGGAATACATACTATTTAAACACCGGTTGTAATGCAAAAAAAAAACAGGTTAAAAGCCAAGGCGTTGAATACTTTCGCAAGTCACTGTATAAGGTAACAGAAATATTATATACAGTGAGGTAGAGTCTTCCAACACAATTTAAACTACTTATACATTCTTTAAAAGTACAAAAGCCTGATTCTACTGGGTCTGCAATGAGAGCACTCTTGGAGGTGCAATGCTTCAATTCATCATTCCGTTCTCTCTAAATCCAACATACTGCGAACCTTCCTTCAGCTTTATTTACAGCACTTACTTGCTTTGAGTGAGCAATTCATGGTTTAAATCCCAAGGCCTGCACATCCACACTGACTCTGCTGAGGTCAAACATGTCAAACACACACAGTGTCAGTGCAGTGTTCTCATATTCCTCTCTCTTTGTGCATGTACATTGCATACAGGATCACACAGTCACTGCATATACGATAAGATAAAAACGTATATGGGCCCGAAAATTAAGGGGATTTCTAGTATCAGAAATATCCAAAACAAAATGGAAGCTACAAAGTCCCATATGAAGAAAAAATGAATTTACAAGCGTTATTGATTATACAAACAAACAATAAAATTGGCAAAAATCATAAAGGGAAAGTGGGACACAGAAATCCCTTTTATACAAGATCTAGGTATACAAAACAATACATATGCTATGCATAAAGGTCAGAAATGATGAATAAACAAAAGATAAAGTTCATCCATAATGAAGATAAAAATAAATATACACTGGAGTAAAGCCATATAGTGACTGTATCATACATATTATGTGCATAGCAATATATAGAAAGATAATCATGATTTGCAAAAGACTTGGGAGGAGAAAGACCGGAACCCAACCTGCTTTTTAAGTTAGTTCCTTCCTGGAGGTGCATGACTAGGGTGATATGATGGTTCTTACATATGGTGTCCCTTCAAAAGAGCAATTAAATGGAACCAGTAAGCAGGATTGTGCTGGCTAACCTACATACAGTGTCAGGATGACACCGTAATACTAAAAAAAAACATGCATATATGTCTTTTTCAATAGTGTATGTAAACTTCAAGTTTCAACTGTATTTAAAATAATCCTACGCTTGGCATCAGAGTAATAATATAGACCTTGAGAATTTGCTTGCAAGGTCATTTTTACAGCACAGTGAATGCTATACGAACAAACTCAAAAAACAATGCCAGATTTATTTTTGTTTTACAATTTCACCAAATTTTGTATTCTTTTAGTTCATTGTACGGTGTATTACATGGTGTCATTTAAAATGATCAATTGGCATTTCATAAATCAGTTACTAAGCCTTTATACAGGTGTGAAAAATGAATGAAAATAAAAAAAATCAGAAACTTATGACATGCCAAAAAGGGAGAGGAAAATCAAAATTTGGCTACAATATAAAAGCATTAATAATGGGACCCACACAAAAGATCTAAAATGAAGTACCATATATACTTGAGTATAAGCCAGCCCAAGTATAAGCCAAGGCACCTAATTTTAACCACAAAAAACTGAGAAAACTTATTGACTTGAGTATAAGCATGGTAGGACCCCTCATCCCTATCCTGGCATGCATTGTCCGCTCATCCCTATCCTGGCATACATTGTCCCCTCATCCCCATTCTGGTATGCATGGCCTACTCAACCCTATACTGGTATGCATGGCTCCCTCATCCCTATCCTGGTATCCATGGCTCTTCTTCCCTATCCTGGTCTGCATGGCTCCTCATCCCTATCCTGGTATGCATTGCTCCAGCCGAAAAACATTAAAAAAACTTTTCATCACTACACTCCCTTGCAGCATCTTGTTCTGATGGAAATTAATATTAATTTCTCTTAAGTAGAAAGAAGGAAGCCAGCTGTTGTAAATACTGCTCCTCCTGCCTATCCTTGTATGCATGTCTCTTCATCCCTATCCTGGTCTGCATGGCTCCTCATCCCTATCATGGTATGCATGGCTCCTCATCTTTGTCTGGGTATAAATTGTCCCCTCATCCCCATCCTGGTATACATGGCTCCTCATTCCTATCCTGGTATGCATGGCTCCGCATCTCTGTCTTGATATACATTGTCCCCTCATCCCCATACTGGTAAGCATGGCTCCTCATCTCTGTCCTGGTATGCATTGTCCCCTCATCCCTATCCTGGTATGCGTGTCTCCTCTTCCTTACTCTGGTAGGCATGGCTACTTATCCCTATCTTAGTATAGAAACTTGATTCCAGCTCACCCAGTTACTCTTTGCTCATCCACCTGGGGCTCAGACACCAGCCTCGCCCTGGCTTCACATCAGGGATGATTGAAAAAATTGGAGTCTGGCTCAACAGGACAGGATTTTCATTTTATTTTTCAAAAGAAAATATGGTGTATACAAAAATTTACATGGTCAACATGACCAAGTTGATGCATTTCGACTGCATTGGTCAGTCTTACTCTGATCATCGCCTGTATGTAGCAGAGCTGATCGGGTTATAACTATTGTTGAGCGATACCTTCCGATATCCACAAGTATCAGTATCGGATTGGATCGCCCGATTTCCAAAAAATATTGCATACCGCCGATACCGATACCCAATACCAATGCAAGTCAATGGGACACAAATATCGGAATGTAAATAAGCCCTTTCTGTCCTTCTATATCCTGTTCTGGAGGGGGGAAAGTGTGGGCGGACACTGTGCGTGTCTGTGTGTGCGGACGGGGTCTGTGCCGGCCTCTTGGGGGTCTGTGCATGCCTGCCGGGGGTCTGTGCGTGCCTGCCGGGGGTCTGTGGGGGCTGCTGGTGCTCTGTGCAGGCTGCTGGGGCTCTGTGCGGGCTGCCGGGGGGGGGGTCTGTACAGGCCTGCCGGGGCTCTGTGCAGGCTGCCGGGACTCTGTGCGGCATGCCGGGGCTCTGTGCGGCATGTCAGGGCTCTGTTCGGGCTGCCAGGGGTCTGTGTTGTGAATTCTGTTGTCAAGCTCCCTCCTGTGGTCATGAATGGTACTTCGGCTGGTTCTGTCCATGGGCTTCCTCTGGTGGTTGTGAGTGGGGCTGCGGCTTCTGAGTTTCCTTCCACAGGTGACGAGGTTAATTCGTTAGCTGGCTGCTCTATTTAATTCCACTTAGATCTTTGCTCCATGCCACCTGTCAATGTTCCAGTATTGGTCTAGTTCGCTCCTGGATCGTTCTTGTGACCTGTCTTCCCAGAAGAAGTTAAGTTCCTGCTTGTTTTCCTTTTGTTTGCTATTTTTCTGTCCAGCTTGCTATTTTGATTTTTGTCTTGCTTGCTGGAAGCTCTGGGACGCAGAGGGAGCGCCTCCGCACCGTGAGTCGGTGCGGAGGGTCTTTTTGCGCCCTCTGCGTGGTCTTTTTGTAGTTTTTGTGCTGACCGCAAAGTTACCTTTCCTATCCTCTGACTGTTCAGTAAGTCGGGCCTCTCTTTGCTAAATCTATTTCATCTCTGTGTTTGTAATTTCATCTTAAAGGGAACCTGTCACCCCGTTTTTTGAGATTGAGATATAAATACTGTTAAATAGGGCCTGCGCTGTGCGTTACTATAGTGTATGTAGAGTACCCTGATTCCCCATGTATGCCGAGAAATACATTACCAAAGTCGGCGTTTTCGCCTGTCAATCAGGCTGGTCTGGTCAGGTGGGCGTGTTCACAGCGTTCTTTTCTTCCCCAGGTTTCCGTTGGTGGCGTAGTGGTGTGCGCATGTCCAAGGTCCGGATTCCCTGTGCCCACGTGAAGACACAGCGCGCGATCTGCGCTGTCATTCCTTTCATCGGTGCGGGCGGCCATCTTCCTGGGGCCGCGCGTGCGCAGATGTAGTGCTCTGCTGCACGGGGCTTCAGGAAAATGGCCGCGGGATGCCGCGCGTGCGCAGAAGAGATCGCGGCGGCCATTTTCCCAAAGCCGAGTTTGCATCTCGACTTTGGGAAAATGGCCGCCGCGATCTCTTCTGCGCACGCGCGGCATCCCGCGGCCATTTTCCTGAAGCCCCGTGCAGCAGAGCACTACATCTGCGCACGCGCGGCCCCAGGAAGATGGCCGCCCGCACCGATGAAAGGAATGACAGCGCAGATCGCGCGCTGTGTCTTCATGTGGGCACAGGGAATCCGGACCTTGGACATGCGCACACCACTACGCCACCAACGGAAACCTGGGGAAGAAAAGAACGCTGTGAACACGCCCACCTGACCAGACCAGCCTGATTGACAGGCGAAAACGCCGACTTTGGTAATGTATTTCTCGGCATACATGGGGAATCAGGGTACACTACATACACCATAGTAACGCACAGCACAGGCCCTATTTAACAGTATTTATATCTCAATCTCAAAAAACGGGGTGACAGGTTCCCTTTAACTAACAGTCATTATATGTGGGGGGCTGCCTTTTCCTTTGGGGAATTTCTCTGAGGCAAGGTAGGCTTTATTTTTCTATCTTTAGGGCTAGCTAGTTCCTTAGGCTGTGTCGAGTTGCATAGGGAGCGTTAGGAGCAATCCACGGCTATTTCTAGTGTGTGTGATAGGATTAGGGATTGCGGTCAGCAGAGTTCCCACGTCTCAGAGCTTGTTCTGTATTATTTGTAACTATCAGGTCATTCCGTGTGCTCTTAACCACCAGGTCCATTATTGCCCTAACCACCAGGTCATAACAGTACAGGTGGCCCAAAGTATTAATGCAGCTCAATAGAGGGATAAGAGAAGTTCTGAGACCATTTTTTTTCTTTGCAGTGTGTTTTGTCTCTCTTTTCCCCTTTACCTCTGGGTCGTTCAGGATACAGGTGTAAATATGGACATTCAAGTTATGTCCTCTTGTATGGATAATCTCTCTACAAGGGTACAAAACATTCAAGATTTTGTGGTTCAGAATCCGATGTTAGAGCCTAGGATTCCTATTCCTGATTTGTTTTTTGGGGATAGATCTAAGTTTCTGAATTTCAAAAATAATTGCAAATTGTTTCTTGCTTTGAAACCTCGCTCCTCAGGTGACCCTGTTCAACAAGTGAAAATCATTATTTCTTTGTTACGTGGCGACCCTCAAGACTGGGCATTTTCCCTTGCGCCAGGAGATCCGGCATTGCGTGATGTTGATGCGTTTTTGCGTTTCAAGAATTTGACTTATCTCGAGTCTGCAAAACGGTTGAATCCTAGACAGGCTCGTTGGTCGCTATTTTTCTCCCGTTTTGATTTTGTGGTTTCGTACCTTCCGGGCTCTAAGAATGTGAAGGCTGATGCCCTGTCAAGAAGTTTTGTGCCCGACTCTCCTGGTGTTCCTGAGCCGGCGGGTATTCTCAAAGAGGGGGTAATTTTGTCTGCCATCTCCCCTGATTTGCGGCGGGTGCTGCAAAAATTTCAGGCTGATAGACCTGACCGTTGCCCAGCGGAGAAACTGATTGTCCCGGATAAATGGACTAGTAGAGTTATCTCTGAGGTTCATTGTTTGGTGTTGGCTGGTCATCCTGGAATCTTTGGTACCAGAGATTTGGTGGCTAGATCCTTTTGGTGGCCGTCTTTGTCGCGGGATGTGCGTTATTTTGTGCAGTCCTGTGGGACTTGTGCTCGGGCTAAGCCCTGCTGTTCTCGTGCCAGTGGGTTGCTTTTGCCCTTGCCGGTCCCGAAGAGGCCCTGGACGCATATTTCTATGGATTTTATTTCGGATCTGCCTGTCTCTCAAAAGATGTCGGTCATTTGGGTGGTTTGTGATCGCTTCTCTAAGATGGTCCATTTGGTACCCTTGTCTAAATTGCCTTCCTCCTCTGATTTGGTGCCATTGTTTTTCCAGCATGTGGTTCGTTTACATGGCATTCCGGAGAACATCGTTTCGGACAGAGGTTCCCAGTTTGTTTCGAGGTTTTGGCGATCCTTTTGTGCTAGGATGGGCATTGATTTGTCTTTTTCCTCGGCTTTCCATCCTCAGACAAATGGCCAAACCGAACGAACTAATCAGACTTTGGAAACATATCTGAGATGCTTTGTTTCTGCTGATCAGGATGATTGGGTGTCCTTTTTGCCTTTGGCTGAGTTCGCCCTTAATAATCGAGCCAGCTCGGCTACTTTGGTTTCACCGTTTTTCTGCAATTATGGTTTCCATCCTCGTTTCTCTTCAGGGCAAGTTGAGTCTTTGGACTGTCCTGGTGTAGATACTGTGGTGGATAGGTTGCAGCAGATTTGGACTCATGTGGTGGACAATTTGACATTGTCCCAGGAGAAGGCTCAACGTTTCGCTAACCGCCGGCGCTGTGTGGGTCCCCAACTTCGTGTTGGGGATTTGGTTTGGTTGTCGTCTCGTTATGTTCCTATGAAGGTTTCCTCTCCTAAGTTTAAACCTCGTTTCATTGGTCCGTATAAGATTTCTGAGGTTCTCAATCCTGTGTCATTTCGTTTGACCCTTCCAGCTTCTTTTGCCATCCATAATGTATTCCATAGGTCGTTGTTGCGGAGATACGTGGCGCCTGTGGTTCCATCCGTTGATCCTCCTGCCCCGGTGTTGGTTGAGGGGGAGTTGGAGTATGTGGTGGAGAAGATTTTGGATTCTCGTAGTTTGAGACGGAAACTCCAGTACCTGGTCAAGTGGAAGGGTTATGGTCAGGAAGATAATTCCTGGGTCTTTGCCTCTGATGTTCATGCTGCCGATCTGGTTCGTGCCTTTCATTTGGCTCGTCCTGGTCTGCCTGGGGGCTCTGGTGAGGGTTCGGTGACCCCTCCTCAAGGGGGGTACTGTTGTGAATTCTGTTGTCAAGCTCCCTCCTGTGGTCATGAATGGTACTTCGGCTGGTTCTGTCCATGGGCTTCCTCTGGTGGTTGTGAGTGGGGCTGCGGCTTCTGAGTTTCCTTCCACAGGTGACGAGGTTAATTCGTTAGCTGGCTGCTCTATTTAACTCCACTTAGATCTTTGCTCCATGCCACGTGTCAATGTTCCAGTATTGGTCTAGTTCACTCCTGGATCGTTCTTGTGACCTGTCTTCCCAGCAGAAGTTAAGTTCCTGCTTGTTTTCCTTTTGTTTGCTATTTTTCTGTCCAACTTGCTATTTTGATTTTTGTCTTGCTTGCTGGAAGCTCTGGGACGGAGAGGGAGCGCCTCCGCACCGTGAGTCGGTGCGGAGGGTCTTTTGCGCCCTCTGCGTGGTCTTTTTGTAGTTTTTGTGCTGACCGCAAAGTTACCTTTCCTATCCTTTGACTGTTCAGTAAGTCGGGCCTCTCTTTGCTAAATCTATTTCATCTCTGTGTTTGTAATTTCATCTTAACTCACAGTCATTATATGTGGGGGGCTGCCTTTTCCTTTGGGGAATTTCTCTGAGGCAAGGTAGGCTTTATTTTTCTATTTCTAGGGCTAGCTAGTTCCTTAGGCTGTGTCAAGTTGCATAGGGAGCATTAGGAGCAATCCACGGCTATTTCTAGTGTGTGTGATAGGATTAGGGATTGCGGTCAGCAGAGTTCCCACGTCTCAGAGCTTGTTCTGTATTATTTGTAACTATCAGGTCATTCCGTGTGCTCTTAACCACCAGGTCCATTATTGTCCTAACCACCAGGTCATAACAGGTCTGTACGGGCGTGACGGGGCTCTGTGTGGCATGCCGGGGCTCTGTGTGGCATGCCGGGGCTCTGTGCAGCGTGCTCGGGCTCTGTGCGGGACTGCCAGGGCTCTCTGCGGCGTGTCGGGGCTCTGTACGGCATGCCGGGGCTCTGTGGGGACTGCCGGGGCTCTGTGCGGGCTGCCAGGACTCTGTGCGGCGTGCCAGGGCTCTGTGCAGGCTGCTGAGGCTCTGTGTGGGCTGCCGGGGCTCTGTGCGGGCTGCCGGGTCTCTGTGCGTGTGTGCAGGCATCATCCGATTGTACCCATCGGACGATGCTGGCTACAGTGACAGTGATTGACACATTAGCCAATGATGAGACAGTAGTAGTCCCATCATCCAGCTAATGTGTTGAATGAAAAAAAAACCCACATACTGCATACATACTACATACATACTACACACATGCTACATACATACTACATACAATACGTACAATACATTCATACATTACATACATACAGACATACAGTAAAATAAACATAGTTTCTTCCTGAAAATGATTGCAAACACAAATGTTTGGGTATTATTATCTTCATTTAATTTGTCTTGAATGAAAAAAACACAAAAGAGAATGAAGCAAAAAGCAAAACATTGATCATTTCACACAAAACTCCAAAAATGGGCCAGACAAAAGTATTGGCACCCTCAGCCTAATACTTGGTTGCACAACCTTTAGCCAAAATAACTGTGACCAAACACTTCCGGTAACCATCAATGAGTTTCTTACAATGCTCTGCTGGAATTTTAGATCATTCATCTTTGGCAAACTGCTCCAGGTCCCTGATATTTGAAGGGTGCCTTCTCCAAACTGCCAATTTTAGATCTCTCCACAGGTGTTCTATGGGATTCAGGTCAGGACTCATTGCTGGCCACCTTAGAAGTCTCCAGTGCTTTCTCTCAAACCATTTTCTAGTGCTTTTTGAAGTGTGCTTTGGGTCATTGTACTGCTGGAAGACACATGACCTCTGAGGGAGACCCAGCTTTCTCACACTGGGCCCTACATTATGCTGCAAAATTTGGTGGTAGTCTTCAGACTTCATAATGCCATGCACACGGTCAAGCAGTCCAGTGCTAGAGGCAGCAAAGCAACCCCAAAACATCAGGGAACCTCTGCCATGTTTGACTGTAGGGACGTGTTCTTTTCTTTGAATGCCTCTTTTTTTCTCCTGTAAACTCTATGTTGATGCCTTTGCCCAAAAAGCTCTACTTTTGTCTCATCTGACCAGAGAACATTCTTCCAAAAAGTTTTAGGCTTTTACAGGTAAGTTTTGGCAAACTCCAGCCTGGCTTTTTTATGTCTCAGGGTAAGAAGTGGGGTCTTCCTGGGTCTCCTACCATACAGTCCCTTTTCATTCAGATGCCGACGGATAATACAGGTTGACACTGTTGTTCCCTCAGACTGCAGGGCAGCTTGAATTTGTTTGGATGTTAGTCGAGGTTCTTTATCCAACATCCACACAATCTTGTGTTGAAATCTCTTGTCAATTTTTCTTTTCCGTCCACATCTAGGGAGGTTAGCCACAGTGCCATGGGCTGTAAACTTCTTGATGACACTGCGCACAGTAGACACAGGAACATTCAGGTCTTTGGAGATGGACCTGTAGCCTTGAGATTGCTCATGCTTCCTCACAATTTCGTTTCTCAAGTCCTCAGACAGTTCGTTGGTCTTCTTTTCTTTTCTCCATGCTCAATGTGGTGCACACAAGGACCCAGGACAGAGGTTGAGTCAACTTTAATCCATGTCAACTGGCTGCAAGTGTGATTTAGTTATTGCCAACACCTGTTAGGTGCCACAGGTAAGTTACAGGTGCTGTTAATTACACAAATTAGAGAAGCATCACATGATTTTTTGAACAGTGCCAATACTTTTGTCAACCCCCTTTTTATGTTTGGTGTGGAATTATATCCAATTTGGCTTTAAGACAATTCTTTTTGTGTTTTTTCATTTAAGACAAATTAAATGAAGATAATAATACCAAATATTTTGTGTTTGCAATCATTTTCAGGAAGAAAATGAGTATTATCTGACAGAATTGCAGGGGTGTCAATACTTTTGGCCATGACTGTAACAAACAACCAATATACTCCCTGTCCGCAGAAATCCACGAGTTTCTCATGATGATCTCCCATGGAGAACGGAAGCATCAGCTGATGCGACCACTCTCCAGGGGCTCCAGGAACACAATGACGGGAGGAAGGTATCCTTCCGCACTGTATTCATCCACTGCTGTAAAAAAATAGTCCCTAGTCTCACTTTTGGCAATGCTGTGTGAGAAATTTTCCCACGCAGCAATCGCCATAAAGTGAGACTTTGAACTATAGTAACCTCTGAGTGATGCACTGCAGGAGCCATTTTCTCCTATCAGTGTGTCACTGAGGGTCCTATAGAGCAGTGACATCACCCGATGTCACTGTTCTATAGGGGAGATTGTCATGGGACACTCGTTATTAATTGGACTACGGCGGACAGGTAGCATACGGTTTATTATTTTACGTTTTTTGCAGGCGCTGAAGTATGGTTAGTATGGTAAATGAAGAATATTAAAATACTTTTTTCCTAATGTGTGTGTGTTTTATTAACCCTTTATTACTATTGGATTAATAATAGATAGACGTTTGACCATTGAAGCTCTAAAAAACTATAGGGAGAAAAATACTTTATCTAAAAAACTAATTAAAGCTGCCAAAAAGGAAACAGAGAAGCACATTGCTAAGGAGAGTAAAACTAATCCCAAACTGTTCTTCAACTATATCAATAGTAAAAGAATAAAAACTGAAAATGTAGGCCCCTTAAAAAATAGTGAGGAAAGAATGGTTGTAGATGACGAGGAAAAAGCTAACATATTAAACACCTTCTTCTCCACGGTATTCACAGTGGAAAATGAAATGCTAGGTGAAATCCCAAGATACAATGAAAACCCTATATTAAGGGTCACCAATCTAACCCAAGAAGAGGTGCGAAACCGGCTAAATAAGATTAAAATAGATAAATCTCCGGGTCCGGATGGCATACACCCACGAGTACTAAGAGAACTAAGTAATGTAATAGATAAACCATTATTTCTTATTTTTAGGGACTCTATAGCGACAGGGTCTGTTCCGCAGGATTGGCGCATAGCAAATGTGGTGCCAATATTCAAAAAGGGCTCTAAAAGTGAACCTGGAAATTATAGGCCAGTAAGTCTAACCTCTATTGTTGGTAAAATATTTGAAGGGTTTCTGAGGGATGTTATTCTGGATTATCTCAATGAGAATAACTGTTTAACTCCATATCAGCATGGGTTTATGAGAAATCGCTCCTGTCAAACCAATCTAATCAGTTTTTATGAAGAGGTAAGCTATAGGCTGGACCACGCTGAGTCATTGGACGTGGTATATCTCGATTTTTCCAAAGCGTTTGATACCGTGCCGCACAAGAGTTTGGTACACAAAATGAGAATGCTTGGTCTGGGGGAAATTGTGTGTAAATGGGTTAGTAACTGGCTTAGTGATAGAAAGCAGATGGTGGTTATAAATGGTATAGTCTCTAACTGGGTCGCTGTGACCAGTGGGGTACCGCAGGGGTCAGTATTGGGACCTGTTCTCTTCAACATATTCATTAATGATCTGGTAGAAGGTTTACACAGTAAAATATCGATATTTGCAGATGATACAAAACTATGTAAAGCAGTTAATACAAGAGAAGATAGTATTCTGCTACAGATGGATCTGGATAAGTTGGAAACTTGGGCTGAAAGGTGGCAGATGAGGTTTAACAATGATAAATGTAAGGTTATACACATGGGAAGAAGCAATCAATGTCACCATTACACACTGAATGGGAAACCACTGGGTAAATCTGACAGGGAAAAGGACTTGGGGATCCTAGTTAATGATAAACTTACCTGGAGCAGACAGTGCCAGGCAGCAGCTGCCAAGGCAAACAGGATCATGGGGTGCATTAAAAGAGGTCTGGATACACATGATGAGAGCATTATACTGCCTCTGTACAAATCCCTAGTTAGACCGCACATGGAGTACTGTGTCCAGTTTTGGGCACCGGTGCTCAGGAAGGATAAAATGGAACTAGAGAGAGTACAAAGGAGGGCAACAAAATTAATAAAGGGAATGGGAGAACTACAATACCCAGATAGATTAGCGAAATTAGGATTATTTAGTCTAGAAAAAAGACGACTGAGGGGCGATCTAATAACCATGTATAAGTATATAAGGGGACAATACAAATATCTCGCTGAGGATCTGTTTATACCAAGGAAGGTGACGGGCACAAGGGGGCATTCTTTGCGTCTGGAGGAGAGAAGGTTTTTCCACCAACATAGAAGAGGATTCTTTACTGTTAGGGCAGTGAGAATCTGGAATTGCTTGCCTGAGGAGGTGGTGATGGCGAACTCAGTCGAGGGGTTCAAGAGAGGCCTGGATGTCTTCCTGGAGCAGAACAATATTGTATCATACAATTAGGTTCTGTAGAAGGACGTAGATCTGGGGATTTATTATGATGGAATATAGGCTGAACTGGATGGACAAATGTCTTTTTTCGGCCTTACTAACTATGTTACTATGTTACTATGTTACGTCTTATTGACGCCTCTCCGTTATTAACCCGGCTTAATGTCACCTTACAATAGCAAGGTGACATTAACCCCTTATTACCCGATATCCCACGACTACACGGGAGTGGGAACAGAGGGGCTCAGTGGCAGAATTGGTGCATCTCACATATGCGCCATTTTTGGGGCGGCTGCGGACTGATATTTGTAGCCGGGGGGGCGGTAAAATCCATGGCCTCTCTCTAGGGTATGAATATCAGCCTGCAGCTGTCTGCGTAGCCATTCTGGCTATAAAATATAGGGGGACCCCACGTCATTTTTTTGGGGGGTCCCCCTATTTTAATAGCCAGAAAAACCTTCACTTGAATGTTTTTTTCATGCCGACGGTTTGCCAAAACACGATGGATCCGTTGTACAACGGATGCGACACGTGGCCATCCATCGCGATCTGTCGCTAAAACAAGTTTATGGGTAAAAAACTCATCCTGCGAGCACATTTGCAGGATCCGTTTTTTTCCCATAACGACGGATTGCGACGGATTGATAAAAACGCAAATGTGAAAGTAGCCTTACAAACATCGGACTTTCTATTATATAACTATGGATATATCTATCTATATATATATATTTATAGATAGATATATCTATAGATACATAGATGTATCTATCCATATATCTGGCTGCTTTCACACATCAGGTGTTTGCCGTCAGGCACAATCCGGTGAGTTTTGAAAAAAACGGATTCATTTTTTCCGCCGGATCCATTTTTCCGCCGGATCCGTTTTTTCCCGCCAAATCCGTTTTTTTCCCCAGGATCCGTTTTTTTCCTGCCGGATCTGTTTCTTTTCTGCTGGATCTGTTTTTTTCGCCGGATCTGTTTCTTTCCGCCGGATCCGTTTTTCCCGCTGAATTAGTTTCTTTTCCGCCGGATCTGTTTTTCCACCGGATGTTTTTTTCCCGCTGGATACGTTTTTTTTCTCTGCCGGATCCGTTATTTTCCGCCAGATCTGTTTTTCTGCCGGATCTGTTTTTTTCTGCTGGATCCGTTTTTTCCGCCGGATCCATTTTTTCTACCGGATCTGTTTTTTCCACAGGATCCATTTTTTTCCGCCAGATCCAATTTTTTCCGCCAGATTCGTTTTTTCTATCGGAACTATTTTTTCCACAGGATTCGTTTTGCGTGGGAAAATTTCTCACACAGCATGGCCAAAAGTCAGACTAGGGACTATTTTTTTACAGCGGTGGAGGAATACAATGCGGAAGGATACCATCCCCCCATCATTGTGTTCCTGGAGCCCCTAGAGTGCGGTCGCATCAGCTGATGCTGAAGTTCTCCACGGGAGATCGTCGTGGGACACTCGTGGATTACTGTGGACAGGGAGTTTATTGATTGTTTGTTATTTTCATATTTTTTTACAGATAACACTTGCTTCTGGGAACAAAGTGACAAGTAATGGTGAGTATGTACTCTATGTTAGATGTACTGTATGTCTATATGTATGTATTGTATGTAATGTATGAATGTATTGTATGTAGTATGTATGTAGTATGTATGCAGTAAATATGGTTTATGTAGTATGTATGTAGTATGCATGTAGTATGTAGGTATGTATGTATGTAGTATGTATGAAGTATGCATGTATGTAGTATATGTATGTATTATGTAGTATGTACGTAGCATGTAGTATGTATGTAGTATGTACATTATGTAGTATGTAGTATGTATGTAGTATGTATGTAGTATGTAGTATTATGTAGTATGTATGTAGTATGTAGTATCTATGTACTATGTATGTACTATGTATGTAGTATTTTTTTTTTCACATTCAACACATAAGCCGGATGATGGGACTACTACTGTTCCATCATTGGCTAATGTGTCAATCACACAGCAGTCCCATCGGACGATACCTGCAGACATGCACTGACCACCGGCAGCCCACACAGAGCCCCGGCAGCCCGCACAGAGCCCCAGCACGCCGCACAGACCCCTGGCAGGCTCGCACAGACACCCGGCAGGCACACACAGACACCCCACGTTCACACACAGACCCCGCCCACACACACGCACGCAGTCTTTACCCACACACCGCCCACACTCCATTATAGTGCATCATTGCACTATAGGAACTTCCGATTCCGGTATCCGATATCACAAAAGTATCGGAACTCGGTATCGGAATTCCGATACAGCGAATATCGGCCGATACCCGATATTTGCAGTATCGGAATGCTCATCACTAGTTATGGCAGCTTCTAGTCTCCCATTTAGATAATTGAAGCAAGCCAGAAGTTAAAAATAAATGTTTTTAAAAATATTTAAAAATAAAAAATTATAAGAGTTCAAATGAGTCCCCCTTTCTCCCCATTCAAAATAAAACATTGAAAAAAGTCAAACATGCACATATTTGGTAATGCCATGTTCAAAATCGCTCGATCTATCAAGCTATAAAAAGAATTAATCCGTTCGGTAAAACAGGTAGTAAAAAAAAGTCAAAATTACATTTTTTTGGGTCGCTGCATCATTGCATTAAAATTCAGTGATGGGCAATCAGCTCGGCATGCTAAACAATAACCCCTCACCCAACTTGACATCATGAAAAATGGAGATGCTACGGATCTCAGAAAATGACGCAATTTTTTTTTAACAAATCTTGGACTTTTTTTCACCACTTAATTAAATAACAACCTATACATGTTTGGTGTCTATAAACTTGAAATGACCAGGAGAATCATAATGGCTGGTCAGTTTTAGCATTTGGTGAACATGGTAAAAAAAAAAAAAAAATTGTTGTGAAATTGCACTTTTTTGCAATTTCACCGCACTTGGAATTTTTTTTCCCATTTTTGGAGCACACAATATGGTAAAACCAATGGTGTTTTTCAAAAGTACAACTTGTCCCACAAAAAGTAAGCCCTAACATGGCCATATTGCCAGAAAGAAAAGTAATGGCTCTGGGAAGAAGGGGAGCTAACAACAGAAACGCGAAAACGAAAAAGGGTTTCGTCATGAAGGGGTTAATTTCTGACAGTGTAATTAATTCCATGTTCCCAAAGGTGTGTCATGGCATAATCGCAGTGTGCTGATGGATTGTCATAGCATCCAGGAGTCTGCTAATGACATTGTGACCAGTATTCATAGAGGGTAGTGATGAACAAGTGCACTCGTTGCTCGGGTTTTCCCAAGCACACTCGGGAGGTCTCCGAGTATTTGTAACTGCTCGGAGATTTAGTTTTTGTTGCCTCAGCTGCATGATTTACAGCTGATAGGCAGCTTGAATACATGTGGGGATTCCCTAGCAACCAGGCAACCCCCACATGTACTCAGGCTGGCTAGCAGCCTTAAATCATGCAGCTGCGTCAACAAAAACTAAATCTCTGAGCAGTTACATATACTCGGAGACCACTCGAGCGTACTCAGGAAAACCCGAGCAATGAGTATACTCTCTCATCACTAATAGGGCATCATGTTTTCAGATATAAAAAATTCAAATCCTCTGATGCTGATGCACTGCTATGTATAGCACACAGTCCCACATCCCAAAAAATGAAAACGGTATGGGTCTCAGAAAATGGGGATGCAAGTAAAAAAAATGTTCTCACAAATATTCAAATTTTTTTTCACCAGTTTAGTTAAAAAGAAAACTAGACATGTTTGGTAGAAGCATACATGTAAGAGAATAATCTTGCCAAGTCAGATTTACCATTTAGTGAACATGATAAATAAAAAAACAAAACAAAAAATAGATGTTGAATTGCACTTTTTTGCAATTTCAATGCACTTGGATTTCTTTTTTGCTTTCCAGTGCACTTAATTTTCCTCAAAAGGGATTCCTACCTTAACTAATTTGATAAATAACAATGCTCAAATGTGTACAGCAGTGGCGTAACTACCGTATATACTCGAGTATAAGCCGACCCGAGTATAAGCCGACCCCCCTAATTTTGCCACAAAAAACTGGGAAAACTTATTGACTCGAGTATAAGCCTAGGGTGGAAATGCAGCATTTACCGGTGAATTTCAAAAATAAAAATAGATCATTATTTCCCCATAGCTGTGCCATATAGTGCTCTGCACCGTTCATATTTCCCCATAGGTGTGAACCATATACGGTGCTCTGCACCGTTCATTGTGCCCCATAGATGTGCCATATACGGTGCTCTGCACCGTTCACTGTGCCCCATAGCTGTGCCATATACGGTGCTCTGCACCGTTCACTGTGCCCCATAGCTGTGCTGTGCCATATACGGTGCTCTGCACCGTTCACTGTGCCCCATAGCTGTGCCATATACGGTGCTCTGCACCGTTCACTGTGCCCCATAGCTGTGCTGTGCCATATACGGTGCTCTGCACCGTTCACTGTGCCCCATACATAGCTGTGCTGTGCCATATACGGTGCTCTGCACCGTTCACTGTGCCCCATAGCTGTGCTGTGCCATATACGGTGCTCTGCACCGTTCACTGTGCCCCATAGCTGTGCTGTGCCATATACGGTGCTCTGCACCGTTCACTGTGCCCCATAGCTGTGCTGTGCCATATACGGTGCTCTGCACCGTTCACTGTGCCCCATAGCTGTGCTGTGCCATATACGGTGCTCTGCACCGTTCACTGTGCCCCATAGCTGTGCTGTGCCATATACGGTGCTCTGCACCGTTCACTGTGCCCCATAGCTGTGCTGTGCCATATACGGTGCTCTGCACCGTTCACTGTGCCCCATAGCTGTGCTGTGCCATATACGGTGCTCTGCAGCGTTCACTGTGCCCCATAGCTGTGCTGTGCCATATACGGTGCTCTGCACCGTTCACTGTGCCCCATAGCTGTGCTGTGCCATATACGGTGCTCTGCACCGTTCACTGTGCCCCATAGCTGTGCTGTGCCATATACGGTGCTCTGCACCGTTCACTGTGCCCCATAGCTGTGCTGTGCCATATACGGTGCTCTGCACCGTTCACTGTACCCCATAGCTGTGCTGTGCCATATACGGTGCTCTGCACCGTTCACTGTGCCCCATAGATGTTCCACATAAATTTGTGCCGCCGCTGCCGCAATAAAGAAAAAAAAACACATACTTACCTCCCTTGATTGCAGCTCCCGGCGTCCGGTCCCGGCGCCTCCATCTTCCCGGCGTCTCTGCTCTGACTGATCAGGCAGAGGGCGCCGCGCACACTATATGCGTCATCGCGCCCTCTGCCTGAACAGTCAGAGCGCAGAGACGCCGGGAAGATGGAGGCGCCGGCCGGGAAGATGGATCGGCGCCCGGCGGCTGGAACGAGGACAGGTGAATATGCTATACTTACCTAGTCCTGGCGATCCTCGCGCTGTCCCTCTGCCTGGTCTTCGGTGCCGCAGCTTCTTTCTCTATCAGCGGTCACCGGCACCGCTGATTAGAGAAATGAATAAGCGGCTCCGCCCCTATGGGAGGTGGAGCCGCTTATTCATTTCTGTAATGAGCGGTCCCACGTGACCGCTGAAGAGAGGAAGAAGCTGCAGCGCCGAAGCCCGTGGGACGGCAGGGACAGCGCGAGGATCGCTGGGACTAGGTAAGTATACCTCAGCGCCCTCACCCCCTCACCCGCCGACCCCACCGCTACCGTGACTCGAGTATAAGCCGAGGGGGGCACTTTCAGCCCAAAAATTTGGGCTGAAAATCTCGGCTTATACTCGAGTATATACGGTACATAGTTATGGGCCTCGGTGCAAACTTTCAAATGGGGCCCCCCACCATGCCAAAATATATAGGTGAATTAGAAATGGCGACACGCACGAACGAACACGATCTGCATTAGTGTACAGTACATGCACCATTACAGAATTAGTTGTAGGCTGTGTTCACAAGAGTGAAGTTCACGGTCTGTATACAAACCACAATCTCCCGCCTCGTGGAGGGTATCCTGATTCAAACTCACACCCTCGTCCTGGACTTCCTCTTCACATTCAGTCTGTCCAAAGATGGAGACAGTGACACCAGCGCTGATTGGTGCCGGGAATCACAACAGCAAATCACAGCCCCGAGGGGGTCATCACAGCCACTGTGGGAGCGGCGCCGGCACAGGAGGTAAGTATAGGCTTTATTATTTTATCGGGGCTGAACACTTAGTTTAAGATGAGGTTGTTCTAGTGAGAGACAATCCCTTTAAACAGTGGACTCTTTATTAGCCCATGGGGCAACATTTCAGTTTCATATCAGAGAAATGTCCTGTTATTGATCCGAAACGTTGCCACTTGGGCCAAAAAAGAGTCCGACACTTTTATCACAATCAATCATAGTGCTGTGTGTGTATATATATATATACAGACACACACACACACACACACATACATTATACAGTATAAGTGAAACTGCGACAGAGGTATGTACAGTACGTAATATAGATTATACCACTGTGTGTAATATACTGCGACCGCTGTGTATAGCCCATAAAGGCCAGCTGCAGTGTGTATGTGTGTGTGTATATAACACACACACTGTGGCTGGCCTATTTGGGCTATACACAGCGGTCGCAGTATATTACACACAGTGGTATAACCTATATAACTTACATACCGCAGTCGCAGTTTCACCTATACAATGTACATATAGACTGCTGTACATACATTATATAGGTGATACTGTCATTGAAGTGTATAGTCGCAGTATATATATGCAGCAGTATCACCTTTATCACGTATATACACATTAGTCACAGCGTCACCTATATAATGAATATAGACTTCTGAATATACATTATATAGGTGATACGGTGATTATATAATACAGCAGTGTCACCTATATATTGTACATGCAGCAGTCTATACACAGCATACAGGTCAAACTGCAAATGCTGCATATACGTAAAAAGATTTCATGCTGGTACTCACCTGAGATGGAGGAGGATGAGGAGGGTCCACTGTCCAGCCAGCGTTGGAGGTGCCGAAGACTTGGAGAGGATGCCGGCCTGGGATCGTTGAGGAGAGCGCTGTTCAGAGTGAGGCTCAGGTGTCTGTGTGGCCTTTTCTCACTTCTGCACAGGCCCTGGTGTGCACACTCTCGCCTGTTTTCCCGCACTGACCAGGGCTGCAGACACACGCCCAAGCACGAATGAGGGCTGCACTCACAAAGGGCACAGAAATCACAGGGGGCACATAGCTGGGGGCCACAGGGATCACAGGGGGAACAGAGATCACAGGGGGCACATAGCTGGGGGGCACAGAGATCACAGAGGGCACATAGCTAGGGGGCACATACCTAAAAAAGCCTAAAACGTGAGTGGAGCTGCTGCTTCTGAGGTTCCTTCCACAGGTGACTTAGTTTATTCTTTGGCTGGCTGCTCTATTTAACTCCACTCAGATCGTTACTCCATGCCAGCTGTCAATGTTCTTGTACTGGTTCAGTTCGCTCTTGGATCTTTCTGGTGACCTGTCTACTCCAGCAGAAGCTAAGTCCCTGCTAGTTAATTATTGGTTCATTGTTTTCTTGTCCAGCTTGCTATCATGATTTTGCCTTGCTGGCTGGAAGCTCTGGGAGGCAGAGTGGCACCTCCGCACCGTGAGTCGGTGCGGAGGTCTTTTTGCACACTCTGCGTGGTCTTTTTGTAGTTTTTTTGTGCTGACCGCAAAGTTACCTTTCCTATCCTCAGTCTGTTTAGTAAGTCTGGCCTCCCTAACCTGTTTCATTTCTGTGTTTGTGACTTTCATCTTAACTCACAGTCAATATATGTGGGGGGCTGCCTTTCTCTTTGGGGAATTTCTCTGAGGCAAAGTAGGCTTTATTTTCTATCTCTAGGGCTAGTTAGCTCCTAGGCTGTGAAGAGGCGTCTAGGCAGAGTTAGGTACGCTCCACGGCTATTTCTAGTGTGTGATAGGATTAGGGGTTGCGGTCAGCAGAGCTCCCACTTCCCAGAGCTTGTCCGTTGTTAGTTTAACCATCAGGTCGTTTCGGGTGCTCCTAACCACCAGGTCCATAACTGTCTCCTACATACAGTCCCTTTTCATTCAGACGCCGACGGATAGTATGGGTTGACACTGTTGTACCCTCGGACCGCAGGGCAGCTTGACCTTGTTTGGATGTTAGTCGAGGTTCTCTATCCAACATCCGCACAATCTTGCGTTGAAATCTCTTGTCAATTTTTCTTTTCTGTCCATATCTAGGGAGGTTAGCCACAGTGCCATGGGCTGTAAACTTCTTGATGACACTGCGCACGGTAGACACAGGAACATTCAGGTCTTTGGAGATGGACTTGTAGCCTGGAGATTGCTCATGCTTCCTCACAATTTGGTTTCTCAAGTCCTCAGACAGTTCTTGGGTCTTCTTTCTTTTCTCCATGCTCAATGTGGTACACAAGGACACAGGACAGAGGTTGAGTCAACTTTATTCCATGTCAACTGGCTGCAAGTGTGATTTAGTTATAGCCAACATCTGTTAGGTGCCAGAGATAAGTTATAGTTGCTGTTAATTACACAAATTAGAGAAGCATCACATGATTTTTCGAACAGTGCCAATACTTTTGTCCACCCCCCTTTTTATGTTTGGTGTGGAATTATATCCAATTTGGCTTTAGGACAATTCTTTTTGTGTTTTTTTCATTTAAGACAAATTAAATGAAGATAATAATACCAAATAATTTGTGTTTGCAATCATTTTCAGGAAGAAAATGAGTATTATCTGACAGAATTGCAGGGGTGTCAATACTTTTGGCCATGACTGTAACATAGTAACATAGTAACATAGTTAGTAAGGCCGAAAAAAGACATTTGTCCATCCAGTTCAGCCTATATTCCATCATAATAAATCCCCAGATCTACGTCCTTCTACAGAACCTAATTGTATGATACAATATTGTTCTGCTCCAGGAAGACATCCAGGCCTCTCTTGAACCCCTCGACTGAGTTCGCCATCACCACCTCCTCAGGCAAGCAATTCCAGATTCTCACTGCCCTAACAGTAAAGAATCCTCTTCTATGTTGGTGGAAAAACCTTCTCTCCTCCAGACGCAAAGAATGCCCCCTTGTGCCCGTCACCTTCCTTGATATAAACAGATCCTCAGCGAGATATTTGTATTGTCCCCTTATATACTTATACATGGTTATTAGATCGCCCCTCAGTCGTCTTTTTTCTAGACTAAATAATCCTAATTTCGCTAATCTATCTGGGTATTGTAGTTCTCCCATCCCCTTTATTAATTTTGTTGCCCTCCTTTGTACTCTCTCTAGTTCCATTATATCCTTCCTGAGCACCGGTGACCAAAACTGGACACAGTACTCCATGTGCGGTCTAACTAGGGATTTGTACAGAGGCAGTATAATGCTCTCATCATGTGTATCCAGACCTCTTTTAATGCACCCCATGATCCTGTTTGCCTTGGCAGCTGCTGCCTGGCACTGGCTGCTCCAGGTAAGTTTATTATTAACTAGGATCCCCAAGTCCTTCTCCCTGTCAGATTTACCCAGTGGTTTCCCATTCAGTGTGTAATGGTGATATTGATTCCTTCTTCCCATGTGTATAACCTTACATTTATCATTGTTAAACCTCATCTGCCACCTTTCAGCCCAAGTTTCCAACTTATCCAGATCCATCTGTAGCAGAATACTATCTTCTCTTGTATTAACTGCTTTACATAGTTTTGTATCATCTGCAAATATCGATATTTTACTGTGTAAACCTTCTACCAGATCATTAATGAATATGTTGAAGAGAACAGGTCCCAATACTGACCCCTGCGGTACCCCACTGGTCACAGCGACCCAGTTAGAGACTATACCATTTATAACCACCCTCTGCTTTCTATCACTAAGCCAGTTACTAACCCATTTACACACATTTTCCCCCAGACCAAGCATTCTCATTTTGTGTACCAACCTCTTGTGCGGCACGGTATCAAACGCTTTGGAAAAATCGAGATATACCACGTCCAATGACTCACCGTGGTCCAGCCTATAGCTTACCTCTTCATAAAAACTGATTAGATTGGTTTGACAGGAGCGATTTCTCATAAACCCATGCTGATATGGAGTTAAACAGTTATTCTCATTGAGATAATCCAGAATAACATCCGTCAGAAACCCTTCAAATATTTTACCAACAATAGAGGTTAGACTTACTGGCCTATAATTTCCAGGTTCACTTTTAGAGCCCTTTTTGAATATTGGCACCACATTTGCTATGCGCCAATCCTGCGGAACAGACCCTGTCGCTATAGAGTCCCTAAAAATAAGAAATAATGGTTTATCTATTACATTACTTAGTTCTCTTAGTACTCGTGGGTGTATGCCATCCGGACCCGGAGATTTATCTATTTTAATCTTATTTAGCCGGTTTCGCACCTCTTCTTGGGTTAGATTGGTGACCCTTAATATAGGGTTTTCATTGTTTCTTGGGATTTCACCTAGCATTTCATTTTCCACCGTGAATACCGTGGAGAAGAAGGTGTTTAATATGTTAGCTTTTTCCTCGTCATCTACAACCATTCTTTCCTCACTATTTTTTAAGGGGCCTACATTTTCAGTTTTTATTCTTTTACTATTGATATAGTTGAAGAACAGTTTGGGATTAGTTTTACTCTCCTTAGCAATGTGCTTCTCTGTTTCCTTTTTGGCAGCTTTAATTAGTTTTTTAGATAAAGTATTTTTCTCCCTATAGTTTTTTAGAGCTTCAATGGTGCCATCCTGCTTTAGTAGTGCAAATGCTTTCTTTTTACTGTTAATTGCCTGTCTTACTTCTTTGTTTAGCCACATTGGGTTTTTCCTATTTCTAGTCCTTTTATTCCCACAAGGTATAAACCGCTTACACTGCCTATTTAGGATGTTCTTAAACATTTCCCATTTATTATCTGTATTCTTATTTCTGAGGATATTGTCCCAGTCTACCAGATTAAGGGCATCTCTAAGCTTGTCAAACTTTGCCTTCCTAAAGTTCAGTGTTTTTGTGACTCCCTGACAAGTCCCCCTAGTGAAAGACAGGTGAAACTGTACAATATTGTGGTCGCTATTTCCTAGATGCCCGACCACCTGCAGATTTGTTATTCTGTCAGGTCTATTAGATAGTATTAGGTCTAAAAGTGCTGCTCCTCTGGTTGGATTCTGCACCAATTGTGAAAGATAATTTTTCTTGGTTATTAGCAGAAACCTGTTGCCTTTATGGGTTTCACAGGTTTCTGTTTCCCAGTTAATATCCGGGTAGTTAAAGTCCCCCATAACCAGGACCTCATTATGGGTTGCAGCTTCATCTATCTGCTTTAGAAGTAGACTTTCCATGGTTTCTGTTATATTTGGGGGTTTGTAACAGACCCCAATGAGAATTTTGTTACCATTTTTCCCTCCATGAATTTCGACCCATATGGACTCGACATCCTCATTTCCTTCGCTAATATCCTCCCTTAAAGTGGACTTTAGACAAGACTTTACATAGAGACAAACCCCTCCTCCTCTCCGATTTTTACGATCCTTTCTAAACAGACTGTAACCCTGTAAGTTAACTGCCCAGTCATAGCTTTCATCTAACCATGTCTCGGTTATTCCCACTATGTCAAAGTTACCTGTAGATATTTCTGCTTCTAGTTCTTCCATCTTGTTTGTCAGGCTTCTGGCGTTTGCGAGCATGCAGTTTAGAGGATTTTGTTTTGTTCCAATCTCCTCACTGTGGATTGTTTTAGAAATGTTCTTACCTCCCTTCTGAGTATGTTTTCCTGGATCTTCTTTGTTCAAGTCTAATGTTTTTCTTCCCGTCCCCTCTTCTTCTAGTTTAACGCCCTCCTGATGAGTGTAGCGAGTCTTCTGGCGAATGTGTGTTTCCCAGGTTTGTTGAGGTGTAGTCCGTCTCTGGCGAGGAGTCCATCGTACAAGTAATTCACACCGTGGTCCAGGAATCCGAATCCTTGTTGTCTGCACCATCGTCTTAGCCAGTTGTTTGCATCAAGGATCCTGTTCCATCTCCTGGTGCCATGCCCGTCTACTGGAAGGATAGAAGAAAAAACTACCTGTGCATCCAGTTCCTTTACTTTCTTCCCCAACTCTTCAAAGTCTTTGCAGATTGTCGGTAGGTCCTTCCTTGCCGTGTCATTGGTGCCAACATGTATCAGAAGAAATGGGTGGACGTCCTTGGAGCTAAAGAGCTTTGGTATCCTATCGGTCACATCCTTGATCATCGCACCTGGAAGGCAGCATACTTCTCTTGCAGTTATGTCCGGTCTGCAGATGGCTGCTTCTGTGCCTTTCAGTAGTGAGTCTCCCACCACCACCACTCTTCGTTGCTTCTTGGCTGTACTTTCTGCTGTCACTTGTTGCTGTGTGCCCTTTTCTTTTTTGCTTGCTGGTATTGCTTCATCCTTAGGTGTGCCATCTTCATCCTCTACAAAGATTTGATATCGGTTCTTTAGTTGTGTGGTTGGTGATTTCTCCATGGTCTTCTTGCTTCTTTTGGTCACATGCTTCCACTCATCTGCTTTTGGAGGTTCTCTGACACTTTTTTCACCTTCTGTGACCAGTAGAGATGCTTCTGTTCTGTCTAGAAAGTCTTCATTCTCTTTGATGAGTTTCAAAGTTGCTATTCTTTCTTCCAGACCCCGCACCTTTTCTTCTAAAAGGGCCACTAGTCTACACTTCTGACAGGTGAAATTTGATTCTTCTTCTGGTCGATCTGTGAACATGTAGCACATGCTGCAGCTCACCATGTAGGTTGTCACATCTGCCATGTTGCTCCTAGATCCTGCTGACTTGCTGTGTGTTTTCCTTCTTGTGTAATCTACTCAGCCAAGCTCTCTTGCAATAATGTCCTACAGGCAAAAATTACGGCGCGCGGTTTGGTGATGCTTTCCAATCAGCTGGTCCCGGCTGTACCCAACGATCTTCTAGCTTAGGGAGACTCTTCGCTTTTCCCAGAAGGCACCTGGAATATGCAAATTAGCCTCCTCAAGCTTGAATCCCTGGTTTGGTGATGCTTTCCAATCAGCTGGTCCCGGCTGTACCCAACGATCTTCTAGCTTAGGGAGACTCTTCGCTTTTCTCAGAAGGCACCTGGAATATGCAAATTAGCCTCCTCATGCTTGAATCCCTGGTTTGGTGATGCTTTCCAATCAGCTGGTCCCGGCTGTACCCAACGATCTTCTAGCTTAGGGAGACTCTTCGCTTTTCCCAGAAGGCACCTGGAATATGCAAATTAGCCTCCTCAAGCTTGAATCCCTGGTTTGGTGATGCTTTCCAATCAGCTGGTCCCGGCTGTACCCAACGATCTTCTAGCTTAGGGAGACTCTTCGCTTTTCCCAGAAGGCACCTGGAATATGTAAATTAGCCTCCTCAAGCTTGAATCCCTGGTTTGGTGATGCTTTCCAATCAGCTGGTCCCGGCTGTACCCAACGATCTTCTAGCTTAGGGAGACTCTTCGCTTTTCCCAGAAGGCACCTGGAATATGCAAATTAGCCTCCTCAAGCTTGAATCCCTGGTTTGGTGATGCTTTCCAATCAGCTGGTCCCGGCTGTACCCAACGATCTTCTAGCTTAGGGAGACTCTTTGCTTTTCCCAGAAGGCACCTGGAATATGCAAATTAGCCTCCTCATGCTTGAATCCCTGGTTTGGTGATGCTTTCCAATCAGCTGGTCCCGGCTGTACCCAACGATCTTCTAGCTTAGGGAGACTCTTCGCTTTTCCCAGAAGGCACCTGGAATATGCAAATTAGCCTCCTCAAGCTTGAATCCCTGGTTTGGTGATGCTTTCCAATCAGCTGGTCCCGGCTGTACCCAACGATCTTCTAGCTTAGGGAGACTCTTCGCTTTTCCCAGAAGGCACCTGGAATATGCAAATTAGCCTCCTCAAGCTTGAATCCCTGTATATCACAGGGGGAACAGAGATCACAGGGGGCACATAGCTGGGGCACAGGTATCACAGGGGGAACAGAGATCACAGGGGGAACATAGCTAGGGGGCACAGATATCACAGGGGGAACAGAGATCACAGGCGGCACATAGCTGGGGGGCACAGGGATCACACGGGAACAGAGATCACAGGGGGCACATAGCTGGGGGGCACAGGTATCACAGGGGGAACAGAGATCACAGGGAGCACATAGCTGGGGGCACAAATATCACAGGGGGAACAGAGATCACAGGGGGCACAGAGCTGGGGGCACAGGTGTCACAAGGGGAACAGAGATCACAGGGGGCACATAGCTGGGGGGCACAGAGATCACAGAGGGAACAGAGATCACAGGGGGCACATAGCTGGGGGCAGATGTATCACAGGGGGAACAGAGATCACAGGGAGCACATAGCTGGGGGCACAAATATCACAGGTGGAACAGAGATCACAGGGGGCACAGAGCGGGGGGCACAGGTGTCACAGGGGGAACAGAAATCACAGGGGGCACATAGCTAGGGGGCACAGAGATCACAGGGGGAACAGTGATCAGAGGGAGCCCATAGCTGGTGGGCACAGGGATCACAAGGGGAACAGAGATCACAGGGGGCACATAGCTGGGGGGCACAGAGATTACAGGGGGAACAAAGATCACAGGCGGCACATAGCTGGGGGCACAGGGATCACAGGGGGAACAGAGATCACAGGGGGCACATAGCTGAGGGCACAGGGATCACAGGGGGAACAGAGATCACAGGGGGCACATAGCTGGGGGGCACAGAGATCATATTGGGGCACACAGCGGGGGCACAGAGATCATATTGGTGCATACTGCGGGGGGCACAGAGATCATATTGGGGTACACAGCGTGGGGGGCAGATGTCATATTTGGAAACTCAGCGGGTGCACGAGATCATATTGGAGCAAACAGTGGGGGGTGGCACAGAGCTGAGTGGCACAGATCACCTGCAGAGAGGCACAGAGCTGCCAGCACAGAGATCGCTCTGGTGGAGTCTGGAATCTGTCGGGCAGCAGCTCCTATTTTGGGAGTCGGGACCGGACAGGAGAGCATTGGGTGGTAACTCCGCCCACCCAGTAACCCCACCCACCCCGATTACATCATTCCTGTGCTGCTGTGCAGGAGAGGCAGCGTTCCGTAATGAACACTGCTTGCCCTGCACTTGGGGGTTAACGGGTTGGCAGCCGGCACAATACAGCAGGCTGCCGCCAGAGAATTGCGGATCTGCCTGCCTGCCGCATGAAAAGGGCCGGCAGACAATTTTGTAGCTCAGTGCTTAGGGGCCCGCCCAGTCTTTGCTGGACTGGACGGGTCCCTAAGCACTCCAGGCCCGGTCGCAGCTGCGACACTGCGACCGTGGTAGTTCTACCCCTGGTGTACAGCCAAAGTACCAGAACAATGTGTACAGTAGATTAGGTTTAAAATATTTACAATATTTTATAACCAGATATAAATTGGCTTTTATCAAATTTCTCAGTGACCTTACCTGTTGCCTCAGGTGAGTTTCTCATCAGCATCATTCATGTCATGTTATCAACAATTCATTAAAGATTTGCTGAACAGACACGTTAATTGTAGCTGACAGTCCTTGAAAAACAGTAAAACACCAGTGACACTGCTTACTGCAACCGAATAATAATAGAACCGATGTACAAGCCAGGCATATTTATTAGATAAAATGATCATAATTCCTTAATATTGATTTTTGTACTGACTTCTTGAATAATTTTATTTAACTGTCATTTTTATTATATGTTCTGTTCAATAGTATTAACATCAATATGCAAATGTTTAAGTCTTCATTTTTCAAATATTATTAATGCTTGTATTTAGAGGAATTTAAGCCTATACAACCGGTGTTATTGCACTTCTATAAAGGCATTAACGTTGTAAGAAATCATTATTATCCTTTACATTCCTTTTTTATCCTAGACCTTGTTGTCTCTATGGTTACAGACTACAAACAAACTGTGTAGTCTGAACTTGTAGTCATCATTTTTTCAATTATTGTCATAGTCATGAGACTGTGCAGGTAAAATATTTACACATTGCAATCTTGGATACACCTAAGAACTGTAAACAATACTATTAGAATACAATGATCGCTTATAATTTATTTTAAGAGAAAAACTTATACCTTCTAATATTGTAACATATTTTGCATTAATATACATATATATTAAGCAAGGCATCAGTAGCTCAGTATGCAGTGAAATGTCAGTGACTCAAGCAAGTTCAAACAAAACGTGTTTAACCCCTTCAAGTCGCGGCCCTTTTTCATTTTTGCGTGTTCGTTTTTCGCTTCCCTCCTTCCCAGAGCCATAACTTTTTTACTTTTCCGTCAATATGGTCATGTGAGGGCTTATTTTTTGCGGGACAAGTTGTACTTTTGAACGACACCATTGGTTTTACCATGTCTTTTACTAGAAAACGGGAAAAAAATTCCAAGTGCGGTGAAATTGCAAAAAAAGTGCAATCCCACACTTGTTTTTTGTTTGGCTTTTTTGCTAGGTTCACTAAATGCTAAAACTGACCTGCCATTATGATTCTCTAGGTCATTACGAGTTCATAAACACCTAACATGACTAGGTTGTTTTTTCTCTAAGTGGTGAAAAAAAATTCCAAACTTTGCTAAAAAAAAAAAAAAAAAAAAAAAAAAAAGTGCCATTTTCCGATACCCGTAGCGTCTCCATTTTTCGTGATCTGGGGTTGGGTGAGGGCTTATTTTTTGTGGGCCGAGCTAATGTTTTTAATGATACCATTTTTGCGCAGATACGTTCTTTTGATCGCCAGTTATTGCATTTTAATGCAATGTTGCGGCGACCAAAAAAACGTAATTCTGGCGTTTCGGATTTTTTTCTCGCTACGCCGTTTAGCGATCAGGTTAATGTTTTTTTTATTTGATAGATCGGGCGATTCTGAACATGGCGATACCAAATACGTGTAGGTTTTTTTTTTTTTATTGTTTTATTTAGGATGGGGCGAAAGGGGGGTGATTTAAACTTTTATATTTTTTATATTTTTTTCATATTTTTAAAAACATTTTTTTTTTACCTGTGCCATGCTTCAATAGCCTCCATGGGAGGCTAGAAGCTGGCATAGCCTGATCAGCTCTGCTACATAGCAGCGATCATCAGATCGCTGCTATGTAGCAGAAATGCAGGTGTGCTGTGAGCGCCGACCACAGGGGGGCGCTCACAGCAGACCTGCATCAGTAACCATAGAGGTCTCAAGGACCTCTATGGTTACCTTCCTGATGCATCGCCGACCCCCGATCATGTGATGGGGGTCGGCGATGATGTCATATCCGGCCGCCCGGCCGGATGCGGTAGTTAAATGCCGCTGTCTGTGTTTGACAGCGGCATTTAACAGGTTAATAGCGGCGGGTGAATAGCGATTTCACCCGCCGCTATTGCGCGCACATGTCAGCTGTACAAAACAGCTGACATGTCGCGACTTTGATGTGGGCTCACCGCCGGAGCCCACATCAAAGGGGGATTCACGGCATGCGCCGTACTAGTACGGCACATGTCGTGAAGGGGTTAATGTTCAAAAACTCACACAGTGCACAACACGCTGTATCATCCTGATCGCAGGGAGTGCTCTGCAGACAACTGCTGTCTGCTTCCAAGACCAACAGTGACACACCCCTTCCTATGTCATCCAAGCTTTTCCAAACTGAACTTTCCTATCTCAGCATGTAACAAAACTTGGTATGTCTATCCAGCTTTTCCAAACTGAACTTTCCTATCTCAGCCTGTAGCAAAACTTGGTATGTCATCCAGCTTTTCCAAACTGAAATTTTCTATCTCAGCCTGTAACAAAACTTGGAATGCTTTTCAACTGATCCCTGCTAATATCCACAATATTATTTATGACCTGTTTACTCTGATCATATATATCTGGCTCTCTTAATTATTTGACCAAGAGGAGCACAGACCACTCCCCTTTGCTTCACACCTGAATACACTTTGTTGCACATAAATTGTATAGCATAAGTCTGCAAAGATGTCAGTATGCCCAGTTTATCACATAAGTATATCATAGAAGTGTAATGCTCAGAATTAATTCCAGAATTGAACCTGACTGGATACAGTCATTGTAAACAATGTTTCTGTTTGTTTTCACTCTCAAGCCTATAATCCTTCACTTTCTACTAACCCAATTAATCTCTACACCTAGTAAGGAACTGGTTATCTCTTCTTCAATCCTCCCCATCGATCTCACCTCCTCCTCTCAACTGTTCCTCAACATACAATTCTCTGTCTCCAAACACAGACAGTCCCCTCATGCTCTCTCCTACTCCCACCTGCTAACACTTTCCCTGCTCCTCCTCACTGCCGGTGATATCTCACCAAATCATGATCCTCCTCACCACATTCCCACAGTCATTTCTACCTCCCATCCACTCTCTGTCAAAACTTTCCATAATCTCTTTAACCATATACCCATTCGTTTCCAGGGCTGCTGAGCGGAGATGGAAAAGATCCCACTCCAATGAGCACTTCATCGCATTCAAACAGTCCCTCACTACTTTCAAGTCCTTACTCGCTGCTGCAAAACAAACATACTTCTCATCTCTCATATGCTCCCTGTCTCACAACCCTAAACAGCTATTCAACACTTTCAATTCTCTCCTCCGTCCCCCAGCACCCCCTCCACTCCACTCAAACTCAGCCGAAGACTTTGCCACATTTTTCAAGGAGAAGATTGAAAACATCAGAGACAGTTTTGGTCAATAACCCCAAGAGCCCTTTCTCCTCACTGCCCAGCCCTCCTCCTCCAAAACCAACTTCTCCACATTACAGAACATTGACTCTCCACTCTACTCTCAACATTGCATCTCACGACCAACCACTTGAGCCGATCCCATCCCACTTTATCCCAAACCTCACCACAGTCTTCATCCCAACCCTCTAAACCATCTCTTCAACCTATCACTAACAAATTTTGTCTTCCTCTCAAGCTTTAAATATGCCTCAATCACACATATCCTCAAAAAGCCCTCTCTTGACCCATCCTCTGTATCTTGCTATTGCCCCATAACACTTCTCCTCTATAGCTCAAAACTACTGGAACAACACGCCCATCTTGTTCTGTCCTCCCACCACTCTTCTTGCTCCCTCTTCGACCGCTTATAATCTGGCTTACAGTCACACCACTCCACTGAAACTGTCTAACTAAGGTCACCAGTGACCTATTAACTGTCAAAGCCAAGTGACACTACTCTATCCTCCTCCTCCTCCTGGACCTGTCCTCTGCTTTTGATACAGTGGACCATTACCGATTATTACAGACCTTCCCTTGGCATCACAAACTTGGCCCTATCCTGGATCTCGTCATAGCTAACAGACCGGACATTCAGCGTCTCACACTCACACACCACCTCATCACCTCATCCCCTATCTGTCGGAGTCCTGAAAGGTTCAGTCCTAGGACCCCTGCTCTTCCCCATTTACACCTTCGGCTAGGGACAGCTCATAGAATCTCAAGGCTTTCAGCATCATCTCTATGCTGATGACACACAGATCTACATCTCTGGACCAGATATCACCACCCTACTAACCAGAATCCTACAATGTCTGTTTGCTATTTCATTCTTCTTCTTCACTAGATTTCTAAAACTTAATATGGACAGAACCGAATTCATCATCTTTCCCCCATCTCACTTCACTCCCCCAAAAGACCTATCCATTAAAGTAAATGGCTGCCCACTCTCCCCAGTTTCACAAGCTTGCTGCGTCTGTGTAATCCTTGACACTGATCCCTATTTAAAACCTCATATCCAAGCCCTTTCCACTTCCTGCTGACTTCAACTAAAAAATGTTTCCTGGATTCGTACATTCCTCAACCAAGAATCTGCAAAAACCCTTTTCCATGCCCTCATCATCTCCTGCCTCGACTACTGCAACCTCCTGCTCTGTGGCCTCCCCTCTAACACTCTCGCACCCCTCCAATCTATTCTAAACTCGGCTGCCCGACTAATCCACGTGTCCCCCTGCTATTCCCTGGCTTGTACTGGCTCCCCATTACCCAGTGACTCCAGTTCAAAACATTACCATGGCATACAAAGCCATCCACAAGCTGTCTCCTCCATATCTGTGACCTTATCTTCCGATACTTACCTGCATGCAACCTCCGATCCTCACAAGATCTTCTTCTATATTCCCCACTTATCTACTCTTCCCACAATCGCATACAAGATTTCTCCTGCGCATCTTCCATACTCTGGAACTCTCTACCCCAACATATCAGACTGTCGCCTACCGTGGAAACCTTCAAAAAGAACCTGAATGCCTACCTCTTCCGATAAGCCTAAAACCTGCAGTAACCACGGATAGATCAAACTGCTGCACAACCAGCTCTGTCCTCACCTACTGTATTCTCACCCATCCCTTGCAGATTGTGAGTGCTCGTGGGCAGGGTCCTTTCTCCTCATGTACCAGTCGTGACTTCTATTGTGTAAGATTACTGTACTTGTTTTTTATTATGTGTACCCCTTCTCACATGTTAAGCGCTATGGAATAAATGGCGCTATAATAATGAATAATAATAATAATACTACAGGGCTTTTAATCAGTCACTGCTTCACCATATGTGATCACAGCTACACGTGTGACTGCAATACCCCCTAATGGCCTCACTACGCCTCCATGTGCATTCTGGAGAGCAAAAACAGTGCCCTCTAGCTGAAACAGGGGTCACTGCCTCACAATATATGCACAGTGCCTTGCGAAAGTATTCGACCCCCTGGAACTTTTCAACCTTTTCCCAAATATCATGCTTCAAACATAAAGATACCAAATATAAATTTTTGATGAAGAATCAACAAGTGGAATACAATTGTGAAGTTGAATGAAATTTATTGGTTATTTTAAATTTTTGTGGAAATTCAAAAACTGAAAAGTGGGGCGTGCAATATTATTCGGCCCCTTTACTTTCAGTGCAGCAAACTCACTCCAGAAGATCATTGTGGATCTCTGAATGATCCAATTTTGTCCTTATTGCCTAATGATGATAAATATAATCCACCTGTCCTGTGTGTAATCAAATCTCCTTATAAATGCACCTGCTCTTTGATAGTCTCCGGGATCTGCTTGCAGAACAGAGAGCATCATGAAGATCAAGGAACAGAAGAGGCAGGTCCATGATACTGTTGTGGAGAAGTTTAAAGCCAGATTTGGATACAAAATATTTCCAAAACTTTATTCATCGCAAGGAGCACTGTGCAAGCGATCATATTGAAATGGAAGGAGTATCATCCACTGCAAATCTACCAGGACCCGGCCGTCCCTCTAAACTTTCATCTCAAACAAGGAGAAGACTGATCAGAGATGTAGCCAAGTGTCCCATGATCACTCTGGATGAACTGCAGAGATCTACAGCTGAGGTGGGACAGTCTGTCCATGGGACAACAATCAGTCGTACATAGTGTTGAGCGATACCGTCCGATACTTGAAAGTATCGGTATCGGATAGTATCGGCCGATACCCGAAAAATATCGGATATCGCCGATACCGATATCCGATACCAAAACAAGTCAATGGGACACCAAGTATCGGAAGGTATCCTGATGGTTCCCAGGGTCTGAAGGAGAGGAAACTCTCCTTCAGGCCCTGGGATCCATATTAATGTGTAAAATAAAGAATTAAAATAAAAAATATTGATATATTCACCTCTCCGGCGGCCCCTGGACATCACGCTGGTAACCGGCAGGCTTCTTTGTTTAAAATGCACGCGTTTAGGACCTGCGAATGACGTCGCGGCTTCTGATTGGTCGCGTGCCGCCCATGTGACCGCCACGCGACCAATCAGAAGCCGTGACGTCATTCGCAGGTCCTAAATTCTTAGAATTAGGAGTTTAGTGAATGAGAATGACGTCGCGGCTTCTGATTGGTCGCGTGGCGGTCACATGAGCGGCACGCGACCAATCAGAAGCCGCGACGTCATTCTCATTCACTAAACTCCTAATTCTAGGAATTTAGGACCTGCGAATGACGTCACGGCTTCTGATTGGTCGCGTGGCGGTCACATGGGCGGCACGCGACCAATCAGAAGCCGCAACGTCATTCGCAGGTCCTAAACGCGCTCATTTTAAACAAAGAAGCATGCCAGTTACCAGCGTGATGTCCAGGGGCCGCCGGAGAGGTGAATATATCAATATTTTTTATTTTAATTCTTTATTTTACACATCCCTATGGATCCGATACCGATACCCGATACCACAAAAGTATCGGATCTCGGTATCGGAATTCCGATACCGCAAGTATCGGCCGATACCCGATACTTGCGGTATCGGAATGCTCAACACTAGTCGTACACTGCACAAATCTTGCCTTTATGGAAGAGTGTCAAGAGGAAAGCCAATTCTCAAAGATATTCATAAAAAGTGTTGTTTAAAGTTTGCAACAAGCCACCTGAGAGACACACCAAACATGTGGAATAAGGTGCTCTGGTCAGATGAAACTAAAATCAAAATTTTTGGCAACAATCCCAAACGATATGTTTGGCATAAAGGCAACACAGCTCATCACCCTGAACACACCATCCCCACTGTCAAACATGGTGGTGGCAGCCTAATGGTTTGGGCCTGCTTTTCTTCAACAGGGACATGGGAGATGGTTAAAATTGATGGGAAGATGAATGGAGCCAAATACAGGACCATTCTTGAAGAAAACCTGTTGAAGTCTGCAAAACACTTGAGACTGGGATGGAGATTTGTCTTCCAACAAGACAATGATCCCAAACATAAAGCAAAATCTGCAATGGAATGGTTCACAAATAAACATATCCAGGTGCTAGAATGGCCAAGTCAAAAACCAGACCTCAATCCAATCTAGAATCTGTGAAAAGAGCTGAAAACTGCTGTTCACAAGCGATCTCCATCAAACTTCACTGAGCTCGAGCTGTTTGCCAAGGAAGAATGGTCAAGAATTTCAGTCTCTCGATGTGCAAAACTGATAGAGACATAACCCAAGCGACTTGCAGCTGTAATCGCTGCAAAACGTGGCGCAGCAAAGTATTACGTTAAAGGGGCTGAATAATATTGCACGCCCGACTTTTCAGTTTTTGAATTTCCCCAAAAATTTAAAATAACCAATACATTTCGTTCAAGTTCACAATTGTGTTCCACTTGTTGATGATTCTTCACCAAAAATTTACATTTGGTATCTTTATGTTTGCAGCATGATATGTGGGAAAAGGTTGAAAAGTTACAGAGGGCTGAATACTTTCGCAAGGCACTGTATATATATAGTTGTGCTCAAAAGTTTACATATTCCAGCAGAATTTTTGCTTTCCTGGCCTTTTTTCAGAGAATATGAATGATAACACAAAAACTTTTTTTCCACTCATGGTTAGTGGTTGGGCGAAGCCATTTATTGCAAACTACTGTGTTTACTCTTTTTAAATCATAATGACAACCCAAAACATCCAGCTTACCCTGATCAAAAGTTTACATACCCTGGTGATTTTGGCCTGATAACATGCACAAAAGTTCACACAAATGAATTTGAATGGCTACTAAAGTTAACATCCTCACCTGTGACCTGTTTGCTTGTAATCGGTGTGTGTGCTTAAATGCTGAATAAGTTTCTGGGATCCAGATAGACTCTTGCATTTTTCATCCAGCACTGATGTTTCTGGATTGTCAGTCATGAGGAAAGCAAAAAAATTGTCAACGGATCTACGGGAAAAATTGAACTGTATAACCTTCCTCTAGTGTTAGGATCGTGACCGACCCGTTTTAGGTTTTAAATGCATACAATTCTACATACATTTGTTTATTGCCTCAAGACTTTTTGACCTTTTCAGGAACTTATTGTTAAACAAAATACAGTAAAATAAAACTATTTTACTAAATTGTAAAATGCGCTTATTAAAATTATAACATTTGTGTTGTTGGGGTCAATTTCGACCCAGGTCTAATATAAGAGTAAAAAAAAAAAATAAGTCCCAAAACTGAACTCATAAACACAAACAAAACTCATAAACAAAACTCATAAACAAAAAACAGACAACAGCCCACAGCCAGCTCTACCTCCAACAACTTGAGTTAGGGACATGTCCAGGCAGGTATGGCCAAATCAGCTTAGTGTTGGTACTTTGCAGAGTATACATCTCCAGTTTACACATGCAACAATGAGGAGAAGATTTGATGTAAGCCAAATTCTGAATTATATCTTAGATGATAATGAATCAGAGGACACAAAGCAGCAAACTGATACAGATGAACAGGTTTCTGAGGAGGAAGATGATGTGGAGTATCAACCGGAAGACACAGACAGTTCTGATCAGTCTGATGAGGAGGTCACTTGTGCTGAAGCTGCTCCCGCTGAAAGATTCAAATCCAAAAGTGGCAAGATCAGTTGGAGCTCAGTACCTCCCTGATGTACATGGCAGGGCAGATGCTGCAAATGTCATAAAAATGACCCCTGGGATCACAAGGTTTGCTGTGACAAGAGTAAGTGACATCAAGGCATGTTTTGATCTGTCCATGCCATTGTCAATAAAAGAAGTCATTAATGCTATGACAAACCTTGAAGGAAAAATAGTCCACGGCAACATGTGGAATGACCTTCATAATGATGTCCTGGATGCCTACACTGGTGTTCTTCTCCTTGTTGGAGTGTACAAATCCTGCAATGAGGCCACTGATAGTCTCTAGGACGCATCGACAGGCAGGAATATTTTCCGGGCAACAATGTCACTTCAAAAGTTTCAAATGATATCAAGAGTCATCAGATTTGACAACAGAGACACCAGAACAAAATCTGACAAACTTGCTCCCATCAGGGATGTTTGGGAGAAATGGGTGCAGCTCCTTCCACTGATGTTCAACTCAGGGCCAGAGGTGACAGTAGACGAACGTTTTCTCCCTTTCCGCGGGAAATGCCCCTTCCGGCAATAAATGCCAAGTAAGCCAGGCAAATATGGCATTAAAATCTGGGCAGCCTGTGATGCAAAATCTAGCTATGCATGGAATCTACAGCGGCATCCCTGAAAAAAAACAAGGAAAACGTCTAGTCCTCGATATGACTACTGGACTGCAGAGTCACAACATTACTTGTGACAATTTTTTACCAGCTATGACCTTGGACAAGAACTTCTCAGGAGTTGTGGTGGGCACAGTGGAAAAAAACAAACCTGAGCTGCCCGCTGAATTGTTGCAGATGAAGGACAGGGCTCCACTTTCCTCAAAGTTTGTTTTTACAGACACCACCACTGCTGTTTCATACTGCCCAAAAAACGACGGAATGTGGTACTGATGTCCACACTTCACAAAGAGGCAGCTGTGTCATCAGGAAGTGACAAACAGCCCAGAATCATCCTGGACTATAACAATAACGAAGGAGGAGTGGACAACCTGGACAAACTGACTGCCACCTACACTTGCCAGTGAATGACTAGGAGATGGCCAATGGTTGTATTTTACAACATCCTTGATGTGTCAGCATGCAATTCATTTGTGTTGTGGACCCACATTCACTAAGGATGGAATTCAAAGAAAAAAAACAAGCGGAGGATGTTTCTTGAGGAACTAGGAAGATCCCTTGTCAAGGCGCACATTGACCAAAGGGAACGAGTGCCCGGAGACCCAGCTGCCGCAGCTTTGGTCCGACAACTCCAGAGCTCAACAAGTGCTTCGTCCACACCCACAGCAACACAAAGAGCATCATCACCAGCATCCTCCTCAACCATGCCTGCCTCAACATCAACCACAACAGCCACAACCCCAGTGAGACCACCTGATTCTAAAAGAAAGAGGTGTCAGGTCTGCCCCAGCAGAAAGGACAGAAAGATAAACACATCGTGCTTCGCCTGCAAAAATACCTCTGCAAAGAACACACAAAAAGTGTCACTTTTTGCACACATGCATCTAAATACTAATGCATCTAAAAACTAGTACTTGATTTCTGTTGATTTGATTTGCTTGATTGATTGCTGTGTGCTTGTTTGACCTAGAAAAGCTACTTTACATTATTATTGCTATTAATGTTAATATAATTTTCATCTTTTATTTGTATTAAAGTTCTATAAAAAAAATCTGTTTTTTGCCTTTTTCATAAAGTAGTTAGATATGGGTCAAAATTGACCCGTAACACCATATATGCTACTAGAGTTAACAATATAAAATATATATATACGTATTTTTTTTTTACATTTAACAAATGTGTTTTAAAACCCTTCAGTAATAGTCAGGTAATATAACAAACTTTTTTAAGTTTATATTATTCTCTTGAGGTTCATTTGACAATATTTTTATATTGAAAATAAAGGGTATGCTCTCAAATGAAAGGCCCAGGGGGCCACAACAAAAATATTAAAATCAATCCTTCCATGGATGAGAAACCCTAACAAGGTAACTAAGAGGTAAGAAACAAATTGGATCATAAATAACTGTTTTTAGGGTATCATAGGGGTGATTTAAGACACGGGTCAAAACCGACCCGTTAACATGAGAAAAAGTAACAGAAAGCTAACACTAGAGGAAGGATAAAACAGGAAAGGGGCACAAAAAGATATCCAAGGAATTGATAATGTCAGTCAGCAGCGTTCAAACTATGATTAACAAATGGAAAATCCGGGGATCAGGGGCTCTGTAAAAACAAAACCACGGTCAGGTAGACCAACAAAAATGTCATCCACAACTGCCAGGAAAATTGTTTGGGATGCAAAGAAAAACCCACAAATAACAGCAGCTGAGATACTGGACTCTCTGAAAACTAGCAGAGTGGCTGTTTCAAGATGCAAAATAAGAGGCACTTGAAGGAAAATGGTCTGCATGGTCGAGTCGCCAGAAGAAAGCCATTATTGCGCAAATGCCACAAAGTATCTCACCTTCAATATGCAAACAGCACAGGGACAAGCCTCAAAACTTATGAAACAAGGTAATTAGGGGTGATGAGACCAAAATTTTTGGCCACAGCCATAAACGTTACATTTGGAGAAGAGGTCAACAAGGTCTATGAGTAAAGAAACACCAATCCTACTGTAAAACATAGGGTCGATCGCTGATGTTTTGGGAGAGCTACAAAGACACAGGTAACTTGGTCAAAGTTGAAGGAAAGGTGAATGCAGCACGTTATCAGCAAATACTGGAGGCAAATTTGCAATCATTTGCCAGGAAGATGCTCATGGGATGTACTTGAATGTTCCAACATGACAATGATTCAAAACACAAGGCCAAGTCAATCTGTCATTGGCTACAGCAGAACAAAGTGAAGGTTCTATAGTGGCCATCTGAGTCTCCTGATCTCAATATCATTGAGCCACTCTCCGGAGATCTCAAGCTCGCAGTTCATGCTAGACAGCCTAGAAATTTACAGGAACTGAAGGCTTTTTGCTAAGAAGATTGGGTGGCTTTACCATCTGAGAAAATAAAGAACCTCATACACAAATACCACATAAGACTTCAAGCTGTCCTTGATGTTAGAGGGGGCAATACACGGTATTAAGAAATGGGGTATATAAACTTTTGATCAGGGTAATTTGGATGTTTTGAGTTGTCATTATGATTTAAAAATAGAATGCACAGTAGTTTGACAATAAATGGCTTCATCCAACCACTAACCATGAGTGGAGAAAAAATGTGTTGGTGTTATCATTCATATTCTCTGAAAAAAGTCAAAGAAAGCAAAAATTATGCCGGGTTATGTAAACTTTTGAGCACAAGTGTATATATATTTATATATACTTACATACAATGCATCTTTTTAACAGTCTTCGGTTTTATCTAAAATCTTGGCGACTTGGTGAATCACTGGTCTGTGAGAGATCAATCTTTTCCAAGCCTAGATAGGTCCTCCAAGGCAGTAGTATCAAGATTGTAACAATTGGAAATGGAGGCACAGGTGGTAAAGTTCACATTCGTTTTTATTGTAATATAATGCAGAACCTCTGGACCACGGTCTGGGGGGCTACGAAGGGGGCATGAGTACGTGAGCCCCAGACACCCGTAGTAAGACCCCTCGAACAGGGTCGGAATGGGATACCTGGGGGACATGGGTGCTATCTCCAGTTAGACCCCAGACTCGTGGTAGCTGACTGAGTGGGACAGATGGACAAACAGGGTTAGCAGGTGATGTAGAGCTAACCAGTGGATTCCAGAGGTACGGGTAGAAGCTGGCTCCAGTGGTATCGACGTTGTCCTGAGGTTCAGGTGACTGAAGGGCAGGACAGGATGGAACTGGAGTAAGCAGGTCAGAGAAAGTCCAGAAAAGCCAGGTGACGGGTAGCAGGTAGCCTGTGGAGACAAACAGTATAAGCGAAGCACTGACAGAGATTTCAGAACAGAAGCACATGCTAGCAGGAACAGAAAGTTGCGCAGGCGTGTACTATGGAGGACAGAGAATGAACTTCAATCCAATATTGCAGCCAGCATGCAGCCAGCGGGTAAGGAAAGGGTGAATCAAACACCCGAAAACCCCACCCCTATGGCTGAAAATTGTTCCCTCCAAATCAGATGACAGAGTCCCTTTAAGGATTCAACATTTTAGCTACAATAGTGGGATAAAGAAATAGTAAGTACGTACTATGATTATGGACAAGTAAAACAATAATGGATGTTCAAGCACGGTGGCGCAGTGGATAGCACTGCAGCCTTGCAGCACTGGAGTCCTGGGTTCAAACCCCACCAAGGACAACATCTGCAAAGAGTTTGTATGTTATCTCCGTGTTTGCATGGGTTTCCTATGGGCACTCCGGTTTCCTCCCACATTCCAAAGACATACTGATTGGGAATTTAGATTGTGAGCCCCATCGGGGACAGCGATGATAATGTGTGTAAAGCGCTGCGGAATATGTTAGCCCTATATAAAAGTAAAGATTATTATTATCTTGTCTGATTTTTAAAAATGCTGCTAATACAGTGACATTTCTATCTATATCAGCTGGACTAGAGATGAGATAATATATTCAAGATGAATTCTATTAGAATTTTACAAAACACCACATTTGTCAAACTAGATTTTTTTGTATTCCAGTGATGATTTTGCTGAACCATAAAGGACCATGAAAATGCTAAAAAATATAAAATACTATAAATATACTTACCTTAATGCTGACCTTGAATACTAACCATAACCTTAAAGTGCCATCATCTCATTGCATCCTATTATCATCATCACAGCTAGTAGTGAATCTTCGGTGCGCTTCACGCTAGGCCATGCCCTGATGAAGACAAGGACGGTTCGCTACAAAAATACCAAAGGTAAATGTGTCAAGATGTCACTATGTGCAATATGATTTGTGTGCACAAGGGCAGAACTGTTCTGTACCTTATCAGAGTTGGAAGTCCTAGTCTAGAGTGAACTGTCTTGGTAATTCGGCACTCACGTTGGTTATGAGAAGCTGCACCAAAGAAACACAAGTGATGGTGAAGAGAGGACAAGTGAGGTGATCAGTAAGGTAAGTATAAGGATTTTTTTAAACTCTTAAATGCCACTTTATGACTCTAAAAAATAATGGTGTAAAAAATAATGCCAAGTGACTGCTACATTGCTGATACCACATGACCTCGAAATACCAAAAATAAGCATTTTGGCAACTGCAGATTTTTGTCATATTCTAATAGAATTAACTTCCACTAGCATATTTTCCCTCATCTCTAGCCACTAGATCAATGAAATTTGCAGACCATTCAATCATTGTGCTGGTCACTCTATATGAGTCCTTGGTGTGCTGTACTTGAATGAACATAAAATGTGCCAAGCACTTGTAACAAATTGGGCAGAATGAACGTCTCAAAGTAAAATAAACAACCACATTATTGTCATGGCACACCACTATTTGCTTTTTTGATTTTGTTGCATTTTTCATATCTACTGTATATCCAATATCATCTGTCTTTATTTCAGCTTGTACTTTGCACTCTGAACTCGGTACTACACAGCTGATTTCTACATCTTGAATTTTAATCTACCTATGTTACTGCTCATGCTTACCACTTCCTCTGTTTTGTTTCCTGTCAAATTACAGTCCTAACTACTGTCCAAGTTCCTGGTTTTACCTGACTATAGATCTGGTTTGGACTTTGGATATCCGGTCTGGAATTTATAGTGCCAAAACAAGTAATTGGATGATTGCCAGAGGCCACAGGATTGAAAAAGCTACCTCAGACAGACTTGGCACAAACCTTTCTTTCTGACAGATTCCAGATTCTTTCATCCTTTAACCCCTGTGTAGGATCTGATCTTATAAAGGGTCCCCTGAATTGCTTACATGGAAGCGCTACTGTCCTAAATAGCAAACCAGAGGCTGGATGGGTTGCCAAGCAGGGACAAAACCACAATGTCACATCAAGAACAGAATTGCAAAACAAGATAATGGTTTTATTCCAAGATCAAAGAACTGGAATATTCAGAACAAACAAATAGGAGCACAGCAGTATTTAACACAACAGCAATTCAGTTGACTTGCAGTGGGAGTCAGAGATTCATAGGGTTAAATAGACGAGGGCTCTCAGGAAGGAGTGATAAAATCTAAACTAAAATTAACCTCAAAGCTCCCTTATAAAGTAGCACTAAAGTCCCAAGTTTGTTGCGAAGCGTCCCAAGCAATAAATGCCCACTTTTGCCCGGTTATCAAAATGGAAGCAGAGGAAGCACAAATCTGCATACAGATAATACATTAATCATATTAATTCAACACATACCATAAGATACGGCCTTCCAAAAACCCTGTCAGATGACAAATGCTTTTTTTTGCTAGGCAGCCAATCCCTCCATGGTCTGGTATGTGTGGGGGTGGCTGTTTTTATCAGTAGTTTGCATCTGTGCTGCCCCTGCCTTTATCAGTAAAGGCTTGCTGCATCCTGCTAGATGTGCATTTTTGGGAAGGCGGTATCTTATGGTATGTGTGTGTTTGAGTTTTTCTATGTTAGCTGTTTTTAGTGGTAGGACCTGTGAGCTTATTTATTTTGGCCAAATTATTAACCAGTACCTCATTTAATGCATTTATAATATGCAATAATTTGTTGCACTTTTTATCATATCATTTTTTGCAGGATGTGACCAGGCCTCTTTTTGTTGGCTTGGTCTATTGGGGCATCTGTCACTGTTTGCTGCATATTATAGTGCAGGGCAGCCCGCCTGTTAATGCAAGGGTGCCATTAATTGGCTGCAAACCAGACACTGTGCACCACACTTACCTGTGTGACTGACGTCCTATGCAAGCTATATCAATGTGCAATTTTTTCTGCTAGGCAGCCAACCCCTCCGTATTCTGGTTAAGGTACCTTCACACATAACGATATTGTTAACGATATCGTTGCTTTTTGTGACGTAGCAAACGATCAGGCCCCTGCTGGGAGATCGTTGGTCGCTGAAGAAAGTCCAGAACTTTATTTAGTCGCTGGATCTCCCGTGGACATCGCTGGATCGGCGTGTGTGACACCGATCCAGCGATGTCTTCACTGGTAACCAGGGTAAACATCGGGTAACTAAGCGCAGGGCCGCGCTTAGTAACCCGATGTTTACCCTGGTTACCATCCTAAAAGTAAAAAAAACAAACAGTACATACTTACCTACCGCTGTCTGTCCTCCAGCGCTGTGCTCTGCACTCCTCCTGCACTGGCTATGAGCGTCGGTCAGCCGGAAAGCAGAGCGGTGACGTCACCGCTCTGCTTTCCGGCCGCTGTGCTCACAGCCAGACCAGAGAAGCAGAGCGCCGAGGACAGACAGCGGTAGGTAAGTATGTAGTGTTTGGTTTTTTTACTTTTAGGATGGTAACCAGGGTAAACATCGGGTTACTAAGCGCGGCCCTGCGCTTAGTTACCCGATGTTTACCCTGGTTACCAGCATCGTTGGTCGCTGGAGAGCGGTCTGTGTGACAGCTCTCCAGCGACCAAACAGCGACGCTGCAGCGATCCGGATCGTTGTCGGTATCGCTGCAGCGTCGCTTAATGTGAAGGGGCCTTTAGTGTCGGGGTGGCTGTTTTTATCCGTAGTTTGCACCTGTGCGGCCCCTGCCTTTATTAGTGGAGGCCTGCTGCATCCTGCTAGATGTGCCTTTGTCATCAGACAGGGTTTTTGGAAAGCCATATCTTATGGTATGTGTTTTTTTGAGTTTTCTATTTTAGCTTTTAATTATATTAATTCACCCTTCATTTTGCGACCTCCTTTACCACTGGCAGTGTGTCACCAGGAAAAGCTTATAGATACCATTCTTCAATACTGCTTGTAGAAGGGATGAAGGTGAAATGTCAAAAGTAAATATTTGGAAATGCTAACAATCTATAATAAGCCAAATTCAGTTTTTAATTTTCACAGCTGAAGTCTCATTACAGAGTATATATTTCAATCTAATTAAAGCATTTTTACAGGGAAATAAATGCTTAGAATTTAGTTGTCAGTAGTACGCTAAAATGATTATTAATACAGTTTGGCCATGTTCACACATTCAGTATTTGGTAAGCATTTTTCATCTGTATTTGCAATTCAAAACCAGGAGTGGACGAATCAGAGGAAAAGTATTACAAAAAATGTACACAACTTCTGCATTTTTCATTCACTCGTTGTTTTTGCTTACAAATGTAAAATATTGACCAAATATTGAATGTGTGAATGTGGCCTTAAAGTAATGATGGTACTCAAACTGTCATGTAGATGCTCAATCTTGAGGCACAGCAGATTCTTCTCTGGTACTGTGCTTCACGCATAACAGTAATTACTGAGTTGACACATGTAAGGAGCTGTATATCACGAATGACTGATGATTGCTTCTTTTGATACCTAGCCCATTTTTTTTTCATTTCATGTGACAAAAAAGGTTCTAAGTTTTTTAAACAATTTTTTTCGGTGCTACCCATAAAATCTCTTCAGATTCTTTACAGCAATATTGTTAAATTATAAAACAAAATATTTACAAAGGTCTATACGCTTTGTGGAGACAAAAGGATCTGTGCCTGCTCTCGTCCTCTCGCCCAGCTTTCTTTAGAAATAACGCATTGACAAGATCTCATCCCACTGAATGCTCTTCTTCCCCTGTGCAGCATACTATGCAGACCAAAAAGAGTTAGTGTAAAACTGTTATTAACCCCTTCATGACCCAGCCTAGTTAGACCTTAATGACCTGGCCGTTTTTTGCAATTCTGACCAGTGTCCCTTTATGAGGTAATAACTCAGGATCGCTTCAACGGATACTAGCGGTTCTGAGATTGTTTTTTCGTGACATATTGGGCTTCATGTTAGTGGTAAATTTAGGTCAATAAATTCTGCGTTTATTTGTGATAAAAATGGAAATTTGGTGAAAATTTTGAAAATTTCGCAATTTTCACATTTTGAATTTTTATTCTGTTAAACCAGAGAGGTATGTGACACAAAGTAGTTAATAATTAACATTTCCCACATGTATACTTTACATCAGCACAATTTTGAAAACAACATTTTTTTTTGCTAGGAAGTTATAAGGGTTAAAGTTTGACCAGCGATTTCTCATTTTTACAACGAAATTTACAAAACCATTTTTTTTAGGGACCACCTCACATTTGAAGTCAGTTTGAGGGATCTATATGGCTGAAAATACCCCAAAATGACACCATTCTAAAAACTGCACCCCTCAAGGTGCACAAAACCACATTCAAGAAGTATATTAACCCTTCAGGTGCTTCACAGCAGCAGAAGCAACATGGAAGGAAAAAATGAACATTTAAATTTTTAAGCACAAAATAGATCTTTTAGCAACAATTTTTTTATTTTCCCAATGGTAAAAGGAGAAACTAAATCATGAACGTTGTTGTCCAATTTGTCCTGAGTACGCTGATACATCATATGTGGGGGTAAACCACTGTTTGGGCGCACGGCAGGGCTTGGAAGGGAAGGAGCGCCATTTGACTTTTTGAATGAAAAATTAGCTCCACACTTTAGCGGACACCATGTCACGTTTGTAGAGCCCCCGTGTGCCTAAAAATTGGAGTTCCCACACAAGTGATGCCATTTTGCAAACTAGACGCCCCAAGGAACTTGTCTAGATGCATAGTGAGCACTTTGAACCCCCAGGTTCTTCACAAATTGATCCGTAAAAATGAAAAAGTACTTTTTTTTCACAAAAAATTTCTTTTCGCCTCAATTTTTTCATTTTCACATGGGCAATAGGATAAAATGGATCCTAAAATTTGTTGGGCAATTTCTTCCGAGTACGCCGATACCTCATATGTGGGGGTAAACCACTGTTTGGGCACACGGAAAGGCTCGGAAGGGAAGGCGCGCCATTTGACTTTTTGAATGGAAAATTAGCTCCAATTGTTAGCGGACACCATGTCGCGTTTGGAGAGCCCCTGTGTGCCTAAACATTGGAGCTACCCCAAAAGTGACCCCATTTTGGAAACTAGACCCCCCAAGGAACTTATCTAGATGCATATTGAGCACTTTAAACCCCCAGGTGCTTCACAGAAGTTTATAACGCAGAGCCATGAAAATAAAAAATAATTTTTCTTTCCTCAAAAATGATTTTTAGCCTGGAATTTCCTATTTTGCCAAGGGTAATAGGAGAAATTGGACCCCAAATGTTGTTGTCCAGTTTGTCCTGAGTACGCTGATACCCAATATGTGGGGGTAAACCACTGTTTGGGCGCACGGCAGGGCTCGGAAGGGAAGGCACGCCATTTGGCTTTTTAAATGGAAAATTAGCTCCAATCATTAGCGGACACCATGTCACGTTTGGAGAGCCCCTGTGTGCCTAAACATTGGAGATCCCCCACAAATGACCCCATTTTGGAAACTAGACCCCCAAAGCAACTAATCTAGATGTGCGGTGAAGACTTAGATCCCCCAAGTGCTTCACAGGAGTTTATAACACAGAGTCGTGAAAATAATAAATACGTTTTCTTTCCTCAAAAATAATTATTTAGCCCAGAATTTTTTAATTTTCTCAAGGGTAACAGGAGAAATTTGACCCCAATATTTGTTGTCCAGTTTCTCCTGAGTATGGTGATACCCCATATGTGGGGGTAAACTACTGTTTGGGCACATGCCAAGGCTCGGAAGTGAAGTAGTGACGTTTTAAAATGCAGACTTTGATGGAATGCTCTGTGGGCGTCACGTTGCGTTTGCAGAGCCCCTGATGTGGCTAAACAGTAGAAACCCCCCCACAAGTGACCCCATTTTGGAAACTAGACCCCAAAAGGAACTTATCTAGATGTGTGGTGAGCACTTTGAACCCCCAAGTGCTTCACAGAAGTTTATAACGCAGAGCCGGGAAAATAATAAATACGTTTTCTTTCCTCAAAAATAATTTTTTAGCCCAGAATTTTTTATTTTCCCAATGGTTACAGGAGAAATTTGACCCCAAAATTTGTTGTCCAGTTTCTCCTGAGTACGCTGATACCCCATGTGTGGGGGTAAACCACTGTTTGGGCACACGCCGGGGCTCAGAAGGGAAGTAGTGACTTTAGAAATGCAGACTTTGATGGAATGGTCTGCGGGCGTCACGTTGCGTTTGCAGAGCCCCTGGTGTGCCTAAACAGTAGAAACCCCCAACAAGTGACCCCAATTTAGAAACTAGACCACCCAAGGAACTTATCTAGATATGAGGTGAGCACTTTGAACCCCCAAGTGCTTCACAGACGTTTACAATGCAGAGCCGTGAAAATAAAAAATCATTTTTCTTTCCTCAAAAATGATGTTTTAGCAAGCATTTTTTAATTTTCACAAGGGTAACAGGAGAAATTGGACCCGAGTAATTGTTGCGCAGTTTGTCCTGAGTATGCTGGTACCACATATGTGGGGGTAAACCACTGTTTGGGCACACGTCAGGGCTTGGAATTGAGGGAGCACCATTTGACTTTTTGAATACAAGATTGGCTGGAATCAATGGTGGCGCCATATTGCGTTTGGAGACCCCTGATGTGCCTAAACAGTGGAAACCCCTCAATTCTACCTCCAACACTAACCCCCCCACACCCCTAACCCTAATCCCAACTGTAGCCATAACCCTAATCACAACACTAACCCCAACACACCCCTAACCACAACCCTAACCCTAACCACAACCCTAATTCCAACCCTAACCCTAAGGCTATGTGCCCACGTTGCGGATTCGTGTGAGATTTTTCAGCATCATTTTTGAAAAATCGGCGGGCAAAAGGCGCTGCGTTTTACCTGCGGATTTACCGCGGATTTCCAGTGTTTTTTGTGTGGATTTCACCTGTGGATTCCTATTGAGGAACAGGTGTAAAACGCTGCAGAATCCGCACAAATAATTGACATGCTGCGGAAAATACATCGCAGCGTTTCCGCGCGGTATTTTACGCACCATGGGCACAGCGGATTTGGTTTTCCATAGGTTTACATGGTACTGTAAACCTGATGGAATACTGCTGCGGATCTGCAGCCAAATCCGCACCGTGTGCACATAGCCTAATTCTAAAGGTATGTGCACACGCTGCGGAAAACGCTGCGGATCCGCAGCAGTTTCCCATGAATTTACAGTTCAATGTAAACCTATGGGAAACAAAAATCGCTGTACACATGCTGCAGAAAACGCAGCGGTTTACATTCCGCAGCATGTCACTTCTTTCTGCGGATTCCGCAGCGGTTTTGCAACTGCTCCAATAGAAAATTGCAGTTGTAAAACTGCAGTGAAATGCGCAGAAAAACCGCGGTAAATCCGCCATAAATCCGCAGCGGTTTAGCACTGCAGATTTATCAAATCCGCAGCAGAAAAATCCTCAGAGGACCAGAATACGTGTGCACATACCGAAACCCTAACCCTAACCCTAACCCTATTCTAACCTTAGTGGAAAAAAAAAATTATTTTATTATTGTCCCTACCTATGGGTGGAACAAAGGGGGGGGGGTCATTTACTATTTTTTTATTTTGACCACTGTGATATAACCTATCACAGTGATCAAAATGCACTTTGGAATGAATCTGCTGGCCGGCAGATTCGGCAGGCGCACTGCGCATGCGCCCGCCATTTTGGAAGATGGCGGCGCCCATGGAGGAGATGGACGGACCCCGGGAGGATCGGTAAGTATGATGGGGTGGGAGGGGATCGGAGCATGAGGGGTGGATCGGAGCGCGGGGGGGCTGGATCGGAGCACGGGGGGTGGATCGGAGCACAGGGGGGATCGGAGCACAGGAGGTGGATCGGAGCATGGGGGTGTGGATCGGAGTGCAAGGGGGTTGGATCGGAGCACAGGGGGTGATTGGAGCACGGGGGGAGCAGACAAGAGCACGGGGGGAGCGGAGCACAGGACAGAGCGGTGCATAGGACTGATCGGAGGACTGGGGGGGCGATCTGTGGGGTGGAGGAACATCAGTGTTTCCAGCCATAGCCGATGATATTGTAGCATTGGCCATGGCTGGATTGTAATATTTCACCAGTTTTAATAGGTGAAATATTACAAATCACTCTGATTGGCAGTTTCACTTTCAACAGCCAATCAGAGCGATCGTAGCCCCTGGGCCGTACTACCACTCCCCCTGTCCCTGCAGATCGGGTGAAATTGGAGTTAACCCTTTCACCCGATCTGCAGGGACGCGATCTTTCCATGACGCCACATAGGCGTCACAGGTCGGATTGGCACCGACTTTCATGATGCCTACGTGGCGTCAAAGGTCAGGAAGGGGTTAAACCGCCAACAGGCAATAACATATAGAACAGTGAAAGCAAATAAACAACATGATGCAAATTACAGAGTTGTACTTTTCCGCTGGCTTGTCGGATTATAGCAGCTGCAACTTCAGGTCTTCCAGAGAGGACTACCACCACCACTGGCACCCCACTTTTTGCCAGCACCAACAGAGAGGATGTAACAGCAAGCTTAGGAACCTGACAGTTCATTGAGGTACATGGCCATGTGGCCTGAGTTTCCCAACCTGGCTGCTCCAAATGTGTCCGTGGGGGCAAGATGACCTTATTGTCCTAACTAGGCTTCTCTGAACATCTCCATGAGGCCAGGCAACCTGATTGTCCCAAACTAGATTCTCCAAACATCTTTGAGAGTTCATCGATGGTCAATGGAGCAGATTTGTATTCATCCAGCTTGAGCCATGGTCCCTTAAGCTGACATCCTGTACAAATCTCTCTAAGAACAGAGGCAGATACCCTTTTATAGTTCACAGCTGCCATTTGGGCCATTATTCATAGGTCAGGGAGAAGGTGGGATGAGGTCATCTCTCATTATTCAAGTATTCAATCAATTTGCACAGTTTATCCTTCAAGGTTTGCAGGTCAACAGCCTGCATGGACTGGTACAATGGGTAATCAACATATTAGCCAAAACAGTTGTTCAATTGATATGCACCACTGTCTTCCAAAGATAGCAATGCAATAAGATAAAATAAACATCAATTCAAGAGTCAACACTCAGGCTCATATGAACAATTGCCTATGTATCTTGACCTACTGGAAAATACGTCTTGTGTAATTAAGAATAAATGATGTGTCTTCAGAGCATTTTACTACTAAATTTTTCTTTGGATAAAAAGCTACTTTAGCTTTATAGAGTTACCTAAAACTCCCCAAAATAATAATATAGTAAATCAATTTGATGTAATGTATGTTGATGGATAAGGGAATACCACAGTAAAACTTATAAATAAAACATTGTGCAGTCTCCTTTCAAATTTGTTGACATGGAATCAGCCTAAAAATTAAAAACTAGGCAAGCATAATTGTTTATGAATATTCAGTGTCTACATGACAGGAACACTTGAATAATCCATCACTATACAGTACAACTTGCACACAGTATATTTGTTCAATGTATAATACATTGCAACTCATTATGTCTGTAAGGCATATCAGATTGATTCCGCTGAGTTATGATTCAACATCAACCATAGACAATTAACTGAAATAATAATAAATAAATTAATTGGAAACAATTATTTTAAGCAGTACATCTGCCTTCCATTATACCCTTTCATTCCTTAGTAAAAAGAGTCATACAGAATATTTACTACTTGGAAATGAACAAATGTTTTCATGTGATTCTGCCTTTTATATAGCGCTGGATGTATCACTTAGATGTGCCTGTCTTTGCCTTTCATATACTTTATCAATACATCAAAAGAATATTGTGTAAGGGAAGAAAATCCAGATACCAAACACAGCAAGTTGTTTTTTTAATAGGCTGATTTGAACAGAAGACAGCATGGCATTGATACCATATGGAAATATTTCCTAGAGGAAATAAAGAATTGTAGCATTGAAATTCTTTTTCTTTCTATTGTCTATTAGTGTTTATATATTGTATTCGATTGATAATGGAAACAGCATCAACCACAGAACTAAAAACAGAGTTTTCGACAATAACGTAATTCATCTTCATCCGCTAAAAACTTTTGTGTCACACAAAACTGTGCATCTTTAAGAAATACATAAAAAATAGGTCTCAGTTTAGCAGTAACAAGAATCTATAGCTTGTCCCCTGAAGGTTTTGTGGTAATGCATATACACAATCAACTCAATTATCCAGTCTACTGACTAACACAACCTAATTGACTTGGCTAGGCTGCAGAGACAAATTATATTTCACTGAAGGACATAAAAGGTTATGATTTTAGGAAGGTTTGATCAATATGTAAAACACAGAGTTGTATCATTAGTAGTGTTGAGCATTCCGATACCGCAAGTATCGGGTATCGGCCGATATTTGCGGTATCGGAATTCCGATACCGAATTCCGATACTTCCCGCGTATCGGATACCGGAATCGGAAGTTCCCAGAATTCAAACTGAACGCAGCAGCCAATGAGGAATGATTGGAAGTGTGGGCACATCCTGTTTAGCATGGTGGGCATGTAAGTACTGGCAAGGCTTGGATTGGCTGCTGAAATGATGTCCCTCTGCACTATAAAAAATGCTGCCGCCATTTTGCGCTCACTCTGCTGTGATTTCAGTTAGGGACAGGACGCTGTGTTCTAACTGAGGGCCAGTCGAGCTAGCTAATTGCTTTATTTTCCTTTCCAAAGGCTAATTTAGCAAAACGCTGTGTGTTCTTCACTGTTCACCTTGCTCTTGCCTTGCAGCGCTGTTTTAACAGCGTTCTGCAAGGTCTCTGTGTGTGTGTGTGTGCAGCTCACTCTGTAGTCTGTGTGCAGCCATATACCAGGTTGTATTCAGCTCAGGGGGGGTTCACACTGCCTCACACAGTTGTCCTTTTTTGCTCATAGTGCAGCCTGCTGCACATTTTTTCTCAAATTTCCTATTAGTGTTTTTCCACCAGTCTCCAGCTCTATTGTGGAAAAACACTACATAGGATAACCTAGAGGGGGGTTTTGGGGCCTTGCAGCGCCGTTTACGGCTGTCTGCACGGTCTCCGTGTGAGCCCAGCTCGCCCTGTAGTCTGTGTGCAGCCATAGCCTGTTGGATTCAGCTCAGGGTTCGTTACTGGCTCATACCTAGAGAAAAATTTTACTTTTTTTCAAATAGTGCAGCCTGTTTAAAATTTGAAAAACAAAAATTCCTATTAGTGTCTTTCCACTCGTATCCAGCTAAATAGTGGAAAAACACTATATAGGATAACCTAGAGGAGGGTTTTTGGGCCTTGCAGCGCCGTTTACGGCTGTCTGCACGGTCTCTGTGTGAGCGCAGCTCGCCCTGTAGTCTGTGTGCAGCCATAGCCGGTTGGATTCAGCTCAGGGTGCATTACTGCCTCATACCTTGAAAAACAATTTCCTTTTTTTCAAATAGTGCAGCCAGTTTAAAATTTGAAAAAAAAAATTCCTATTAGTGTCTTTCCACTCGTATCCAGCTAAATAGTGGAAAAACACTATATAGGATAACCTAGAGGAGGTTTTTTTGGCCTTGCAGCGCCGTTTACGGCTGTCTGCACGGTCTCCGTGTGAGCCCAGCTCGCCCTGTAGTCTGTGTGCAGCCATAGCCGGTTGGATTCAGCTCAGGGTTCGTTACTGGCTCATACCTTGAGAAAAATTTAACTTTTTTTCAAATAGTGCAGCCTGTTTAAAATTAGAAAAAAAAAATTCCTATTAGTGTCTTTCCACTCGTATCCAGCTAAATAGTGGAAAAACACTATATAGGATAACCTAGAGGAGGGTTTTTTGGCCTTGCAGCGCCGTTTACGGCTGTCTGCACGGTCTCTGTGTGAGCGCAGCTCGCCCTGTAGTCTGTGTGCAGCCATAGCCGGTTGGATTCAGCTCAGGGTGCGTTACTGCCTCATACCTTGAAAAACAATTTCCTTTTTTTCAAATAGTGCAGCCAGTTTAAAATTTGAAAAAAAAAATTCCTATTAGTGTCTTTCCACTCGTATCCAGCTAAATAGTGGAAAAACACTATATAGGATAACCGAGAGGAGGGTTTTTTGGCCTTGCAGCGCCGTTTACGGCTGTTTGCACGGTCTCCGTGTGATTTAAACTAGCTCTGTAGCCCGATCTGCACCAAAAAAAAGTTAAGTTCACCAAACACAACTTAACACTTGTGTAGGCCACATTTGAAAAATAATAAAGTTTAGTCCACAATTTACAACATTAGTGTTTCTTACACCTGTTAGGAGGAGCATTTCAGGAATAAGCACACTAAGGCCTTAGTACTTTTCTGCTTATCTTTATCTGTCAACCAAGATGAAGAGGGCAGGGAGTAAGGCACGTGGGCGTGGGCGCGGAGCAGGGAGAGGAGCAGGGAGAGGACGTGGTGATTCTGTGCCTGCTGCGGGCGCCGGTGATTCGTCGTCACTCAGTTTCAGCAGGGAACAGTCCTTCATGCGCAGCTTTGTCGGAGAGCGCCGTGCACCGCTGCTACGTGAAGACCAAATTGAAGCCGTTGTCGGGTGGATGGCAGCTAACGCCTCGGCATCGACTTCAGTTAGTGCCACATCCTCTCAGGCACAGAGCACTGGAGAGCAGCCATCTGTCTCTTCACCACCTGCCAAATTGGCCAGGCAGTCAGAGAGCCCAGGACAGGAGCCGTCTCTACTTCTGTTCTCTGAATCTCTTGGCTTGGAAACAGGGGGCCAGCCAAGCAGCATTGGAGAAATGGAAGAAGAGGCAGTGTGCAGTGATGCCCAAAAGCTTTATCTCTCTGACTCTGAAGAGGCAGGTGGGCCAGTGCCTCCGGTGACCACAGCGCAGTACGCATCTGATGATGAAACTCAGGTGCCGCTTTCTGATGCGTACTGTGCTGCCGAGACTACCCAGGAGGAGCAGTTGGTGGCAGAGGGTAGTGGAGATGATGAGGTCCTTGACCCATCGTGGCGTGAGGAACAGGAAGGTGGTGGGAGCAGCTCTGAGGAAGAGCTTCCCCTTACGGGCCAAAGAGGGAGAGGGAGGGGGAAGACTGCGGAGCCTGTAGCCTCCACTTTGGCACCCGTTAGGAGCCTGTCTCTTTCCAAAGCCAAAAAGGGCGCTCCCAAGACTTGCAGTGCCTGGTCCTTTTTTGACACAGTTGCAGATGACATTTGTTTTGTCAAATGCAAGCTGTGTCATCAGAAAGTAAAAAGAGGTAAAAGTGTCAGCAACCTCAATACCACAAATATGTGGAAACATGTGCGGAACAGGCACGCGGTGGAGTTACAGAAACACAGTGAAGACGTAGGCCAACCAACAGCGGCAGCTACCACCTCTTCATCTTGTGTTGCCTCTTCCTCCACTGTTGTCCAGAGACCTAGTGTAATTCCACCCACAGCACCACCTTCCCAGTCATCCTCACACTCCCAGTCTACTCTACAGCCATCGGTAGTCCAGGCATGGGAGAAAAGGCGGGCATTCTCGGCCAACCACCCCCGAGCACAGGCTCTGAATGCAGGCATTGCCAAACTGTTGTCCCTGGAAATGCTCTCGTTCAGGCTGGTGGAGACTGACAGCTTCCGTGACTTGATGGCATTGGCAGTCCCACAGTACAAGGTGCCCAGCCGCTTTTACTTCAGCAGGCAGGCTGTCCCTGCCCTGCACAGGCATGTTGAGGCAAACATAAAACATGCGCTACTGAACGCCGTCAGTAGCAAGGTCCACCTCACCACCGATGCGTGGACCAGTCAGCATGGACAGGGGCGATATGTTTCCCTCACTGCCCATTGGGTTAATGTTGTTGAGCCAGGTACAGATCGTGCGAGTGGCGCAGGACGTGTCCTGCCCACTCCAAGGATTGCAGGAATCCAGTCTGTACGCATCGACTCCTCCTCTTACACCAGTTCCTCTGATTCCTCTCTGCAGGATCCGTCACAGTCCACCTCCACATGGACCCGTGAACGTTTACCTATGACCGACATGAGCACAGCCGTGGCCAAACGTCAGCAGGCCGTCTTGAAACTAGTTTCATTGGGGCATCGAAGCCACACAGCGCAGGAGCTCTGGAATGCCATCAAGCAGGAGAGCGATGTGTGGTTACTGCCAGCGAATCTCCAGCCAGGCATGGTAGTGTGTGACAATAGCCGAAATCTGGTGGCAGCTTTGGCCCTTGGCAACCTCACTCACATCCCATGTCTGGCACATGTGCTCAATTTGGTTGTGCAGAGTTTTCTGAGGGACTATCCGGATCTTGATGCCCTGCTGCACAAGGTCCGCCTAGAGTGTGCTCACTTGCGGCGTTCCAGCTTGGCCAGATCCCGCATTGCTGCTCTGCAGCGCCGATTCCGCCTTCCGGAACACCGCATCATATGTGACCTACCTACCCGGTGGAATTCCACGTTACATATGTTGGAGCGGTTGTGTGAGCAGCAGCAAGCAGTTATGGAGTACCAGCTGCATCAGGCGCAAAGAAGTCGCAGTCAGCGCCGATCAGACTTCACAACCACAGAGTGGGCCACTATGAAGGACGTCTGCCAGGTTTTGCGTCCTTTTGATTATTCCACGCGGATGGCAAGTGCAGATGATGCACTAGTCAGCATGACTGTCCCCCTTATCTGCCTGCTTCAGCAAACTTTGCAAGGGTTAAGGGATGATGTGGTGGAAGAGGTGGAGGATGAGGAGTCACCTTTTCCATCAGCTTCTGGAGAGTCAGCGCCACGTGGTTCCTCACAAAGGGGTACGCAGGGGCCAATTTGTGAGGAGGATGAGGAGGAGTCAATGGAGGAGGAAGAGCTCCGTCCAGAGGAGGGAGCGACACAATTGTCCAGTGGTCAGTGTGTACAGCGAGGGTGGGGTGATGACGAGCGGGCAGAGATCATGTCTCAAGCAGGGGACAGCGTTTCTGGGCCAGTTGGCACTCTGCAGCACATGGTGGATTTCATGCTGCAGTGCCTGAGAAACGACCGCCGCATCGACCACATTCTCAACATGCCTGATTATTGGGTGTTCACCCTCCTCGATCCTCGCTACCGGGACAACGTCCAAAACCTCATCCCTGCGTTGACCCGGGAGTGTAAATTGCGGGAGTACCACGACACACTGGTGAATTCCATCATCTTCTCCTGTCCAACTGAGAGGAGTGCTGCTAGTGCTTTACAAAGCAGCTCAGTGCGTCGAGGCAGTGGGGGAGGCTCTGCCCAAAGAGGGAGCAGAAGCAGTGCCTCTGCCCAAGGCAAGCCCAGTATGGCACAACTCTGGCACACTTTTGTGTGCCCGCCCCAAATGTCTACACCATCACCGGCGGCTCCAGTCAGCAGGAGGCAACGGTTCCGTCAGATGGTGACAGACTACATGGCTTGCCCTCTTACTGTACTCCCAGACGGCTCTTCCCCGTTCAAGTTTTGGGTCTCTAAGCTGGATACATGGCCAGAGCTAAGCCAGTATGCATTGGAGGTGCTGGCTTGCCCTGCGGCTAGTGTCTTATCGGAACGTGTCTTTAGTGCCGCAGGTGGTGTACTAACAGACCGTCGCATGCGACTATCCTCCGATAACGTTGACCGGCTTACTTTCCTGAAAATGAACCAGGCCTGGATCTCGCAGGAATTTGCCACTCCTCTGCCTGATTAAGTAATTGGGTATCATCCAGGTCTCCTGCTGTGTTCATCTTTCTACCACCTGAACTGCTATTCCTGGGCTCCAACACCGCCAGTTGTGGCTCAGAAGTGCAGGCTGCACAGTAAAAACATACGACCCAGTGTTATTGGGTTTCAGTAACGTCAGCTGATCCCCAGCTGTGTAGCCGGCAATGTGTCCTGCGACCGCCACACTGGCACAACAACCTAAATGTAAGGGAACCTGTCCCCCCCCCCCCCCGTCGTTTGTTACTGAAAGAGCCATCTTGTGCAGCAGTAATGCTGCACAAGGAAAAGGTAGCTCTTTTTTTTTAGCTCTTTGCACACGCAGAACTTAACACTTATAAAATGTGTTCACTGATACCGTTATACCGTCCCGGAGCTGGGACTTTCCTTCGTAATGTGACGCAGCACAGCCGTCATTCCTACCCCCTTGGTGCCATGCGCTGCCTCCTCAGCGTTGTTATAAGCTGTCACGGAGCCTGCGCTGTTCTGTTATCCCTTGGGCATGCCCTATTTGCGCTGCCTGTCTTCTGACATAATTTGGTGTCAGGCTGGCTGCGCCTGTGCGGCCACGCTGCCCGAGATCCCGCCTCGCAGTGTCTTCTGATTGAGTCACACTGCGGGCCTGGGATCCATGGGCATGCGCAGTGCATATCTTCCCCTCGGGCTCTCGCTCATTTCCCTCCGCCTTCTTTAGACTGTGCGCCGTCAGCTGATCCCTAGCATGCCACGGCCGTGACACCGCACAGTCTGAAGAAGAGGGAAGGAGGGGAGTGAGAGTCGAGGTTATGCACTGTGCATGCCCATGGTTCCAAGACCCGCAGTGGGATTACGTTAGACGAGACTGCGAGGTGGGATCTGGAGCAGCGTGGACGCACAGGCACTGACAGCCTGACACCAAATTATGTCAGAAGACAGGCAGCGCTAATTGGACATGGCCAAGGGCTAACAGAACAGCGCAGGCTCCGTGACAGCTTAAAACAACGCTGAGGAGGCAGCGCACGGCATCAAGGGGATAGGAATGACAGCTGTGCTGTGTCCCATTACGAAGGAAATTCGCACCTCCGGAATGGTTTAACGGTATAAAGGGACACATTTTTAGTGTTTACTTCGGTGTTTGCAAGGAGCATAATTAAAAGAGCAACCTTTTCCTTTTGCATCCTTAGTGCTGCACAAGATGGCTCTTTCAGCTACAAACGTCTTGGGGGGGGGGTTAAAGGTTCCCTTTCAACTTGCTCCAATCAGGCTTCGGCCTACACTCTGTTCCTCTGCTCCTCCTGCTGTCCCTGGGCTCTAACACCGCCAGTTGGTGCCTGGAAGTGCTGTGTGCACAGTCAACAGTCGCTCCTCTGTTATTGGGGTTCAGTAACGTCAGCTGATCCCCAGCTGTGTGTGCGGCAATACCTCCAATCTGCTCCTCCTGCTGTCCCTGGGCTCTAACACCGCCAGTTGGTGCCTGGAAGTGCTGTGTGCACAGTCAACAGTCGCTCCTCTGTTATTGGGGTTCAGTAACGTCAGCTGATCCCCAGCTGTGTGTGCGGCAATACCTCCAATCTGCTCCTCCTGCTGTCCCTGGGCTCTAACACCGCCAGTTGGTGCCTGGAAGTGCTGTGTGCACAGTCAACAGTCGCTCCTCTGTTATTGGGGTTCAGTAACGTCAGCTGATCCCCAGCTGTGTATCCGGCAACGTGTCATGCGACCGCCACGCTGGCACAACTAAAATGTAAGGGGACCTGTCCCCCCCCCCCCTAGGCGTTTGTTACTGAAAGAGCCACCATGTGCAGCACTAATACTGCACAAGGGAAAGGTCGCTCTTGAAATTATGCTCCTTGCAAACGCTGAACTACACACTCATGTAATGTGTCCCCTCACACCGTCCAACCGTCCCGGAGGTGGGACTTTCCTTTGTAATGTGACGCAGCACAGCCGTCATTGCTACCCCCTTGGCACCGTGCGCTGCCTCCTTAGCGTTGTTTGATTCCGTCATGGACCCTGCGCTGTTATGTTATCCCTTGGCCATGCACAGTTTGCGCTGCCCGTCCTCTGACATCATTTGTTGTCGTCCTGGCTGCGCCTGTGCGTCCACGCTGCCCGAAATCACACCTCGCAGTGTCGTCTAATGTGATCCCACAGTGGGCCTGGTATCCATGGCCATGCGCAGTGCATATACTAGCCTCTCACTCCCCTTCTTCACGCTTCTTCAGACTAGGCGGCGTCAGCTGATCCCTAATAGCATGCCACGGCCGTGACGCCGCAGAGTCTGAAGAAGCAGGAAGGAGGTGAGTGAGAGGCGATGATATGCACTGCGAATGCCCATGGATCCCTGGCCCGCAGTGGGACTACATTAGATGACACTGCAAGGTTGGATCTCGGGCAGCTTGGACGCACAGGCACTGCCAGCCTGACACCTACATGATGTCAGAAGACGGGCACCGCTAACTGTGCATGGCCAAGGGATAACATTACAGCGCGGGCTCCGTGACAGAACCAAACAACGTTGAGGAGGTGGCGCACGGCACCAAGGGGGTTGGAATGACGGCTGTGCTGTGTCACATTACAAAGGAAAGTCCCACTTCCGGGATGGTTTGACGGTGTGAGGGGACACATTATATGAGTGTGTACTTCAGCGTTTGCAAGGAGCATAATTTTCGGAGCCACCATTTTCCATGTGCAGTATTACTGCTGTACAAGATGGCTCTATCAGCAACAAATGCCTGGGGGGAGAGTTAAAGGTTCCCTTTCAACTTGCTCCACTGCAGGCTTCGGCCTACACTCTGCTCCTCTTGGATTCCCTGGGTTTCAACACTGTCAGTTGCCACCTGGAAGTGTTGTCTACACAGAAAAAACACTAGGTGATGTGTCAGTGGGGTTCAGCACCGCCAGCTGTTCCCCTGCTGTGTAGTCGGCAACGTGTCCAGCACAAGCCACGCTGGCACAACAGAACAAAAGCTGCCACCAGTGCAGGCTTCGGCCTACACTCTGCTCCTCTCCTCCTCCTGCTGACCCTGGGCTCAAACACCGCTAGTTTTTGCCCGGAAGTGCTAGCTGCACAGAGAAAAACACCAGCCAATGTGTTAGTGGGGTTCAGCAACGCCAGCTGTTCCCCTGCTGTGTAGCCGGCAACGTGACCTGCAAACGCCACGCAGGCACATGAACTGAAATTAAAGGGAACCTGGCCCCACCCCCCCAGGTGTTTCTATGTATAACAGCCACCTAGTACAGCAGTACTGCTGCATTTGTACAAGGTGGCTGACTTTTTCTCCTTGCCCACGTGGAACTCAACACGTACAAAATGTGTCTCATTGAGACCATTCCACTGTCCCTGAGGTGTGACTTTCCTTTCTAATGATACGCAGCACCACCCTTGTTAGCGCTGCCCGTCTTTTGACATCATTGGTTAGCTGGCTGCGCCTGTGCGTCTGCCCTGCTCGAAACAACGCCCCTCGGTGTCTTATTTTTTTGAACAGCGAGGGTGTGGTTTATGGGCACGAGCAGTGCATATGTTCGCCTGTCTTAACTCATCTCCTTCCGCCTTCTTCAGACTGTGCGGCCTCCTGGCCGTGGTAGGCGATAAGGGATCAGCTGAGGCCACCCAGTCTGGAGCAGGTGTAAGGACATGTGTGAGCAGCAAACCTATTTACTGCACAAGGCCACGAATCCCAGCCACGCAGTGTGATTTTTTGAAAACACACTGTGGGTCTGGGATTCATGTCCATCGCTAACCGCAACGGCCGACATGAAATGAGGTCAGAAGACAGGAAGCGCTCACTGCGCATGGCCAAGGGATCACAATAGCGCAGACTCCTGTACAGCAAATAACAACGCTCAGGAATCTGCGCCCAGTATCTAGGTGCAAATTTTGACACCTGTGCTGCGTCTCCTTAAAAAGACAAGTCACGCCTCCACAACTGTTTGACAGTATAATGGGCTAAATAGTGTACGTGTTTTATTCAGCGTGTGCAAGGAGCAAACCAAATAGAGCAACCTTTTACTTGTGCAGCATTAATGCTGCACAAGGTGTGGCTCTTGTACCTTGCAACACCTGAGGGGGGTTAAAGGTAACCTTTGAAATTGGTTCAACTAGGCTTCGGCCTACACTCTGCTCCTCTCCTGCTGACCCTGGGCTCAAACACCGCTAGTTTTTGCCCGGAACTGCTAGCTGCACAGAGAAAAACACCAGTCAATGTGTTAGTGGGGTTCAGCACCGCCAGCTGTTCCCCTGCTGTGTAGTCGGCATCGTGTCCAGCACAAGCCACGCTGGCACAACTGACCAAAAGCTGCCACCAGTGCAGGCTTCGGCCTACACTCTGCTCCTCTCCTCCTCCTGCTGACCCTGGGCTCAAACACCGCCAGTTTCTGCCCGGAAGTGCTAGCTGCACAGAGAAAAACACCAGCCAATGTGTTAGTGGGGTTCAGCACCGCCAGCTGTTCCCCCGCTGTGTAGCCGGCATCGTGTCCAGCACAAGCCACGCTGGCACAACCGACCAAAAGCTGCCACCAGTGCAGGCTTCGGCCTACACATTGCTCCTCTCCTCCTCCTGCTGACCCTGGGCTCTAACACCGCCAGTTTTTGCCCGGACATGCGAGCTGCACAGAGAAAAACACCAGTCAATGTGTCAGTGGGGTTCAGCAACGCCAGCTGTTCCCCTGCTGTGTAGCTTGAAACGTGACCTGCAAACGCCACGCAGGCACATGAACTGAAATTGAAGAGAGCCTGCCCCCCACCCCCAGGTGTTTCTATGTAAAACAGCCACCTTGTACAGCAGTACTGCTGCATTTGTACAAGGTGGCTGACTTTTTCTCCTTGCCCACGTGGAACTCAACACGTACAAAATGTGTCTCATTGAGACCATTCCACTGTCCCTGAGGTGTGACTTTCCTTTCTAATGATACGCAGCACCACCCTTGTTAGCGCTGCTCGTCTTTTGACATCATTGGTTAGCTGGCTGCGCCTGTGCGTCTGCCCTGCTCGAAACAACGCCCCTCGGTGTCTTATTTTTTTGAACAGCGAGGGTGTGATTGATGGGCATGTGCAGTGCATATGTTTGCCTGTGTTCACTCATCTCCTTCCGCCTTCTTCAGACTGGGTGTCCTCATGGCCGCGGCAGGCGATAAGGGATCAGATGAGGCCGCCCAGTCTGAAGCAGGTGTAAGGACATGTGTGAGCGTCAAACATATTTACTGAACAAGGCCACGAACCCCAGCCACGCAGTGTGATTTTTTGAAAACACACTGTGGGTCTGGGATTCATGTCCATCGCTAACCGTAACGGCCGACATTAAATGAGGTCAGAAGACAGGAAGCGCTCACAGCGCATGGCCAAGGGATCACAATAGCGGAGACTCCTGTACAGCAAATAACAACGCTCAGGAATCTGCGCACAGCAGCTAGGTGTAAATTTTGACACCTGTGCTGCATCTCCTTAAAAAGACAAGTCACGCCTCCACTACTGTTTGACAGTATAATGGGCTAAATAGTGTACGTGTTTTATTCAGCGTGTGCAAGGAGCAAAATTAAATAGAGCAACCTTTGACTTGTGCATCATTAATGCTGTTCAAGGTGTGGCTCTTGTACCTTGCAACACCTGAGGGGGGGGGTTAAAGGTAACCTTTGAAATTGGTTCAACTAGGCTTCGGCCTACACTCTGCTCCTCTACTCCTCCTGCTGACCCTGGGCTCAAACACCGCTAGTTTCTGCCCGGAACTGCTAGCTGCACAGAGAAAAACACCAGTCAATGTGTTCGTGGGGTTCAGCACCGCCAGCTGTTCCCCTGCTGTGTAGTTGGCATCGTGTCCAGCACAAGCCACGCTGGCACAACAGAACAAAAGCTGCCACCAGTGCAGGCTTCGGCCTACACTTTGCTCCTCTCCTCCTCCTGCTGACCCTGGGCTCAAACAACGCCAGTTTCTGCCCAGACATGCTAGCTGCACAGAGAAAAACACCAGCCAATGTGTTAGTGGGGTTCAGCACCGCCAGCTGTTCCCCTGCTGTGTAGTCGGCATCGTGTCCAGCACAAGCCACGCTGGCACAACTGACCAAAAGCTGCCACCAGTGCAGGCTTCGGCCTACACTTTGCTCCTCTCCTCCTCCTGCTGACCCTGGGCTCAAACAACGCCAGTTTCTGCCCGGACATGCTAGCTGCACAGAGAAAAACACCAGCCAATGTGTTAGTGGGGTTCAGCACCGCCAGCTGTTCCCCTGCTGTGTAGCTGGCAACGTGTCCTGCAAACGCCACGCAGGCACATGAACTGAAATTGAAGGGAGCCTGCCCCCACCCCCAGGTGTTTCTATGTATAACAGCCACCTTGTACAGCAGTACTGCTGCATTTGTACAAGGTGGCTGACTTTTTGTCCTTGCCCACGTGGAACTCAAAACGTACAAAATGTGTCTCATTGAGACCATTCCACTGTCCCTGAGGTGTGACTTTCCTTTCTAATGATACGCAGCACCCCCCTTGGTAGCGCTTCCCGTCTTCTGACATCATTGGTTGGCTTGTTGCGCCTGTGCGTCCGCCCTGCCTGAAACAATGCTCCTCGTTGTCTTATTTTGACTGCGAGGGTGTGATTGATGGGCACGAGCAGTGCATATCTTCACCTGTCTTAACTCATCTCCTTCCGCCTTCTTCAGACTGTGCAGCCTCATGGCCGCGGCATGCGAGAAGTAATCAGCAGAGGCCGCCCAGTCTGAAGCAGGTGTAAGGACGTGTGTGAGCGGCCAAAATATTTACTGCTCAAGGCCACGAATCACAGCACCGCAGTGTGACTTTATGAAAAGGCACTGTGGGTCTGGGATTTATGGCCATCGTTAACCGCACCGGCCAACATGAAATGAGGTCATAAGACGGGCAGCTCTAACAGGGCATTGCCAAGGGATAACACAAGAGCGCAGACTCCTGTACAGCAAATAACAACGCTCAGGAAGCTGCGCCAAGCACCAAGGCGTTATTTGGGACACCTGTGCTGCGTCTCCTTAAAAAGCCAAGTCACGCATCCACTACAGTTTGACTGTAGAATGGGCTAAATTGTGTACGTCTTTCATTCAGCGTGTGCAAGTAGACAAATTAATAGAGCAACCTTTCACTTGTGCAGCATTAATACTGCACAAGGTGTGTCTCTTGTACTTTGTAACACCTGAGGGGGGGTTAAAGGTTTCCTTTGAAATTGGTTCAAATAGGCTTCGGCCTACACTCTGCTCCTCTCCTCCTCCTCCTGCTTCAACACGGGCTCTAACATCGCTAGTTTTTGACCGCAAGTGCTAGCTGCACAGAGAAAAACACACGCCATTGTGTTAGTGGGGTTCAGCAACGCCAGCTGTTCCCCCACTGTGTAGCCGGCAAAGTGTCCTGCAAACGCAACGCAGACACAAAGCTGCCTCCAGTGGAGGCTTCGGCCTACACTCTGCTCCCCCTGCTTACCCTTAGCTCCAACACCGCTAGTTGGGGCTCTAGGAAGACAATCTTTAATAGGCAACGCATCTGGGTTCCAGCACCGCCAGCTGGTTGTCGGCAGTGTTCTTGTCACAGGTACTCCCTCGTGCCAAGCCTGGTTTCAGCACCGTCAGCTGTTTCCGGGTTGTGTCAAGCTCACTGAGATGCCTATGCTTGCCCCGTCGTGGTGCGGTCGGGTTAGCCAACTCCAGGGTGCCTCCAGTTTAGGAGCTTCCTATGTGGGCTGCGTGAACTGGTAGTCAAGGCTGGTTCTGTAGTGCCAGTAGGCCCAGCTCCCCCTGTAGGACTGTTGGGGTTCGGTAACTGCGGCTGCCTCGCGGCCTAGCTGTTCTCTCCTCTCCTGTGGGCCTTGGGGTCCACCACCTGGTTCCAGCACCGTCAGCTGGTTCCAGGACGAGCCTTTGGCTTAGGTGCCTCCTCCTGGGTATCCGAGTTCCGCCAACGTCAGGCGGTCCTTGGTAGTGCTTTTAAGCGCGGGCACCTACAGCTTAGTAACCGGGTTCCAGCACCGCCAGCTGGTCCTCGGTCGTGCCATTGGCTCTTGCACACTGGGGCAACGCATCTGGGTTCCAGCAACGCCAGCTGGTTCTCGGCAGTGTTTTTGACACAGGTACTCCCTCGTGCCAAGCCTGGTTTCAGCACCGTCAGCTGTTTCCGGGTTGTGTCAAGCTCACTGAGACGCCTATGCTTGCCCCGTCGTGGTGCGGTCGGGTTAGCCAACTCCAGGGTGCCTCCAGTTTAGGAGCTTCCTATATGGGCTGCGTGAACTGGTAGTCAAGGCTGGTTCTGTAGTGCCAGTAGGCCCAGCTCCCCCTGTAGGACTGTTGGGGTTCGGTAACTGCGGCTGCCTCGCGGCCTAGCTGTTCTCTCCTCTCCTGTGGGCCTTGGGGTCCACCACCTGGTTCCAGCATCGTCAGCTGGTTCCAGGCCGAGCCTTTGGCTTAGGTGCCTCCTCCTGGGTATCCGAGTTCCGCCAACGTCAGGCGGTCCTTGGTAGTGCTTTTAAGCGCGGGCACCTACAGCTTAGTAACCGGGTTCCAGCACCGCCAGCTGGTCCTCGGTCGTGCCATTGGCTCTTGCACACTGGGGCAACGCATCTGGGTTCCAGCAACGCCAGCTGGTTCTCGGCAGTGTTTTTGACACAGGTACTCCCTCGTGCCAAGCCTGGTTTCAGCACCGTCAGCTGTTTCCGGGTTGTGTCAAGCTCACTGAGACGCCTATGCTTGCCCCGTCGTGGTGCGGTCGGGTTAGCCAACTCCAGGGTGCCTCCAGTTTAGGAGCTTCCTATGTGGGCTGCGTGAACTGGTAGTCAAGGCTGGTTCTGTAGTGCCAGTAGGCCCAGCTCCCCTGTAGGACTGTTGGGGTTCGGTAACTGCGGCTGCCTCGCAGCCTAGCTGTTCTCTCCTCTCCTGTGGGCCTTGGGGTCCACCACCTGGTTCCAGCACCGTCAGCTGGTTCCAGGCCTAGCCTTTGGCTTAGGTGCCTCCTCCTGGGTATCCAAGTTCCGCCAAAGTCAGGCGGTCCTTGGTAGTGCTTTTAAGCGCGGGCACCTACAGCTTAGTAACCGGGTTCCAGCACCGCCAGCTGGTCCTCGGTCGTGCCATTGGCTCTTGCACACTGGGGCAACGCATCTGGGTTCCAGCAACGCCAGCTGGTTCTCGGCAGTGTTTTTGACACAGGTACTCCCTCGTGCCAAGCCTGGTTTCAGCACCGTCAGCTGTTTCCGGGTTGTGTCAAGCTCACTGAGACGCCTATGCTTGCCCCGTCGTGGTGCGGTCGGGTTAGCCAACTCCAGGGTGCCTCCAGTTTAGGAGCTTCCTATGTGGGCTGCGTGAACTGGTAGTCAAGGCTGGTTCTGTAGTGCCAGTAGGCCCAGCTCCCCCTGTAGGACTGTTGGGGTTCGGTAACTGCGGCTGCCTCGCGGCCTAGCTGTTCTCTCCTCTCCTGTGGGCCTTGGGGTCCACCACCTGGTTCCAGCACCGTCAGCTGGTTCCAGGCCGAGCCTTTGGCTTAGGTGCCTCCTCCTGGGTATCCGAGTTCCGCCAACGTCAGGCGGTCCTTGGTAGTGCTTTTAAGCGTGGGCACCTACAGCTTAGTAACCGGGTTCCAGCACCGCCAGCTGGTCCTCGGTCGTGCCATTGGCTCTTGCACACTGGGGCAACGCATCTGGGTTCCAGCAACGCCAGCTGGTTCTCGGCAGTGTTTTTGACACAGGTACTCCCTCGTGCCAAGCCTGGTTTCAGCACCGTCAGCTGTTTCCGGGTTGTGTCAAGCTCACTGAGACGCCTATGCTTGCCCCGTCGTGGTGCGGTCGGGTTAGCCAACTCCAGGGTGCCTCCAGTTTAGGAGCTTCCTATGTGGGCTGCATGAACTGGTAGTCAAGGCTGGTTCTGTAGTGCCAGTAGGCCCAGCTCCCCCTGTAGGACTGTTGGGGTTCGGTAACTGCGGCTGCCTCGCAGCCTAGCTGTTCTCTCCTCTCCTGTGGGCCTTGGGGTCCACCACCTGGTTCCAGCACCGTCAGCTGGTTCCAGGCCGAGCCTTTGGCTTAGGTGCCTCCTCCTGGGTATCCGAGTTCCGCCAACGTCAGGCGGTCCTTGGTAGTGCTTTTAAGCGCGGGCACCTACAGCTTAGTAACCGGGTTCCAGCACCGCCAGCTGGTCCTCGGTCGTGCCATTGGCTCTTGGACACTGGGGCAACGCATCTGGGTTCCAGCAACGCCAGCTGGTTCTCGGCAGTGTTTTTGACACAGGTACTCCCTCGTGCCAAGCCTGGTTTCAGCACCGTCAGCTGTTTCCGGGTTGTGTCAAGCTCACTGAGACGCCTATGCTTGCCCCGTCGTGGTGCGGTCGGGTTAGCCAACTCCAGGGTGCCTCCAGTTTAGGAGCTTCCTATGTGGGCTGCGTGAACTGGTAGTCAAGGCTGGTTCTGTAGTGCCAGTAGGCCCAGCTCCCCCTGTAGGACTGTTGGGGTTCGGTAACTGCGGCTGCCTCGCGGCCTAGCTGTTCTCTCCTCTCCTGTGGGCCTTGGGGTCCACCACCTGGTTCCAGCACCGTCAGCTGGTTCCGGGCCGAGCCTTTGGCTTAGGTGCCTCCTCCTGGGTATCCGAGTTCCGCCAACGTCAGGCGGTCCTTGGTAGTGCTTTTAAGCGCGGGCACCTACAGCTTAGTAACCGGGTTCCAGCACCGCCAGCTGGTCCTCGGTCGTGCCATTGGCTCTTGCACACTGGGGCAACGCATCTGGGTTACAGCACCGCCAGCTGGTTCTCGGCAGTGTTCTTGTCACAGGTACTCCCTCGTGCCAAGCCTGGTTTCAGCACCGTCAGCTGTTTCCGGGTTGTGTCAAGCTCACTGAGACGCCTATGCTTGCCCCGTCGTGGTGCGGTCGGGTTAGCCAACTCCAGGGTGCCTCCAGTTTAGGAGCTTCCTATGTGGGCTGCGTGAACTGGTAGTCAAGGCTGGTTCTGTAGTGCCAGTAGGCCCAGCTCCCCCTGTAGGACTGTTGGGGTTCGGTAACTGCGGCTGCCTCGCGGCCTAGCTGTTCTCTCCTCTCCTGTGGGCCTTGGGGTCCACCACCTGGTTCCAGCACCGTCAGCTGGTTCCGGGCCGAGCCTTTGGCTTAGGTGCCTCCTCCTGGGTATCCGAGTTCCGCCAACGTCAGGCGGTCCTTGGTAGTGCTTTTAAGCGCGGGCACCTACAGCTTAGTAACCGGGTTCCAGCACCGTCAGCTGGTCCTCGGTCGTGCCATTGGCTCTTGCACACTGGGGCAACGCATCTGGGTTCCAGCACCGCCAGCTGGTTCTCGGCAGTGTTTTTGTCACAGGTACTCCCTCGTGCCAAACCTGGTTTCAGCACCGTCAGCTGTTTCCGGGGTGTGTCAAACTCGCTGAGACGCCTATGTTTGCCCCGTCGTGTTGCAGTCGGGTTAGCCAACTCCAGGGTGCCTCCAGTTTAGGAGCTTCCTATGTGGGCTGCGTGAACTGGTAGTCAAGGCTGGTTCTGTAGTGCCAGTAGGCCCAGCTCCCCCTGTAGGACTGTTGGGGTTCGGTAACTGCGGCTGCCTCGCGGCCTAGCTGTTCTCTCCTCTCCTGTGGGCCTTCGGGTCCACCATGTGGTTCCAGCACCGTCAGCTGGTTCTCGGCAGTGTCTTTTGCTCTTGTACCTTCTGCTCCCCATCCTGGTTCCAGTACCGTCAGCTGGTTCCGGGCAGAGCCTTTGGCTTAGGTGCCTCCTTCTGGGTATCCAAGTTCCACCAACGTCAGGTGGTCCTTGGTAGTGCTTTCAGGCACGGGTACCTCCTGCTTAGTAACCGGGTTCCAGTAACGTCAGCTGGTCCTCGGTAGTTCCATTGGCTCTTGGACCTTCGGCTACCCATCCGGGTTCCAGTACCGTCAGCTGGTTCTCGGCAGTGTCTTTTGCTCTTGTACCTTCTGCTCCCCATCCTGGTTCCAGTAACGTCAGCTGGTTCCGGGCAGAGCCTTTGGCTTAGGTGCCTCCTTCTGGGTATTTGAGTTCCGCCAACGCCAGGCGGTCCTTGGTAGTGCTTTTTAGCACGGGTACCTCCTGCTTAGTAACCGGGTTCCAGTAACGTCAGCTGGTCCTCGGTAGTTCCATAGGCTCTTGAACCTTCGGGTAGCCATCCGAGTTCCAGTTCCATCAGCTGGTTCTTGGCATTTTCTCAGCCTTCTTGTACCTTCTGCTACATTTCCAAGTTTAAGACCCTAAAGTCGACGACCCGGAAGACCACCCCGATGACGACGACCCGGAAGACCACCCCGATGACGACGACGACGACCCGGAAGACCACCCCGATGACGACGGCGGAGACGACGACGGCGGAGACGACGACGGCTGAGACGACGACGGCGCAGATGACGACACTGGAGACGACGACCCTGGAGACGACGACATGGAAGACCGAGAAGCAGAAGAACAAGAGGCTGCAGAACAAAGAGCAGAAGAACATTAAGCATAAGACTTAATATCAGAGCAAAAGATATTATCTAAATTATATGCAGAAGAAGACTAAGCAGTGTATGGGGGTGAGTCCGTTCCTGCTCGTGGTGCCCCTGGATAAAGCCTGATGCTGCAGGCCAAACTGAACGCGGACAAATGTAACTTTTGTGACTGGCAGAACGGAAGGTGTAATCTTCCAACTTTTATAGATAACAACTACGGGAATGCCTGTCACAAATGAGAATATGATGAAGAAGTAGAATAGGAAGAATAACAACAGTGGAATAAAAAGAATATGTAGAATAAGAAGAATAATAATAGTTGAATAAAATGAATATGAAGAATGTAATAAAAAAAAAAAATAGGTAGAAGATGAAGAAGATGAATAAGGTGAAGAAGAAGTTGATGTCAAAGATGCTGATGATGATGAAGATGAAAGTGTGGGAAAAGTAAAAAAAAAAAAGAAAAAAAAGAAGGGGAAGGGCGTGGAATAGTGAAACATCAATATCTGACAAAATAAAAAAAAATTTACATACTCAATATCTTTTTCACTCCGAACGTCTTTGAAAAAAAACAAAACATGCTATTCTATTTGATTGGGCTAAACCTCATTGCCTTTAATGTCTCCGCCACCTCCCACAATACATCCTACATTATTCTTAGTTGTTTTCCTTGATGTAGAATGAACCTACAAGGAAAGAAAGGGTTTATTTTAATTCCGATATTTTGGTCCCATTGACTTGCATTGGGATCGGGTATCGGTATCGGCGATATCCGATATTTTTTGAATATCGGCCGATCCCAACCGATACCGATACTTTCCGGTATCGGAAGGTATCGCTCAACACTAATCATTAGCTAAATTTTGAAAATTACTTTATTTTCTGCATGAAGGAAATAAAAGAGAACAGGGATACAAATGCCGTGAAACACACAGAAAGCATTTACATTTGCATGCTATAAATACATCGACACCATTAAAGTAATTTCCATTTTACTGAAGAACATACTTGTATCTTTATGTGCCTTTATTCATAGACTGATTGCTTTCTCAAAAATCATAGTCTACAATCAGGAAACAGAGGCAGCCTATACTGGAGTCACATTTAATTTAATTTCAGATGAAAATGATCTTCCTGATGGAATAGCACATTTATAGCTGCATCAAATATGGCTTGTTTCATTTTGAAATAAATAAATATTGTACTAAGCTTAAATGTTACATCCAAAAAAATATGTAACTGTGTGATTCTTTAGATAATTAATGTCAAAATAGCATTATTGTGTGCAAAAAGATCATTAACACAAGAATCGTTTTAGTCTCCCTGACTTATTTGAAAAAGTATGGATCACACATAAGTACCCCAAGCCCTAAAATTGCCCTGAAAAGATCTATATGACACTCTGAGGTCTCTTTGTCCTGTATCCAACCCCTTTCAATCTATTTATTGGAAGAAAAAAAACATTAGCAATGTCAAATTGATAGAAAACATGCACTGATGTCAACTAAAGCAATGCAATGCCTTTTTGGCTTATTTAAAGGAGTTGTCTACGACTAGGACATCCCCTTCTGTCATTCTTCCTTGATCTCAATAGTCAGCTGTTAGGTGCAGATTGGCTCACCAAGCTTAATGTTGGGGTGCATAAAACCTGATCTGTATGAAAGAATGAGATGAATGGAAGCCAGAATTTATTAACACACCTGAAAGTTTAATGCAAGTATCTTGTGATGCTTTTAGGCAAAGTAATGTGCCGCCTGTTTTTTAAAATGTTATCAGTGACATTTTTAGAGGTATAACTTGTCAATACATGGTTTTCTACGTGGATGATATTTTTGTTTATTCACCTGATATGAAAACACATATTCTACATGTATATACTGTGCTCCAAAAACTCAGATGCAATTTTTTTATTTGCTAAATGTGTGTTCTTTGTTAATGAAGTACAATTCCTAAAGTATATCATGTCCATTAAAGGCTTCTGAATGGACCCCTCTAAAGTTCAAACTGTTAAGAAGACGGTACAACCCATGTCTTTGAAGGCCTTGCAGTATTTCCTTTGATTTACGAACAACTACTGTAAATTTATTTTAAAAATCCAGATTGCCAATCCATTTACTGACTTAACCAAGAAGGGACAGATGTAGGTAACTGGAAACCTGAGGACAACTGTGCATTGGCAAGCTCGATACACTTTGTTATCCTCTAGGTTTGATTTTGTGGGGACATTTAGACCTGGCATTAAAAAGCAAACAGACATGAAAGTCGATGCTCTCTCCCAAAGTTTTTTCCCATACCAAGCTTCCCATTTATTTGAGGTTATAGAATTGTCATCAGTTTCTTAAGATCTTGTTTTAGAAATACGTTGCAAGCGTAAGAAAACCCTATTAATATTAATAAGTAATATCAACAATCCATAAACATCTTTCCATTTTTCAGTAATCTTTAGTGTCATCCATGTTTTGGTTCCTTTGCAACCTTTGAAGTCTCAAAAGGCTGGTAAATCCATAGATAAGTTGAAGCATATCTGATCTGAAGTCAGAGAAAAGTGAGAAGTCATAGGGTAGACAGATCTCTTCCATTGGTAAGAGTCATATAGATGGCATGAGTGTCACGCTGTAGCTATGCAGGTAACTGCAACTTCCACTAGATGGCAATAGAGTGGAAGGATAGTAACAAGTCTGAAAGAGCAGACCAGGTGGCAGCAGATTAGTCAAACAAGCAGAGTCAAAACCTAGACTGTCACACATTACAAAGGGAAAAAACAAGCACAGAGTCAGTGGAGAGCCAAAGGGTCAAAACCAGACAAAAGGCAGAAGTACCAGGGACCAGAGGCAAAGCCACGTCAGAGTCAAAGCCGACTCAAACAATGGGAAATCCAACAGCCATCAGGGAACAATCAGGAAACACTAAGACAGGATGGGCAGGGAAGGAGGAATAGACATGGGCAAGGTCAGAAAGTGCAGCAGGACCAATCTGAGTACTACCAGAGTCAGATATACATGCCATAGGCAGAAAATTTAGCTGGCATCTGCAGGATGAAGCAGAGCTAAATAGCAAACCTGAAGCCAGAATGAGCCACAGTAAAGTTAACCCTTGACATGATCAGTTCAGGAAAAGAGCAGACAGGACTCAAAACAGGGACTGGATCATGAAAATACCCTCCTCTCAAGGGGGACCACTGGACCCCCAGGTTTTCCAGGAAAATGTGCATGAAATGCCTGAACCAGATGATCAGCATGGACGAAAAGTGCTGGAACCCAAGATCGTTCCTCAGGATCGTCCATAACCCTTCTAATGGACCTAATACTGAAGCAAACTGCGAACCCTCCAAAAATCGACAATACGTTCAATTTCATACTCAGCCTGACCATCCACCGAGACAGGAGGCGGAGGAGATGGTGACCCAGCAGACGAAGGTAGACATGGCTTAAGAATTGCTTTTACATTGGGGAACTGAAGCGACGGAGGTAACCATAAACGGAAGGCAACTGGGTTGACAACCTCAATGACCTCATAAGGACCAATAAACTTAGGAACAGCTTAACGGAATGAACCTTCAGATGTACGTTCCTGGTAGACAACCACACCTTGTCTCCCACCAGCAACTTAGTTCCCACGGAATATTTTTGTTTGCCTTGAGCCAACCACAATGATCTTCTGAACGTCCCTTCACACCTCCTCCAACTATTGAACAGCCAAAGCAGCTCCCTGGACATCCCAAATCCAGCATGGAAAATTCACCAAAATAGGGGTGAAATACATAATTCCAGAAAAACGGAGAAGTAACAGTGGACTGATTAACCCGATTATTGAATGTGAATTCAGCCACCGGCAGTGAGAAGCATCAATCATCTTGACGAGATGTGGCAAGACACCCCAAAATTTGTTCAAGTGACTCTTTGGTTCTCTCCATCTACGTGTTGGTTTCAGAATGGTAGGCTGAGGAGTAGGTCAAATCAATACCCTGTCTCTTACAGAAAGCCCTCCAGAATGTGGACACAAATTGTACCCCTCTATCAGACACCAAATTCAGAGGTACAACATGCAACCACACAACATGTTCAATAAATAACAGATAAAGTTTCAGCATGAGGTAGTCCTGCCAATGGTATAAAATGTGCCTAAATATGTCAACCACTACCCAGACCACAGTTTTGCTATTGGAAAGAGGGAGATCAGGAATAAAATCCATGGACAAATAATTCCAAGGTCTATCCGGAATTGGCAATGGCACCAATTCCACGGCCGGCTTATGGGAGCTTTGAGCATGGGCACACGTATAACAAGCAGACACAAACTTGGTGATGTCAGAAGACATGGAGAACCACCAGAATAGTCTAGCCATAGCTTTCAGGGTAGCAGAGACCCCTGGATGCCCACTGAGAGCAAAGTCATGAAACTCCAACAGAATCCTAAATCGATACTGAACAGGGACGATGAGCTTATTCTCAAGCAATAAACTTTGCCATTATTATCCTGCTGTATGATATATATTTTTCAATTTTTTTCTACACATGTGAACAAATGCACTACCACTTTTGTAAAGCAAAATTTGTTTGAGAGCGTCTGTTTCCTTTTTTCTAACATTTTTGGGTTCTACCAAGTAGAGCCTGCACCGCACAGTTAGCAGAGTAAGCTTCATTTTATTTATTTATTTATTCTCAGGCAATGACAGAGGAGCAAGAGACTGAGCCTCATGAATCTCCCGCTCCAACTCGGAGGACACCCCAGCAATGACCACCCCGTTCTGATGATTGGAGGAAGAAGGTTCGATAGGTGATACCGGATCCAAACTGCGAGACAAGGCATCGGCTTTGACATTCTTGGAACCAGGCTAAAAGATGATGGGAAAATGGAACCGTGCAAAAAAAAAACCAACCACCTTGCCTGCCTAGGAGTTAAGCATTTAGATGACTCAATGTAGGACAGGTTCTTGTTGCCCGTAATCACTGTAATCTGGTGAACAGCCCACTCCAAAAAGTGCCTCCATTCTTCAAAAAGCCAGTTTTATGGCTAATAACTCCTGATTCCTGACATCATAGTTTCTCTCAGCCGGAGAAAGTTTCATGGAGAAAAAAGCACACGGTCTCAAGTTAATTAAAGACAACACTACCCCCACTCCCACCCCCGATGCATCTACCCCAACAATTAATGGCTCAGATGGATCGGGCTGGACCAACATAGGAGCAGACATAAAACATTTTTTTAAAGAAGAACTGCTGAGATTGTCCAGTTTTTAAGATAAGCCCCCTTATGAGTGAGATCAGTGAAAGGCTTGACCACCTGAGAAAGTCCTTTAATAAATCTCCGATGATAATTGGCAAATCCCAAAAAGAACTAAAGATCTCTCAGTTCTTTGGGTTGCACCCAATCAACAATGACCTGTACCTTTCCAGGGTCCATGCAAAACCCTTTAGCAGACAGAATGAGCCCAAGAAAGGACAGCTCTTGGAGAAAAAATACACACTTTTCAGGTTTAGCGAACAGCAAATTTTCCCATAGCCTCTGGAGAACTGCACGCAGATGACCCAAATGAGATTCCTTGTCAGATGAAAATACCAGGATGTCTAAATATATCACCACAAAGCGCCCGATGAAGTCAGAAAAACATTATTAATAAAATCCTGAAACACAGCTGGTGCATTGGTGAAACCAATGTGCATAACCATGTTTTAAAAAAAAACCTCAGTGGTGAGAAATGCCTTTTTCCACTCATCCCCCTCCTGAATACTAATAAGATTATATTCTCCCCTTAGGTCTAACTTGGAAAACCACTTAACCAAAGGCAATTAGTTTAAAAGATCAGGGATAAGTGGGAGAGGGTAAAGGCCCCGTCACACATAGCGACGCTGCAGCGATACCGACAACGATCCGGATCGCTGCAGCGTCGCTGTTTGGTCGCTGGGGAGCTGTCACACAGACCGCTCTCCAGCGACCAACGATCCCGAGGTCCCCGGTAACCAGGGTAAACATCGGGTAACTAAGCGCAGGGCCGCGCTTAGTAACCCGATGTTTACCCTGGTTACCATCGTTAAAGTAAAAAAAAAAAAACGCTACATACTTACCTATCGCTGTCTGTTCTCGCCGCTCTGCTTCTCTGGTCTGGCTGTGAGCGCAGCGGCCGGAAAGCAGAGCGGTGACGTCACCGCTCTGCTTTCCGGCTGACCGGCGCTCACAGCCAGACCAGAGAAGCAAAGCGCCGAGGACAGACAGCGATAGGTAAGTATGTAGCGTTTGTTTTTTTACTTTTAGGATGGTAACCAGGGTAAACATCGGGTTACTAAGCGCCACCCTGCGCTTAGTAACCCGATGTTTACCCTGGTTACCAGCGAAGACATCGCTGAATCGGCGTCACACACGCCGATTCAGCGATGTCAGCGGGAACTCAACGATCAAAAAATGGCCCAGGCCATTCCGACACGACCAGCGATCTCACAGCAGGGGCCTGATCGCTGGTACGTGTCACACATAGCGAGATCGCTACTGAGATCGCTGTTGCGTCACAAAACTTGTGACTCAGCAGCGATCTCGCTAGCGATCTCGCTATGTGTGACGGGGCCTTTAGTATGTCTCACGGTAATCTTATCATAATCTTATCAAGTTCACAAAAATCGAGGCAAGGGCGTAAATCACCATCTTTTCTTTTAACGAAAAAAAATCCAGCCACAGGAGAGACAGAGGGACGGATGTATCCTTTACGCAAACTTTCAGAGACATACTCCTTCACAGAGGAACGTTCCAGGTCAGAAATATTGTACAGACAAGGTTGATTCCCAGTTAATAACAGGATTATGTTACCATAACCAAGGGAATCCCAACACCAGTCCTGCTGGAACCCACTTTGAGGAGGAACTTTTCCGAGACAAAATTAACAATGTTCCTAACCAGCAGAGTCTTATCAATAGCAATGATATGAATTGATGTTTAAAGCCAAACTGTCCCTATCTGACACTTAGACACTAAGCGTGAGTCAATAAAGTTCATGGATGACCCACAGTCCACGAAACCTGAAGTGGGTGTGAAACAATCCCCATAACAAAATTCCACCTCCAGCAACATTTTATGACATGAGGAAAAAGGTACCTGAGAGACTGGGTGATCTGCTTGGCAATCACCCATACTTAGGTTTTTCCCGGCAACTTGTTAGTCGATGGACAAGAGGGGCAGTCATTTTTCCAATGTCCAGGATCTCCACAGTAAAAACACAATCTCTTCTCTCGTCGTCGCCTTGTCTCCTTCTCCTTCATGTTGGTGGCCCTTACCTCCATAGGTTCAGTATAGGGTGCCACATCGGAATTAGCCAAATGTATTAAAGGAGTCTCTTGTTGCATTATGCCTCTCTTCTGCAACCTCCGATCCATATGAATGGCCTGAGTCAGAGCCTTCTCCAAGGAGCTGGGTAGCGGATAGAGAGCTAGAGTGTCCTTAAGATGATCCGACAGTCCTCTCCTGAACTGACATCTAAATGCAGAGTTGTTCCAAATCACTTCAGTGGCCCACCTCCTGAACTCAGAGCAATACCATTCGGTGATGAGTTTACCTTGAAGAGACCCATGATAGTTTCCTCTGCTACACTGACCCAGTCTGGTCCATCAAAAATCAGTCCTAAGGCCTCAAAGAACCTATCCACAGACAGACATTTAGGGGCAGTAGAAGGTATCGAAAAAGCCTAAGTCTGGGGACCCTCCCAGAGCAACAAAATAATTATCCCCAAAAGTTGATTCTCAACCCCAGAGGATTGGGGTCTCAGGGTAAGTTACAACTCTCCCTGAATGTACAGAACTTCTCCTTCTTTCCAGAAAAAGTATCTGGAAGTCTGACCTTAGGTTCAGGAGCGTGAAACAATATCTATGGGGTCCGAGTGCCTACAGGCAGATGGGGATATAGAACCCTGAACAGACCTAACCGATGATGAGAAGAGGCCAGGACGCTATGTTCCACAGACAAATCCTGCATCATTTGAGTCAAGCTAGACATCTGACCTGCATGCGTGCAAAGCGGATCCATAAAAAGAGGAGTAGAGAAAAAAACTGTCAATGATCAGTTATAATGTCACGCTGCAGCTATGCAGGTAACTGCTACTTCCACTAGATGGCAATAAAAAAGGACGGATAGTAACAAGTCTGCAAGAGCAGACCTGCAGTGTTCCAGCAAATCTACCACCAGTTGGCAGCAGATCAATAGATTAGTCAAACAAGTCAAGTCAAAACCTAGGCCGTCATGCAGTACAAAGAGAAAAAACAAGCAGAGTCAGTGGAGAGCCAAAACGTCAACACCAGACAAAAGATAGAAGTACCAGGGAACAGAGGCAAAGCCACCTCAGAGTCAAAGCTGACTCAAACAATGGGAAATCCAACAGCCATCAGGGAACAGCAGAACTAAATAGCAAACCTGAACCCAGAATGAGGCACAGCAAAGTTAACCCTTGACATGAACAGTTTGGGAAAAGAGCAGACAGGACTCAAAACCCGGACTGGATCATGACATTGAGATTTGCTATAGGGGACAATGTGTGGTTACCCACCATAAATACCAAACTCAAGTTCCACTAAGTTAGGCATAATTTCATATGCCCTTATGAAATAACCAAGGTTGTTAATCCAGTAGCCTTCAATATGAAATTTGAATAATTGCTGCTAAGCTTACTATTATGAATACTAGGGTTGAGCGAAACGGGTCGTTCATTTTCAAAAGTCGCCGACTTTTGGCAAAGTCGGGTTTCATGAAACCCGATCCGACCCCTGTGCGGGGTCGGCCATGCGGTACGCGACTTTGGCGCCAAAGTCGCGTTTCAATGACGCGAAAAGCGCCATTTCTCAGCCAATGAAGGTAAACGCAGAGTGTGGGCAGCGTGATGACATAGGTCCTGGTCCCCACCATTAGAGAAGGGCATTGCAGTGATTGGCTTGCTGTCTGCGGCGTCACAGTGGCTATAAAGGGGAGTTCCCGCCGACCGCCATGTTACTGCTGCTGATCTGAGCTTAGGGAGAGGTTGCTGCCGCTTCGTCAGAAGCAGGGATAGCGTTAGGCAGGGTCCATTAACCACCAAACCGCTTGTGCTGTAGCGATTTCCACAGCCCAACACCACCTTCGGTGTGCAGGGACAGTGGAAGCTACATTTTTTCTTTTTTTCCCCCTCAGCGCTGTAGCTCATTGGGCTGCCCTAGAAGGCTCCCTGATAGCTGCATTGCTTTGTGTACGCCGCTGTGCAAACCAACTGCTTTTTTCAAAGCACAAATCCTCTTGTTCCTTCCTTTCTGCACAGCTATCTTTTTTGTTTGTACACACTTTTTATTTAATTTGTGCATCAGTCCACTCCTTATTGCTGCCTGCCATACCTGGCTGAGATTACTGCTGGTAGATAGTAATTGAAGGACACTCCCTTGTTTTTTTTTTTTTTGTGGGAGATTAAGATTGACATTTCTGCTAGAGTGCCATCCCTGTCTGTGTCATCTCTCACTCAGTGGGCCATAGAAAGCCTATTTATTTTTTTGCTTGATTTGGGTTATAAAATCTACCTGAAAAAATCACTACATCAATCAGTGGGAGAAAAATATTGGCCTCAGTGCTTGTGTGCCACTCTTGACTCCTGTGTGTGCCATCTCTCAGTCAGTGGGCCATAGAAAGCCTATTTATTTTTTTGCTTGATTTTGGTTCTAAAATCTACCTGAAAAAATCACTACATCAATCAGTGGGAGAAAAATATTGGCCTCAGGGCTTGTGTGCCACTCCTGACTCCTGTGTGCATCATCACTCACTCAGTGGGCCATAGAAAGCCCTTTTTTTTTTTTTTTTTTGCTTTATTTGGGTTCTAAATTCTACCTGAAAAAATCAATAAATCAATCAGTGGGAGATTAATATTGGCCTTTGGGCTTGTGTGCCAGTCCTAAGCGTGCCATCTCTCTCTCTCAGACAGTGGGCCATAGAAAGCCTATTTATTTATTTTTTTATTGGGTTTTTAAATTTTCCCTGGAACCAAAAAAAAAAAAGTGGGAGATTAATATTGGCCTCTGGGCTTGTGTGCCAGTCCTGAGCGTGCCATTTCTCTCACAAATAGTGGGCCATAGAAAGCCTATTTATTTTTTTGCTTGATTTGGGTTCTAAAATGTACCTGAAAAAATCACTACATCAATCAGTGGGAGAAAAATATTGGCCTCAGGGCTTGTGTGCCACTCCTGACTCCTGTGTGCATCATCACTCACTCAGTGGGCCATAGAAAGCCCATTTTTTTTTTTTGCTTTATTTGGGTTCTAAATTCTACCTGAAAAAATCAATAAATCAATCAGTGGGAGATTAATATTGGCCTTTGGCCTTGTGTGCCAGTCCTAAGCGTGCCATCTCTCTCTCTCTCAGATAGTGGGCCATAGAAAGCCTATTTATTTTTTTTTTTTTTATTGGGTTTATAAATTTTCCCTGGAAAAAAAAAAAAAAAGTGGGAGATTAATATTGGCCTCTGGGCTTGTGTGCCAGTCCTGAGCGTGCCATCTCTCTCACAAATAGTGGGCCATAGAAAGCCTATTTATTTTTTTTTTTTGGTTTTATAAATTCTCCCTTAAAAAAAAAAGGGAGATTAATATTGGCCTTTGGGCTTGTGTGCCAGTCCTAAGCGTGCCATCTCTCTCTGTCTCTCAGATAGTGGGCCATAGAAAGCCTATTTATTATTTTTTTTATTGGGTTTATAAATTTTCCCTGGAACAAAAAAAAAAAGTGGGAGATAAATATTGGCCTCTGGGCTTGTGTGCCACTCCTGACTCCTGTGTGCGTCATCTCTCACTCAGTGGGCCATAGAAAGCCTTTTTTTGTTTTATTTGTTTTCTAAATTCTCCCTGAAAAAATCATTTTATTTTATTTGGTTTCTAAATTCTTCCTGAAAAAATCATTTTATTCTATTATTTTTTTTTCCTAAAGTCTCCCTGAAAAAAAAAAAAAAATCAGTGGGAGATTAATATTGCCCTTTCTGCTTGTGTGCCAGTCTTGACTCCTGGGTGTGCCATCTCTCTCTCTCTCTCCAATTGTGGGCCATAGAAAGCCTATTATTTTTTTAGCTTGATTTGGGTTCCAAAATCTACCTGAAAAAATCACTACATCAATCAGTGGGAGATAAATATTGGCCTCTGGGCTTGTGTGCCACTCCTGACTCCTGTGTGCGTCATCTCTCACTCAGTGGGCCATAGAAAGCCTTTTTTTGTTTTAGTTGTTTTCTAAATTCTCCCTGAAAAAATCATTTTATTTTACTTGGTTTCTAAATTCTTCCTGAAAAAATAATTTTATTCTATTTTTTTTTTCCTAAAGTCTCCCTGAAAAAAAAAAAAAAAAAAACAAATCAGTGGGAGATTAATATTGCCCTTTCTGCTTGTGTGCCAGTCTTGACTCCTGGGTGTGCCATCTCTCTCTCTCTCTCCAATTGTGGGCCATAGAAAGCCTATTATTTTTTTAGCTTGATTTGGGTTCCAAAATCTACCTGAAAAAATCACTACATCAATCAGTGGGAGATAAATATTGGCCTCTGGGCTTGTGTGCCACTCCTGACTCCTGTGTGCGTCATCTCTCACTCAGTGGGCCATAGAAAGCCTTTTTTTGTTTTATTTGTTTTCTAAATTATCCCTGAAAAAATCATTTTATTTTATTTGGTTTCTAAATTCTTCCTGAAAAAATCATTTTATTCTATTATTTTTTTTTCCTAAAGTCTCCCTGAAAAAAACAAAAAAAAAACAAATCAGTGGGAGATTAATATTGCCCTTTCTGCTTGTGTGCCAGTCTTGACTCCTGGGTGTGCCATCTCTCTCTCTCTCTCCAATTGTGGGCCATAGAAAGCCTATTATTTTTTTTAGCTTGATTTGGGTTCCAAAATCTACCTGAAAAAAACACTACATCAATCAGTGGGAGATAAATATTGGCCTCTGGGCTTGTGTGCCACTCCTGACTCCTGTGTGCGTCATCTCTCACTCAGTGGGCCATAGAAAGCCTTTTTTTGTTTTATTTGTTTTCTAAATTCTCCCTGAAAAAATCATTTTATTTTATTTGGTTTCTAAATTCTTCCTGAAAAAATCATTTTATTCTATTATTTTTTTTTCCTAAAGTCTCTCTCATAGTACGCAAAAGTGTTGCTGCCGGTGGGAGGCGCCCCCGCCGTGCAAACACACCGCTGTACTTTGAGGGGCCCTGTGCCAGTGCCAATGCCAACGAGTGGGGCCCCCCTGCTTGCTCAGGTTCACAGCACTTGCAAAGTTGAAATACTTACCTCTCCCTGCTCCACTGCCGTGACATGGTCCAGATTTCCTGGGCCCACTAATTACTTGAACCAGCCCTACCCACCACAACTTTAGCCAAATGAACCCCAATTTCAAATGCCTTCCAATTATTATAAGGTAAATTACGCTTGACAAGCTTCATTAAGAAGAATGGATGGTTTTGACATTAAAATGGGCACTCTAGGTGTTTTCCTGGCCCCCACTCACTGCCGACTATGCTGCCCCATTGACTTGCATTGGGTTTCGTGTTTCGGTCGATCCCGACTTTACGTCATAATCGGCCGATTTCACTCGACCCGACTTTTGAGATAGTCGGGTTTCGCGAAACCCGGCTCGACTCTAAAAAGGTCAAGGTCGCTCAACTCTAATGAATACATATCCTGGTGTGGAATCCCATTCCAGGAAAGAAGTGAAAGAGAGGAAAATTGTTTTTGAATAAAAGAGTAAATTTTATTACATGAATTTATACATAACACAATAAAAGTAATGAAAAAGAAACAAGAACAGGGGAGTGATTGAAAAACACCAGACTACCACGGGTTCAATAGCACCAATATCAGGCAAACTCCAAGGATGGATGAAAACAAAGAGTAATAAATAAAGCTATGTAGCAATATAAGTTATAACAGGCATAATGACAGCACAGCCAAAAAGGGTATATATAGATATTAATGTACCGTTATTCAAATATTAACGAGTACGGCCTCATATATATATACCTATATCAGGTATATATCTCTCTCTCTCTCTCTCTCCTCCGTCCATCCCTGAACTGAAAAGCTGGTGTTACACAGTGCAAATCGCTACAGCGCACAAGCGACTACATGGCGATAAGCGTCCCCGCCCCTAAGACCTATGTCATCACTCTGCCCACGCCCCTTCATTGGCTGAAAAAAATGGAGCCAAGCGCGTCATACGAAACGCGACTTTGGCGCGAAAGTCGCGTACCGCATGGCCGACCCCACACAGGGATCGGGTCGGGTTTCATGAAACCCGACTTTGCCAAAAGTCGGCGACTTTTGAAAATGAACGATCCGTTTCACTCAACCCTAGTGGGCATTCTTGTAAAAAAATTTCACCAAATACACATGTACTTCGTGTCTTTCAAGCATCTGAGATCAGCTTTTGGCGTTCTACATATTTACTAATATAAGTAAGTATATATAATAATAAATACAGTATCACGGACCTGCCTATTGTGTTCCTTGGTCTTCATGATGCTCTGTCTGCTTCAAACAGAACCCTGAGACTATCACATCACAGAGCATGTGCATTTATACGGAGACTTGATTGCACACAGGTGGATTATATTTAGCATCATTAGGACAACATTGGATCATTCAGGGATCCACAATGAACATCTGGACTGAGTTTGCTGCACTGAAAGTAAAGGGGCCGAATAATATTGCACACCCCACATTTCAGTTTTTGAATTTCCTCAAAAATTTTAAATAACCAATAAATTTTGTTCAACTTCACAATTGTTCCACTTGTTGTTGATTCTTCACCAAAAATTTACATTTGGTATCTTTATGTTTGAAGCATGATATGTGGGAAAAGGTTGTAAAGTTCCAGGGAGCCGAATACTTTCGCAAGGCACTGTATTTATTAGCAGGCACAATGTAAGTGACAGATGGCTCAAACTTTAAGGTACTCCCAAGTACACATTCATATGACTGCTATGTTTTGCTCTTATTAGCTGCCTTCATAATACTTGTGTATCTACACTAATTTTTATAGAACAACCATATATTCTCAAAATTACTTTACAAGATTAGTGTTGAGGTGTGGAGTGTGGGTCCCATATATTGAAAAAAATATACTGCAGCTAGGGTGACATTATTTTTTACTCTAATTTTAGTGTTGATATAGTGACCTAGATTCTTAGAGTATATGCACCTTTAGTCTTTATTTTTTATTTTTTGTACTGGAAATTGAATAGAACCTCTTACGTTTTTGAGGAGTTTTGCATTTTTGAGAACCATCACCTTTTAGTATTCACTCAGTTCCTGCTCCAGAAGCCCCTAAAAAATGAAATCTTAACAATTTCAATGTTTTTAGATTTGTTTAAAGTTGTTGTTAGGATGTGACAGCAAGACTCTATATAATAATTCTATTTTTATACACAATGTCTCTATATTTTTATGCATTTAATGTTTGTCTATATATTATCATTGTCAACAATTCTTTGTTAAGTTCCTAAGTGTGCCCTAATATCATCACAATTAGTTCCCCATTGCATTTTTGCAAATCTAATATTCCAGAATAGATATCTCTGAAATTAAAACTTAACCCCTTCATGACCTTGGGATTTTTGTTTTTTCTGTATTCGTTTATCACTCCCCTCCTTCCCAGAGCCATAATTTTTTTATTTTTCCGTCAATTTGGCCATGTGAGGGCTTATTTTTTGCGGGACGAGTTGTACGTTTGAACGACATCATTGGTTTTAGCATGTCGTGTACTAGAAAATGGGAAAAAAATTCCAAGTGCGGTGAAATTGCAAAAAAAGTGCAGTCCCACACTTGTTTTATGTTTGGCTTTTTTCCTAGATTCACTAAATGCTAAAACTGACCTGACATTATGATTCTCCAGGTCAGTACGAGTTCATAGACACCTAACATGACTAGGTTATTTTTTACCTAAGTGGTGAGAAAAAATTCCAAACTTTGCTAAAAAAAAAAATTGTGCCTTATTCCGATACTCGTAGCGTCTCCATTTTTCGTGATCTGGGGTTGGCTGAGGGCTTATTTTTTTGCATGCCGAGATGATGTTTTTAATGATAGCATTTTGGTGCAGGATACTTTCTTTTGATCGCCCGTTATTGCATTTTAATACAATGTCGTGGCGACCAAAAAAACGTAATTCTGGCGTTTTGAATTTTTTTCTCGCTACGCTGTTTAGCGATCAGGTTAATGCTTTTTTTTTTCTTGATAGATCGGGCGATTCTGAATGCTGCGATACCAAATATGTATAGATTAGATTTTTTTTATTGATTTATTTTGATTGGGGCGAAAGGGGGGTGATTTAAACTTTTATATTTTTTTTATTTTTTTCACATGTTTTTAACTTTTTTTTTACTTTTGCCATGCTTCAATAGCCTCCATGGGAGGCTAGAAGCAGGCACAGCACGATCGGCTCTGCTACATAGCAGCGATCTGCCGTTCGCTGCTATGTAGCAGAAAAATCAGGTGTGCTATGTGCGCCGACCACAGGGTGGTGCTCACAGCTGCCGGGGATCACTAACCATAGAGGTGTCAAGGACCTCTATGGTTACAATACTGAAGCATCGCCGACCTCCGATCATGTGACGGGGGTCGGCAATGCCATCATTTCCGGCCACCTGGCCGGAAGCGGTAGTTGAATGCCGCTGTCTGCGTTTGACAGCGGCATTTAACTAGTTAATAGGCGTGGGCAGATCGCGATTCTGCCCGCGCCTATTACGGGCACATGTCAGCTGTTCAAAACAGCTGACATGTCCCGGCTTTGATGCGGGCTCACCGCCGGAGCCCGCATCAAAGCGGGGCTTCTGACCCTTTCCCGTCCGAGGTCAGAAAGGGGTTAATCAGTGTGATTGCACTTAGCACCAAATTTGGGATATTTGACTTTTATGTAGCTGATAATGACTATCCTACTAATAAATAAATAATAAATAATATCTATTATATACTCCAGAAATCTGAACAAATTTTATTAACATTTTGTAGATACCTTAAGAGTTTGAGAAGACAAAGAGTTTCTACCACACCATTATCGATGAGCAAAAAAAATATTCAGTTTTTCCTTTCAGTTTTATTGTTCTTCTTCCCACATAAAGGGTAATAACTTCCACTTATCTATCCATAATAGCTAACAGAGCCACAAGTCAATATTCCAGTCAAAAGCATTACCAGTCTTTAACAGTCAATAGCAAAAACAGTCAATGACATAGTCATTTAAACCACAATTCAATATCATAATCAATGATACCAACATAGAATTACTCACTTCACATCCATCTGAGGTTTCATTTCCACCGGACTTACTTTAGTTATTATCCCTTGCTAAATAAAGTAATAAATATACATTGTATGATCAAACAATCTGTATAGTAACAAGTCATAATAAAATACATTTTCCATTTTAAAAACTATTAAGCTGGCCATTCACAATAGATAGAACAATTGCTCCTCACTCCCTCATGTTCAGCTCACATGAGCCTTCCTGTTTTCTCTAAGAAAAGCTGTTGCTGTACTATCTCTTCATCGAACAAAAGAATTAACCATTGAAATTTAATATGTCAGATATTTGTTAACCTTGACATCATCTGATGGGGGAGAGTCAGCAGACAAAATACATTTAGTTGGTAAGCCAATCTAGCAGACTTTTCAAAATTTGTATAGGGTCCTTAAGATTTGCTTAAACTAAACCAAGTCCTACCTAGGATGAAATGATTTTGTTTCTTCAACATTTGAAACGTAGTTACGTGAAGAATGCCAACGTGTATTTTCACATCAACAGGTGTCATGGTATACTAAAGCTCTAATGTAATGTAAAGGTGTGTCTACCAGATCATTTGCAATGTCAAAAAGCCCCCATAAACAGTAGACTAATGTTAAGCCCCCATCACACAAAGTGAGATCGCTAGCAAGATCACTGCTGAGTCACAAGTTTTGTGATGCAACAGTGACCTCAGTAGCGATCTCGCTATGTGTGACACGTAGCAGCGACCAGGCCCCTGCTGTGAGATCGCTGGTCATGTCGGAATGGCCTGGACCTTTTTTTTATCGTTGAGGTCCCGCTGGGTAGCACACATCGCTGTGTTTGACACCTTACCAATGACCTCGTTGACAGGACGTCCCTCATTGAGGTTTGAATCATCATGAAATAGCTGCCATGTGACATCGTTGTACAGGTCGCTACAGGTTGCCGCATCGCTACTGCGTCGTTGGGGAGATCTCACTGTTTGACATCTCACCAGCGACCACATAGTGACGCAGCAACCATCCCTGACAGGTCGTGTCATTGTCGGGATTGCTTTAGCTTCGCTAAGTGTGACGGGGCCTTTTGCCAAGTTCACTGATATTGATGGATTTGGTCAACAATCTAATCTCTATGTTGACACAGGCCAACTGATAGCGATCTTGCTTGTCTGATTTAAGACTGCTGATCACATTGTTTTCCCATAGATAAGTCACCAAGTTATATATCTGCTGGCAACTTTCTCAAGGGGGACCACAGAAGCTCTCAGTTAAACAATTGCACCTGTTTATAAGAGATTCATCTGAGTAAGGCAGGTTTCACATTTGCGGTCGTGTCCGCAGCATTACATATGCATACATCCGCATGTGTCTTGCTTTCCTATCTTTTACATTGTAGACGCAGGTGCATGCGTTAGCCTGCGTTTGCTTACATATGCATATTTTGGTGGTGTGCGGCTGGGCGTGGCTTACACACCATGTTAGAATTTTTGTGGCGGCAAATTTCCACCACCATATGCATGTGGACGCTTGCAGAAGGAATGCATCAAATTAACGCATTACAGTCTATGGGAACGCATGCGTACGGAAGTGCTTGCGTTCACTTGTGTTTACGTACGCATGCGTTCTTCTGAGTAATCATTTCTAGGTACTTGTTTGAAGCCGCCCCCAAACAAAGGATATAAAAAAAGGTGTGGGCAGTGGAAGTCCATTACTCTCAAGACTCTGGAAGCGAGAAAAGCATTGCAGCCTCAAGTGTGGAAAATTTCTACAAAATGTAAGTATACAAGCTATATGTCTGCCTGTCTGTTTTTCTCACTGCAGTATGTAATCATTTCTATCTTTCTTGCAGAAATCCTCATCATGTCCTCCAGTGCAGAGCAGACCTCACAGAGAGGACAGGAAACAGAAGTGAGTACTTTTGCTGCTGATTGGTAAGTATTCACATTCACTATTTTACACATGTGGCAAAATATTTATTTTTATTTTTACAGATTCCTTCCAGTGCAGATCAGCAGGAGCAGCAGACTCTGACCCAAGCTCCAGTGGCAAGACAGCGTGTAAGTATTCTTGACTGTGTTAGGAGTCGAGTTTCCTCTGCTGCACAGGGGGAATCTCGATCCATCTCCGCTGCGGTCTCCCATTCCCCTCCAGCCGCAGTGGAGTCTGCTCAGCAGGGACGTCGATCCCAGCGTCTCGCTCAGTCTGACTCTGTGAGAAGAGTTATTGCTGCTTCTCCAGCTTCTGCCTTTGAAGCCTATTCTGGTCAGCAGCGAGCGGACTTCTCTGGGACTAAGTCCTTATCTGCACACACTGAGCATGCCCAGGGCAAGATCTCCCGTTGGAGATCGAGGGTCATGTGCTCAGGCTCTGCGGCACATTCCATTGGTCCTCTTGGCAGGTCCTAGAAGGGCAAAAGTTCTGTAGCCATTTCCTGTGCTGCAGCTATATAAACTGCGCATGACCGCACGGCCATGCGCTAGTATTGTCTTACAATTGATATGTGTGTATGTGTGAGTGCAAGTCGTTCTTGGTTACCCCTTCCCTATTGAATGTCTGTTCGCGGAAGGTGTACGGTTGCTATCTAGCGCCCGACTTAGCCTACTACACTAAACACACATCACAGCGTCCTGTAGCTGTGCCTGCCAGTACGGCGCCGTGCGCCTGCCTTGCGCTTTCCATACCCAAGTCTGGGTGGTTAGTGGCGTCCGTTAGTGCGGCATCGCTCGCGCACTTGTGCGCTTATATTTCTGAAGGTTCTCTACACACCCAGTTGCGGTGTTGTGCCAGCAAGGGCCTAATCGGGCTTCAATCCCTTCTGGGGTTAAGTCCGCTGGCCACTTGCTCGCTCTCTAGTGCGGTATTGCGGTCCTGTGAATTAACAGGATCGCTTTCCTCACGCTGGGTGAGGTTTAACCCACGCGTGTTTACTTTAGTGTACCGCTATAGAGTCTGCAAATTGCTAGCAGCAGGTTCTCACCTGCACGGTGGACCCCGGACTGCGAACGCATCTTCGTCACCTGTCTTGGTGCGTTCCGCCAGTCCTAACATAATACTAGCGCCAGGGTCTGGCTAGTAAATGGCAGACGGTCAGCGTCTACAGCAGTACATCCAGCAGCTGGAGGGTAGGTTGGCGGCTCTCGAGCGCACAACCTCAGCTGTGGACGTTACTGCTGTCGCTGTTCAGGCTGCAAGTGCAGCTGCAGCCAGTTTGTCCGCTGCCACCCCTGCTCCGACCTTATCCCGTCTCCCGCTTCCAGACAAGTTTGCTGGTGACAGTAAGCCATGTCGGGGATTCGTGAGCCAGTGCTCCATACATCTCGAGCTGCTGGCTGCACGTTTTCCTACGGAACGGGCGAAAGTGGGATTCATTATATCTCTCTTGTCGGGCAGGGCGTTGGAGTGGGCAACGCCGCTTTGGGAACGTGGTGATCGTGTGGTGCAGAGTGCTCCTATCTTCCTGGACGCTCTGAGGCAGGTCTTTCTGGGACCTCGTGTCACCCACGATACCGCACTCCAATTGTTGGCAATTACTCAGGCTTCGTCCATGGTCAGCCAGTTTGCCATCCTATTCCGGACTCTAGCTTCTGAGCTGGAATGGCCGGATAAAGTCCTTATTCCGGTGTTCTGGAAAGGACTGGCAGATCATGTGAAGGACGCCTTGGCCACCAGGGAGATTCCCGCCACACTGGAAGAGCTTATTACTATAGCTACCCGCATCGATCTCCGTTTTAACGAGCGGAGGTTGGAGCGGACCCAGTGTAGGCAGAGGTTTCGGCTGGCTCCCATCTTTGCCAAACCTCTAGAATCTCCTGTTATGGCGTCCGACTCCCATGAGGCCATGGAGGTTTCTCGAGCGGGATCTAGGTCTCAGACCGCTCGAGTACCTGTGCTATGTAAAAATTGCCAGCAACCGGGACATTTCGCTAATAAATGTCCACGGCGGTCGGGAAAACGATCGCGTCTAGTGTCCATTGGAGGAGGTTCACTGGACACCGCGGCATTTTCCTCAAAATTGTCCTTTAAAGGGACAATCCTGTTAGGCACATCCACTCTTACAGTAGAGCTTTGTGTGGATTCAGGAGCAGAGGGAAATTTTATGTCTTCTGCTTTTGCTCAGCGCCACGCAATACCTCTGGCTATGCTAGCCAAACCAGTAACCGTGAGAGTGGTGAATGGGTCGACACTTCCATTACAGATCACACATCAGACTGTCCCTTTCACGTTAGCCATGTCCCCATCCCACCAGGAGACTATTTCCCTTCTTGTCCTTCCCGAGGGAATGGATGAGATTCTGCTGGGAATGCCCTGGCTTCGTTTCCACTCCCCACATATTGAGTGGACCTCTGGGAGGATATTGGGTTGGAGTGAATCCTGTAAGGGCAGATGTGTGAAAGAGTGCGTTCAGGTTTCCACCACTGAGATACCCGCAGATCTCTCTACTCTCCCCAAACACTATTGGTCTTATGCAGACGTCTTTTCCAAAAAAGCCGCGGAGACCCTTCCACCTCACCGTCCCTATGACTGTCCTATAGATCTCTTGCCTGGAGCAGAACCTCCTCGGGGACGTGTCTATCCCCTCTCTCTCCCGGAAACGGAGGCTATGTCCCAATACATCCAGGAGAATTTGGCAAGAGGATTTATTAGGAAGTCAGTGTCACCAGCTGGGGCAGGGTTCTTCTTCGTACAGAAGAAGAATGGAGAGTTGCGTCCTTGCATAGACTACAGGGGTCTTAACGCCATCACCGTTAAAAATAAGTACCCGCTGCCCCTGATTTCTGAGCTTTTTGATAGGCTACGGGGAGCTAAGGTATTTACCAAATTAGACCTGCGGGGAGCTTATAACCTGATCCGCATTCGTGAGGGGGACGAATGGAAGACGGCGTTTAACACCAGAGATGGGCATTATGAGTATCTGGTGATGCCCTTCGGGCTCTGTAATGCCCCAGCCGTTTTCCAAGACTTTGTCAACGACATCTTCCGGGATATGCTTTCCACCTCGGTCGTAGTCTATCTGGATGATATTCTCATCTTCTCTCCAGATATTGACTCCCACCGGAGAGATGTTGGCAGAGTCTTCGACCTCTTACGGGCAAACTCTCTTTACGCAAAGTTGGAGAAGTGTGTGTTTGAGCAGGAGTCTTTACCTTTCTTGGGCTATATCATCTCTGCCCAAGGATTGGCTATGGATCCTGCCAAACTACAGGCTGTGATGGACTGGCAAGAACCTCATTCACTTAAAGCGGTGCAGCGCTTTATGGGGTTCATTAATTATTACCGCCAGTTCATCCCCCATTTCTCAACTTTGGTAGCTCCCTTGGTAGCCCTCACCAAGAAGGGAGCAAATCCCAAAGTGTGGTCTGAAGAGGTCTCCAGGGCCTTTTCTTCTACTAAGTCTCATTTTGCTAGCGCTCCCATCCTACATCGTCCCGATGTCGATAAGCCGTTTATAATGGAGGTGGATGCCTCTTCCGTTGGTGCTGGAGCAGTCCTCTTCCAGAAGGATGCTCAAGGTCGGAAGCATCCGTGCTTTTTCTTCTCCAAGACCTTCACACCAGCGGAGAGGAATTATTCCATCGGGGACAGGGAGTTGCTAGCGATGAAATTGGCTTTCTCTGAGTGGAGACATCTCTTGGAGGGGGCTCGTTTTCCCTTTCAAGTATTTACAGACCATAAAAATTTGCTATATTTGCAAACAGCCCAGAGGCTAAATTCTCGCCAGGCCAGATGGTCCTTATTTTTCTCCCGATTCCACTTCACCCTCCATTATGTCGCTGGGGAGAAGAACATTCGAGCTGATGCTCTTTCTCGCTCTGTTGTGTCATCTGAGGAGGAGGAAGGAGAGCCTCGGCTTATTGTTCCTTCTGAGAGCTTGAGAACCGTGGCTCCGGTGTCGCTTGAGTCTGTGCCTCCAGGCAAGACTTTTGTGCCCATAAATTTGCGACCGGAGGTTCTCTCTTGGGCTCATTCCTCCAGGGTGGGTGGACACTTTGGGACTAAAAGGACATCTGAGCTGCTGGCGAGGACGTACTGGTGGCCGCATATGCTGCGAGATGTCAGGGATTACGTTCTGGCGTGTGTCTCATGCGCCAAAAATAAGTCTCCTCGACAACGGCCGTCTGGGTTACTCTATCCCTTGCCGGTGGCAGACAGGCCCTGGGAGATGGTCGGGATGGACTTTGTAGTGGGTTTGCCCAAGTCTCGCGGCTGTACCGTCATTTGGGTAATTACCGATCATTTCTCGAAAATGGTGCACTTGGTGCCGCTCCCACGGTTACCTTCTGCACGGGCCTTGGCAGCGTTGTTCATAAGACACATCTTCCGCCTACACGGCATGCCAGACAAAATTGTCAGTGACCGGGGTCCCCAGTTTGCGTCTCGGTTCTGGAGAGAGCTTTGTCGTCTTCTCAGCATTGAGTTAAATCTCTCTTCCGCATATCATCCCGAGACGAATGGGTTGGTAGAGAGGGCCAATCAGACTCTGGTCACATATCTGCGACATTTTGTCTCTGCCAGGCAGGATGACTGGGCATCTTTATTACCATGGGCAGAGTTCGCCCTTAATAACGCTGTAGCCGATTCCACCGGTCAGACTCCTTTCCTCCTTAATTACGGCCAGCATCCGCGGGTTCCTGTGCCTATGCCCGTGTCCTCTGCTGACTCCAGGGTGGCAGACTGGGCAGTGGAGGCACGGGACATTTGGGACCGCACTCAGGATGCCATTCGGGCCTCGAAGGAGAGAATGAGGTCCTCCGCCGATGCACATCGGCGCCCTGCCCCGGCCTTTGCTCCTGGCGACTTGGTGTGGCTCTCCGCCCGTAACATCAGGCTGCGAGTTGAGTCCACTAAGTTTGCTCCTCGCTACTTGGGCCCATTCAAGGTCCTCGAGCAGGTTAATCCCGTGGTCTACCGCCTGGCTCTTCCTCCACGCTTGGGTATCACCGACACCTTTCATGTGTCCCTCTTGAAACCCGTATACATGTCCCGGTTTTCCGAGTCATCTGCCGGGACATCGGGTTCGTCTACGGACGATTACGAGGTGAACGCTATTTTGGGGTGCAAGGTGGTACGCGGCAAAAAGTTTTATTTGGTGGATTGGAAGGGTTATGGTCCAGAGGACAGGTCTTGGGAGCCTGCTGAAAACATTCGGGCCCCACAGCTCATTGCTGCCTTCGAGCGTAGCGAGGCCCAAGGAGGGGGGGGCCCTAGGAGGGGGGGTAATGTTAGGAGTCGAGTTTCCTCTGCTGCACAGGGGGAATCTCGATCCATCTCCGCTGCGGTCTCCCATTCCCCTCCAGCCGCAGTGGAGTCTGCTCAGCAGGGACGTCGATCCCAGCGTCTCGCTCAGTCTGACTCTGTGAGAAAAGTTATTGCTGCTTCTCCAGCTTCTGCCTTTGAAGCCTATTCTGGTCAGCAGCGAGCGGACTTCTCTGGGACTAAGTCCTTATCTGCACACACTGAGCATGCCCAGGGCAAGATCTCCCGTTGGAGATCGAGGGTCATGTGCTCAGGCTCTGCGGCACATTCCATTGGTCCTCTTGGCAGGTCCTAGAAGGGCAAAAGTTCTGTAGCCATTTCCTGTGCTGCAGCTATATAAACTGCGCATGACCGCACGGCCATGCGCTAGTATTGTCTTACAATTGATATGTGTGTATGTGTGAGTGCAAGTCGTTCTTGGTTACCCCTTCCCTATTGAATGTCTGTTCGCGGAAGGTGTACGGTTGCTATCTAGCGCCCGACTTAGCCTACTACACTAAACACACATCACAGCGTCCTGTAGCTGTGCCTGCCAGTACGGCGCCGTGCGCCTGCCTTGCGCTTTCCATACCCAAGTCTGGGTGGTTAGTGGCGTCCGTTAGTGCGGCATCGCTCGCGCACTTGTGCGCTTATATTTCTGAAGGTTCTCTACACACCCAGTTGCGGTGTTGTGCCAGCAAGGGCCTAATCGGGCTTCAATCCCTTCTGGGGTTAAGTCCGCTGGCCACTTGCTCGCTCTCTAGTGCGGTATTGCGGTCCTGTGAATTAACAGGATCGCTTTCCTCACGCTGGGTGAGGTTTAACCCACGCGTGTTTACTTTAGTGTACCGCTATAGAGTCTGCAAATTGCTAGCAGCAGGTTCTCACCTGCACGGTGGACCCCGGACTGCGAACGCATCTTCGTCACCTGTCTTGGTGCGTTCCGCCAGTCCTAACAGACTGTTTGTATTTATTTTTGACTGTTTTTGGTTCCCTTGCCTTTTTTAATTTATTCTTGACTGTTTTTGGGACTCTTGACTTGTATTTTTTGTGTGATAATCACATCGCACTGCACAGAGTGGCCAGCATCTCTCCTGACTCTAGCATGACAGCATGATGGATTACTGTGCAGCTGTCAAGCTCAGGTCAGGAGACCCAACAGCCCGTACAAGTTTTGCAATGTGATTCTCGCATGAGAAATGCAGTAGTGTGTCTCTGCCCTAGTGTTTTATGTTTTTTTTTTCATTTCTAGGTCCCACAACAGGAGGAGGAATTCATTGATAATGACCTCCTCGTCATCCTGGTGCAGGAGCGAGTTCCGTTGAGGGACATCTGGGAGCAGCAGCACTCGGATGCTGTGGTGACTCAGTGGCTGTGGAATGAGGTGGCCCAAGCACTGATGGATGACTTGGACAATGCCATGTCACGTGTCAGAAAGGCTTTTTGCAAGTATTGCAGTGTGGTCCGATGCGGTAGTGAACCTGAAGGCCGGGATCACACAACCGTGTGTGATGCGAGAAATTCCTGGGAGTTTCTCGCATCTCACACGGTTATGTGATCCCGGCCTAAAGTGCATTGTTTAACAATTTTATTTTCCCTATTCACAGTGATCAAAGTCAAAACCCTTTGGAGTTTGATGAAGGATCGCTTCAACAAGGTCCTGAGAGAGTAGATCCAAGTTTACAGTGGCGCTGCAGCAAAGATAGGGTAGTACAAGTACCACCGGCTGCTGGCTTTCCAGAGGCCTGTCCTTAGAGTGAATGTAAGTATTTTTATGTTGTATTCAATTGTGTTGTGTTCACTAATCTGAATTTTTCTATTCCACAGGATTTGGCGCTTTTACTATTGTTATTTTTTCATAGTAATGTTTTTCTTTTCTTTTCACAGAACCTGTAGCAGTACCATCGAGCCTGGATCTTCCTCTGGAGCGGTCCCTCATTAAACTACGGACCAGTCCCAGCCACCCACCAGCGAAGCAGAAAGTGGGTTGGCGTTACAGGCTGGAGAACAGGCAGCTGGTCCTTCAGGTGTTCCCCTGTGCCAGTCCTCTGCCTCTAATTTTTGGGCTCTTCCCGCCAGCTGCAGAAGGCCTCCGACAGGTCACTCATGCCCGAGTTTATTCACTTGAGCTCGGTCTTCCAGAATGGCTTATAGGCGCTGGGATATAGACTGGAAAGTGGTTTGACCCATATTAACACACTTTTCCAAGATGTCAACAAATGTCTTAACCATCTGGAAGCTGACCTCCAGTGACCAGCACACCATTTTTTTAACAAGATAGAGCAGGGCACGTCGGAACACCTTACGCCTGAACTCCAGCTCAATGTGAAGCAGGCCTGCATCACTGCTTACGTTCAGGCTATGCAGCAGACACGGTTCTACCACCAGGCACAGGTGGTATTTCTACCTGTGCTACTAATTACACACTTAACCTCTTTACCGAGTTCTGCTGCATACCAATATATGGCCACCACCATGCCCAGTCCTCCCGCACACCACTACACCGCCACCACCATGCCAGGTGCTGCTGAAAGCCACTCCACCTCCACCACCATGCCAAGTCCTGCTCCTGCATGGCTATCCACCACCACCACCATGCCAGGTCCAGATCATACATGGCCATCCACCTCCACCACCAGGCTGGGTCAAGATCCAGTATGGCTGTCCACTGCCACCACCAGGATGAGTCCAGATCCAACACGGCTGTCCACCACCACCAGGACTGGTCAACATTCTGCACGCCCTGCTGACCTCACCACTCCCACCCTCCTAAGGAGAAACAAAAAAAGAGAAACATGACAGCTACAGAAAAGTGGACATAAATTAAAATGAACTAAAGCCATCAGAACTGTCGTGCTACCTCCACCCTCGCCTCCCAATGTGTCTGTGTTGTCCAGTTTTTCTCTCCCTTCCAATGTGTCACTCCCGTCCCATGCTTCCACTCCTAATGTGTTTACTTCCATCTTTGACTTCCCAGACTCCACAAGTTTAGTTACCCCTTCCCCTGGAATCCCTTCATCGTCCACCCTAGCCAATCCTCCCAGCTCCACACCCCCCAGATCCATAACATTTCACCCTCAGTGGTTCGTAAAAGTTATTATTTTTTTTATTTTTATTTTTTTAAATAAATTTGTGTTATATATATTTGTGTTTTTTTCCCTAACCATTACTTGATCTTTGGCTCTTTTGTCGCCAGCAACACACTGTGCGCCGTCAACACACATGTCGCCGTCTACAAACACTGTGCTTCTGCCACCTCATAGCTCCCTGACACACAATCTACTGCTCCTCTTTATTATTTGCTTTACACAGCAGCTTTGCTTCTTGTGTGTGTAATGGAGCTATGAGGTGGCAAAAACACAAGGAGGACTAAAATTCCTCAAAAAATATATATATTAATACAGCAAAAAAGGTGAGGGGTCATCAATGCTCACCTGCCCAGGTGTCAGCACTAGTGCACTCAGGATGCAGTGTTTTCTGCATACTGAGTGCACCAGTTCTGACACACGGGCAGGTGAGTAAAGATATAAGGTGGATTAGTTCCATCATCTCTTCAGTTTGCAGTAATATATAGAAATGGAGAAATGCCGACTGAAGAGACGATGGAGCTAAACCAATGTCACCTACCATAGCACTTACCACAGAGAGAAGAGGTGTAGTGTAAAGCATGAGTTACATAACCCAATTTGGTTATAATCCAATCCCTGTCTCATGCAATCTGCATGACAGAGCAAGTAAACTATAAAAAAAAAAACTGTAGTATTGAACCGGTGATCACCTTACTAAACCTTAACAATTATTATTCTAATATAGAGGACACTTGTAACAGGTGTTTAAATATAGGTGTTTTATTGTCAGCGAGCATTAAAGTAAATTTAACTAATTACAGGTACATAACATTGCACAACATTACAAAAACACTAAACCATGTCATCTTGAAACGACAGACGTCCACTCTCAGAAAAAAAGTAGGATGCAAATGTATCCCTCATTTGGGCAACTGTTGTCCAGAAAGGGTGATGATGGTAATCTAGCAATGGGTTAGAAACAGGTTCATCAAGTTCAATGTTGGGTCGCTCTTTAGCCTTTTTGTAGTTGTGCAGAACCACACAAGCCTTTACCACCTCATTGACTGTCTCAATTTTGAGGTTAATGGCTGTGTCTAAAATGTGCCTTTTTGAGATGAGGATACCAAAGGCCCACTCAACTGTTCTTCTGGCCCTGGTCAGTCTGAAAATAAAAATCCTCTTTGTGTGGTTCAAGTCCCGACTGGAGTATGGTTTCAGGAGGTTTCCACACATCTGAAAGGCCTCATCGCCAACCACAACAAATGGCATTGGCGGGCCTTGAATGTTGGGAAGAGGTTGTGACAGGGGAAATTATAATGATTCCCATACAACTGTTGGCCCATGTCCGAGTTTTTAAATGTCTGGGAGTCATAACCACGGCCAAAAGATCCAATGTCCACGGCGAAAAAACCTACAGTCTGCAGCTGTAATTGCCATGAGCACTATGGAAAAATATTTTTTATAATTAAAGTACTCGAATCCAGTTCCAGCCGCTTTAGTAATCCTGATGTTTTCCATCCACTGCTCCCAAATAGTTGGGGAAATGACAAACTTTCAAAAATTGGTCTGCAGTTTGCTGCCAGATTTCCATGGTGGGTAGGGGGATAAATTGGGGTGAGATAAATTGCATATCCCACAAAGCCCGGCAGGCGATAATCCCAGAGAGTGTGGAAATTGCTATACGGAACTGGAAATGGAGCGATGATAGGCTCTCTCCGGTAGCCAGGAATCTGGTGAAAAGAGAAAGAAAAATATAAATCAGAACAATATTTTTTATGACTTGGGGTTTTTGAAAAAAAGAGAAAGAAAGAAGGGATGGAAAGAAGGATAATATTTAGGAGAGTACACTGTGTGCAGAATTATTAGGCAAGTTGTATTTTGATCACATGATACTTTTTATACATGTTGTCCTACCCCAAGCTGTTCAGGCTTGAGAGCCAACTACCAATTAAGTAAATCAGGTGATGTGCAACTCTGTAATGAGGAGGGGTGTTGTCTAATGACATCAAAACCCTATATAAGGTGTGCTTAATTATTAGGCAACTTTCTTTCCTTTGGCAAAATGGGTCAGAAGAGAGATTTGACAGGCTCTGAAAAGTCCAAAATTGTGAGATGTCTTGCAGAGGGATGCAGTAGACTTGAAATTGCCAAACTTTTGAAGCGTTATCACCGAACCATCAAGCGTTTCATGGCAAAGAGACAACAGGGTCGCAAAAAGCGTGTTGGGCAAAAAAGGAGCAAAATAACTGCCCATGAATTGAGGAAAATCAAGCATGAAGCTGTCAAGATGCTATTTGCCATATTTCAGAGCTGCAATGTTACTGGAGTAACAAAAAGCACAATGTGTGCGATACTCATTTACATGGCCAAAGTAAGGAAGGCTGAAAAACAACCACCTTTAAACAAGAAACATAAGATAAAACATCAAACTGGGCCAAGAAATATCTTAAGACTAACTTTTAAAAGGTTTTATGGACTGATGAAATGAGAGTGACTCTTAATGTGTCAGATGGATGGGCCAGGGGCTGGATCAGTAAAGGGCAGAGAGCTCCGCTCCGACTCAGATGCCAGCAAGGTGGAGGTAGGGTACTGGTATGGGCTGGTATCATCAAAGATGAACTTGTGGGACCTTTTGGGGTTGGGGATGAAGTTAAGCTCAACTCCCAGACCTACTGCCAGTTTCTGGAAGACAACGTCTTCAAGCAGTGGTACAGGAAGAAGTTGGTAGTGTTCAAGAAAAACATGATTTTTATGCAGGACAATGCTCCATCACATTCCTTCAACTACTCCACAGTGTGGCTGGTCAGTAAAGGTCTCAAAGAAGAAAAAGTAATGACATGGCCCCCTTGTTCATCTGATCTGAACCCCATATAGAACCTGTGGTCCCTCATAAAATGTGAGATCTACAGGGAGGGAAAACAGTACACCTCTCGGAACAGTGTCTGGGAGGCTGTGGTGGCTGCTGCACGCAATGTTGATCGTAAACAGATAAAGCAACTGACAGAATCTATGGATGGAAGGCTGTTTAGTGTCATCATAAAGAAAGGTGGCTATATTGGTCACTAATTTTGGGGGGTTTTGTTTTTGCAAATCAGAAATGTTTATTTCTAAATTTTGTGCAGTGATATTGGTTTACCTAGTGAAAATAAACAAGTGAGATGGGAATATATTGCATTGTAGGCTACCTGCCTGCATTGTAATCGCTACAAAAAGTTTGTGATACTATCGGTTTTACATCTTTGGGAACATCCAGTGTCTTTTTGTGAAAAAAAACAAAAAGTTAATAAAGTTCACCAAACACTCCACTTTACAGTTGTGTAGGCCACATTAGCTCATATTAAAGTCTAGTTCACACTTTATAAAATTAGTGTTTCTAATACCTGTTAGCAGCTGTTCAGGAATAAGCACACTAAGCCATTAGTACTTTTCTGCCTATCTTTATCAGTCTTCCAAGATGAAGAAGGCAGGGAGTAAGGCACCTGGTCATGGGAGTGGAGTTTCTGCAGGGAGAGGAAGTGGGGATTCTGTGCTTGCTGCAGGCACCATTGACTCATCATCCCCCAGTTTTAGCAGGGAACAGTCCTTCATGCGCAGCTTTGTAGGAGCTGGCCGTACCCGCTGCTGCAGGACGAACAAATTGAAGCAGTTGTCGGATTGATGGCAGCTAACGCATCGACTTCAATTAGTGCCACATCCTCTCAGGCACAGAGCACTGAAGAGCACCCATCAGGAAGGTGGTGGGAGCAGCTATGAGGAAGAGATTCCCCAAACGGCCCAGAAAGGAGGGAGAGGGGGAAGACTGCGTTGCTAGTAGCCTCCACTTCGGCACCCATTAGGAGCATGCCTCTTCCAAAACCCAAAACGGGTGCTCCCAAGACTTGCAGTGCCTGGTCCTTTTTAGACACAGTTGCAGATGACAATTGCTTTGTCAAATACAACCTGTGTAATCATAACGTCAAAAGAGGGAAAAGTGTCAGCAACCTCAATACCACAAATATGTGGAAACATGTGTGGACCAAGCACGCGGTGGAGTTACAAAAACACACGGAAGACCTAGGCCAACCTACAGCGGCACCTACCAACTTTTCAGCTCATGTTGCAGCCTCTTCCTCCAGCTCACACACAGCTGGTTTGGCTTCCTCACAGGATCGCCATGGAAGAACCTCTGGCACTGTTGTACAGAGCCCCGGTGTAATTCCACGCACAGCACCACATTCCCTGTCATCCTCACTTTCCAAGCCCAGTCTACAGCCATCGGTGGCACAGGCATGGGAGAAAAGGCGGCCATTCTCGGCAAACCACCCCAGAGCACAGGCTCTGAATGCTGGTATTGCAAAACTACTGTCCCTTGAAATGCTGTCATTTAGGCTGGTGGAGACTGACACCTTTCGTAACTTCATGGCATTGGCAGGGCAACAATACAAAGTGCCCAGCCACTTTTATTTCAGCAGGCTAGCCATCCCTGCCCTGCAAAAGCATGTGGAGGGAAACATTAAACATGTGCTACTAAATGCCATCAGTAGCAATGTCCACCTCACCACCGATGCGTGGACCAGTCACCATGGACAGGGATGATACCTTTCCCTCACTGCCCATTGGGTAAATGTTGTGGAGCCGGGTACAGATCTTGCGAGTGGCACTGTGCGTATTCTGCCATCTCCAAGGATTGCAGGAATCCAGTTTGTACACATTGACTCCTCCTCATACTCCAGTTCCTCTGAATCAGCGCTACAGGAGCTGTCACAGTCCACCTCCACATGGACCCGTGAACGATTACCTGTTACGACCGATATGAGCACAGCCGTGGCCAAATGTCAACAGGCCGTATTGAAATTAATTTCTTTGGGGAATCGAAGCCACACAACGCAGGAGCTCTAGAATGCCATCAAGCAGGAGAGTGACATGTGGTTTGTGACAACAAATCTCCAGCCAAGCATGGTAGTGTGTGACAATGGCTGAAATCTAGTGGCAGCTCTGGACCTAGGCAACCAAACTCACATCCCATGTCTAGCATATGTCCTCAACTTGGTTGTGCATAGTTTTTTGAGGGACTTTCTGGATCTTGATGCACTGCTGCACAAGGTCTGCCTAGAGTGTGCTCACTCACGGCGTTCCAGCATGGCAAAATCGCGCCTTGCAGCTCTGCAGCGCCGATTCCACCTTCCGGAGCATCACATTATATGTGACCTACCCACCAGGTGGAATTCAACGTTACATATGTTGGAGTGGTTGTGTGAGCAGCAGGCAGCAGTAATGGAATACCAGCTGCATCAGGCACAAACAAGTCGCACTAAGTGTCGTTCAGACTTCACAAACACTGAGTGGGCCACTATGAAGGACATCTGTCAGGTTTTGCATGCCTTCAATGATTCCACACGGATTGCGAGTACAGATGATGCACTAGTCAGCCTGACTGTCCCCCTTATCTGCCTGCTTCAAAAAACACTGCAAGCGCTAAGGGATGAGGTTGTGGAAGAGGTGGAGGATGAGGAGTCACAAATGCCATCTGCTTCTGGACAGTCTGCGCAATGTAGTTCCTCACAAAGGCCTAGGCAGGGGACACTTTGTGAGGAGGATGAGGAGGAGTCAATGGAGGAGGAAGACATCTGTCCAGAGGAGGGAGGTACACAATGCTCCAGTAGTCAGTATGTAGAGCGAGGGTGGGGTGATGCAGAGCAGGCAGAGATCACGCCTCAAGCAGGGGACAGCGTTTCTTGGCAAGTTGGCAGTCTGCAGCACATGGTTGATTTCATGCTGCAGTGCCTGAGTAACGACCACCACATTGCCCACATTCCCAACACGGCTGATTATTGGGTGTACACCCTCCTAGATCCTCACTACCGGGACAACTTAGAAAGCCTCATAACACCGTTGAACCGGGAGCGTAACATGCAGGAGTACCAAGACACACTACCAAGACACAACAGTTGCTCCTGTTATTGGGTTTCAGTAATGTCAGGTGATCCCCTGCTGTGTGTGCGGCAATGCCTCCACTCTGCTTCTCATGCATTTCCTGGACTACAACACCATCAGTTGCTGCTCAAAAGTGCCATCTGTACAGTCAACACATGACCCAGTGTTATAGGGTTTCAGTAACGTCAACTGATCCCCTGCTGTGTGTGAGGCAATGCCACCACTCTGCTTCTACTGCACTCCCTGAGCTCGAACACCGTCATGTGCTGCTCGGAAGTGCCGTCTGCACAGTCAACACTTGCTGCTGTGTTATTGGGTTTCAGTAACGTTAGCTGATCCCCTGCTGTGTGTGCAGCAATGCCTCCACTCTGCTTCTCCTGCATTCCCTTGGCTCCAACAAAATCAATTGTTGCTCGGAAGTGCCATCTGTACAGTCAACAGTTGCTCCTCTGTTATTGGGTTTCAGTAGCGTCAGCTGATCCCCTGCTGTGTGTGCGGCAATGCCTCCACTCTGCTTCTCGTGCATTCACTGGGTTTCAACACCATCAGTTGCTGCTCAGAAGTGCCAGCTGCACAGTCAACAGTTGCTCCTCTGTTATTGGATTTCAGTATTGTCAGTTGATCCCCTGCTCTGTGTGCGGCAATGCCTCCACTCTGCTTCTCCTGCATTCCCTGGGCTCCAACACCATCAGTTGCTGCTCGGAAGTGCCATCTGCACAGTCAACAGTTGCTCCTCTGTTATTGGGTTTCAGTAACGTCAGCTAATCCCCTGCTTTGTGTGCGACAATGCCTCCACTCTGCTTCTCCTGCACTCCCTGGGCTCCAACACCCTCAGTTGCTGCTCGAAAGTGCCATCTGCACAGTCAACACATGACCAGTGTTATTGGGTTTCAGTAACGTCAACTTATCCCCTGCTGTGTGTGTGGCAATGCCTCAAATCTGCTTCTCCTCCACTCCCTGGGCTCCAACACCGTCAGTTGCAGCTCAGAAGTGCTGTCTGCACAGTCAGCACTTGCTGCCGTGTTATTGGGTTTCAGTAACGTCAGCTGATCCCCTGCTTTGTGTGCGACAATGCCTCCACTCTGCTTCTCCTGCATTCCCTGGACTCCAACATCGTCATTTTCTGCTCAGAAGTGCCGTCTGCACAGTCAACACATGCCCCAGTGTTATTGGGTTTCAGTAACGTCAACTGATCCCCTGCTGTGTCTGTGGCAATGCCTCCACTCTGCTTCTACTGCACTCCCTGGGCTCGAACACCATCAGTTGCTGCTCGAAAGTGCCGTCTGCACAGTCAACACTTGATGCCATGTTATAAGGATTCAGTAATGTTAGCTAATCCCCTGCTGTGTGTGAGGCAATGCCTCCACTCTGCTTCTTCTCCATTCCCTTGGCTCCAACACCATCAGTTGTTGCTCGGAAGTGCCATCTGCACAGTCAACAGTTGCTCTTCTGTTATTGGGTTTCAGTAACATCAGCTGATCCCCTGCTGTGTTTGCGGCAATGCCTCCACTATCATTCTCCTGCATTCACTGGGCTCCAACACCATCAGTTGCTGCTCGGAAGTGCCATCTGCACAGTCAGCACATGATTCTGTGTTATTGGGTTTCAGTAACGTCAACTGATCCCCTGCTGTGTGTGCGGCAATGACTCCACTCTGCTTCTCCTGCATTCCTTGGGCTCCAACACCATCAGTTGCTGCTCCGAAGTGCAGTCTGCACAGTCAACACTTGCTGCCATGTTATTGGGTTCCAGTAACGTCAACTGATCCCCTGCTGTGTGTGCTGCAATGCCTCCACTCTGATTCTCCTGCATTCCCTGGGCTCCAACACCGTCAGCTGCTGCTTAGAAGTGCCGTCTGCACAGTTAACAGTTACTCCTCTGTTATTGGGCTCCAGTAATGTCAGCTGATCCCCTGCAGTGTGTGTGGCAATTCCTCCACTCTGCTCCTCCTGCATTCCTTGGGCTCCAACATTGTCAGTTGCTGCTCAGAAGTGCCGTCTGCACAGTCTACACATGACCCAGTGTTATTGGGTTTCAATAACGTCAACTGATCCCTTGCTGTGTGTGTGGCAATGCCTCCACTCTGCTTCTCCTGCACTCCTTGGGCTCGAACACCGTCAGTTGCTGCTTGGAAGTGCCATCTGCACAGTCAACACTTGCTGCCGTGGTATTGGGTTTCAGCAACGTTAGCTGACCCCTGCTGTGTGTGCCACAAGGTCTCCTCTCTGCTTCTCCTGCATTCCCTTGGCTCCAAGACCATCAGTTGTTGCTCGGAAGTGGCATCTGCACAGTCAACACTTGCTCCTCTGTTATTGGGTTTCAGTATTGTCAACTGATCCCCTGCTGTGTGTGCGGCAATGCCTCCACTCTGCTTCTCCTGCATTCCCTGGGCTCCAACACCATCAATTGCTGCTCGGAAGTGCAGTCTGCACAGTCAACACATTACCCAGTGTTATTGGCTTTCAGTAACATCAGCTGATCCCCTGGTGTGTGTGTGGCAATGCCTTGACTCTGCTTCTCCTGCACTCCCTGGGCTCCAACACCATCAGTTGCTGCTCGGAAGTGCCATCTGCACATTCAACAGTTGCTCCTCTGTTATTGGGTTTCAGTAACGTCAGCTGATCCCTGGTGTGTGTGTGGCAATGCCTCCACTCTGCTTCTCCGGCACTACCTGGACTCCAACACCGTCCGTTGCTGCTCGAAAGTGCTGTGTGCACAGTCAACACTTGCTGCCGTGTTATTTGGTTTCAGTAACGTCAGTTGATCCCCTGCTGTGTGTGCGGCAATGCCTCCACTCTGCTTTTCCTGCATTCCCTGGGCTCCAACATCATCAGTTGTTGCTCGGAAGTGCCATCTGCACAGTCAACAGTTGCTCCTCTGTTATGGGTTTCAGTAACGTCAGCTAATCCCCTGCTGTGTGTGCGACAATGCTTCCATTCTGCTTCTCCTGCAGTCCTTTGGCTCCAACACAGTCAGTTGTTCCTCGGAATTGCCATCTGCTCAGGCAACAGTTGCTCCTCTTTTATTGGGTTTCAGTAACGTCAGCTGATCCCCTGCTGTGTGTGCAGCAATGCCTCCACTCTGCTTCTCCTGCATTCCCTTGGCTCCAACACCATCAGTTGTTCCTCGGAAGTGCCATCTGCACATTCAACAGTTGCTCCTCTGTTATTTGGTTTCAGTAACGTCAGCTGATCCCCTGGTGTGTGTGTGGCAATGCCTCCACTCTACTTCTCCTGCACTCCCTGGACTCCAACACCATCCGTTGCTGCTCGGAAGTGCTGTGTGCACAGTCAACACTTGCTGCCATGTTATTGGGTTTCAGTAATGTCAGTTGATCCCCTGCTGTGTGTGCGGCAATGCCTCCACTCTGCTTCTCCTGCAATCACTGGGCTCCAACATCATCAGTTGTTGCTTGGAAGTGCCATCTGCACAGTCAACAATTGCTCCTCTGTTATTGGGTTTCAGTAGCGTCAGCTAATCCCCTGCTGTGTGTGTGACAATGCCTCCATTCTGCTTCTCCTGCATTCTCTTGGCTCCAACACAGTCAGTTGTTCCTCGGAAGTGCCATCTGCACCGTCAACAGTTGCTCCTCTGTTATTGGATTTCAGTAACGTCAGCTAATCCCCTGCTGTGTGTGTGACAATGCCTCCACTCTGCTTCTTCTGCATTCCCTTGGCTCCAACACCGTCAGTTGTTCCTCGGAAGTGCCACCTGCACAGGAAACAGTTGCTCCTCTGTTATTGGGTTTCAGTATCGCCAGCTGAATCCCTGCTGTGTGTGCGGCAATGCCTCCACTCTGCTTCTCCTGCATACCCTGGGCTCCAACACTGTCAGTTGTTGCTTGAAAGTGCCATCTGCATATTCAACAGTTGCTCCTCTGTTATTGGGTTTCAGTAACGTCAGCTGATCCCCTGGTGTGTGTGTGGCAATGCCTCCACTCTGCTTCTCCTGCACTCCCTGGACTCCAACACCGTCCGTTGCTAATCGGAAGTGCTGTGTGCACAGTCAACACTTGCTGCCGTGTTATTGGGTTTCAGTAACGTCATTTGATCTCCTGCTGTGTGTGCGGCAGTGCCTCCACCCTGCTTCTCCTGCATTCCCTGGGCTCCAACATCATCAGTTGTTGCTCGGAAGTGCCATCTGCACAGTCAACAGTTGCTCCTCTGTTATTGGGTTTCAGTAACGTCAGCTAATCCCTTGCTGTGTGTGCGACAATGCCTCCATTCTGCTTCTCCTGCATACCCTCGGCACCAACACAGTCAGTTGTTCCTCGGAAGTGCCATCTGCTCAGGCAACAGTTGCTCCTCTTTTATTGGGTTTCAGTAACGCCAGCTGATCCCCTGCTGTGTGTGCGGCAATGCCTCCACTCTGCTTCTCCTGCATTCCCTTGGCTCCAACACCATCAGTTGCTGCTCAGAAGTGCCGTCTGCACAGGCAACAGTTGCTCCTCTGTTATTGGGTTTCAGTAACGTCAGCTGATCCTCTGCTGTGTGTGCAGCAATGCCTCCACTCTGCTTCTCCTGTATTCCCTTGGCTCCAACACCGTCAGTTGATGCTTGGAAGTGCCATCTGCACATTCAAATGTTGCTCTTCTGTTATTAGGTTTCAGTAACGTCAGCTGATCCCCTGGTGTGTGTGTGGCAATGCCTCCACTCTACTTCTCCTGCACTCCCTGGACTCCAACACCATCCGTTGCTGCTCGGAAGTGCTGTGTGCACATTCAACACTTGCTGCCATGTTATTGGGTTTCAGTAATGTCAGTTGATCCACTGCTGTGTGTGCGGCAATGCCTCCACTCTGCTTCTCCTGCATTCACTGGGCTCCAACATCATCGGTTGTTGCTCGGAAGTGCCATCTGCACAGTCGACAGTTGCTCCTCTGTTATTGGGTTTCAGTAACATCAGCTAATCCCCTGCTGTGTGTGCGACAATGCCTCCATTCTGCTTCTCCTGCATTCCTTTGGCTCCAACACAGTCAGTTGTTCCTCAGAAGTGCCATCTGCTCAGGCAATAGTTGCTCCTCTGTTATTGGGTTTCAGAAAAGCCAGTTGATCCCCTGCTGTGTGTGCGGCAATGCCTCCACTCTGCTTCTCCTGCATTCCCTTGGCTCCAACACCATCAGTTGCTGCTCAGAAGTGCCATCTGCACAGGCAACAGTTGCTCCTCTGTTATTGGGTTTCAGTAACGTCAGCTAATCCCCTGCTTTGTGTGCGACAATGCCTCAACTCTGCTTCTCCTGCACTCCCTGGGCTCCAACACCCTCAGTTGCTGCTCGAAAGTGCCGTCTGCACAGTCAACACATGACCAGTGTTATTGGGTTTCAGTAACGTCAACTTATCCCCTGCTGTGTGTGTGGCAATGCCTCAACTCTGCTTCTCCTCCACTCCCTGGGCTCCAACACCGTCGGTTGCTGCTCAGAAGTGCTGTCTGCACAGTCAGCACTTGCTGCCGTGTTATTGGGTTTCAGTTACGTCAGCTGATCCCCTGCTTTGTGTGCGACAATGCCTCCACTCTGCTTCTCCTGCATTCCCTGGACTCCAACACCGTCAGTTGCTGCTCAGAAGTGCCGTCTGCACAGTCAACACATGCCACAGTGTTATTGGGTTTCAGTAACGTCAACTGATCCCCTGCTGTGTCTGCGGCAATGCCTCCACTCTGCTTCAACTGCACTCCCTGGGCTCGAACACCATCAGTTGCTGCTCGAAAGTGCCGTCTGCACAGTCAACACTTGATGCCATGTTATAAGGATTCAGTAATGTTAGCTGATCCCCTGCTGTGTGTGAGGCAATGCCTCCACTCTGCTTCTCCTGCATTCCCTTGGCTCCAAGACCATCAGTTGTTGCTCGGAAGTGGCATCTGCACAGTCAACAGTTGCTCCTCTGTTATTGGGTTTCAGTAACAGCAGCTGATCCCCTGCTGTGTTTGCGGCAATGCCTCCACTATCATTCTCCTGCATTCACTGGGCTCCAACACCATCAGTTGCTGCTCGGAAGTGCCATCTGCAAAGTCAGCACATGATTCTGTGTTATTGGGTTTCAGTAACGTCAACTGATCCCCTTCTGTGTGTGCGGCAATGACTCCACTCTGCTTCTCCTGCATTCCTTGGGCTCCAACACCATCAGTTGCTGCTCCGAAGTGCAGTCTGCACAGTCAACACTTGCTGCCATGGTATTGGGTTTCAATAATGTCAACTGATCCCCTGCTGTGTGTGCTGCAATGCCTCCACTCTGATTCTCCTGCATTCCCTGGGCTCCAACACCGTCAGTTGCTGCTTGGAAGTGCCGTCTGCACAGTTAACAGTTGCTCCTCTGTTATTGGGCTTCAGTAATGTCAGCTGATCCCCTGCAGTGTGTGTGGCAATGCCTCCACTATGCTTCTCCTGCATTCCTTGGGCTCCAACATTGTCAGTTGCTGCTCAGAAGTGCCGCCTGCACAGTCTACACATGACCAGTGTTATTGAGTTTCAGTAACGTCAACTTATCCCCTGCTGTGTGTGTGGCAATGCCTCAACTCTGCTTCTCCTCCACTCCCTGGGCTCTAACACCGTTAGTCGCTGCTCAGAAGTGCTGTCTGCACAGTCAGCACTTGCTGCCGTGTTATTGGGTTTCAGTAACGTCAGCTGATCCCCTGCTTTGTGTGCGACAATGCCTCCACTCTGCTTCTCCTGCATTCCCTGGACTCCAACACCGTCAGTTGCTGCTCAGAAGTGCCGTCTGCACAGTCAACACATGCCCCAGTGTTATTGGGTTTCAGTAACGTCAACTGATCCCCTGCTGTGTCTGCGGCAATGCCTCCACTCTGCTTCTACTGCACTCCCTGGGCTCGAACACCATCAGTTGCTGCTCGAAAGTGCCATCTGCACAGTCAACACTTGATGCCATGTTATAAGGTTTCAGTAATGTTAGCTGATCCCCTGCTGTGTGTGAGGCAATGCCTCCACTCTGCTTCTTCTGCATTCACTTGGCTCCAACACCATCAGTTGTTGCTCGGAAGTGCCATCTGCACAGTCAACAGTTGCTCTTCTGTTATTGGGTTTCAGTAACGTCAGCTGATCCCCTGCTGTGTTTGCGGCAATGCCTCCACTATCATTCTCCTGCATTCACTGGGCTCCAACACCATCAGTTGCTGCTTGGAAGTGCCATCTGCACACACAGCACATGATTCTGTGTTATTGGGTTTCAGTAACGTCAACTGATCCCCTGCTGTGTGTGCGGAAATGACTCCACTCTGCTTCTCCTGCATTCCTTGGGCTCCAACACCATCAGTTGCTGCTCCGAAGTGCAGTCTGCACAGTCAACACTTGCTGCCATGTTATTGGGTTTCAGTAACGTCAACTGATCCCCTGCTGTGTGTGCTGCAATGCCTCCACTCTGATTCTCCTGCATTCCCTGGGCTCCAACACCATCAGTTGCTGCTTTGAAGTGCCGTCTGCACAGTTAACAGTTGCTCCTCTGTTATTGGGCTTCAGTAATGTCAGCTGATCCCCTGCAGTGATCCACTCTGCTTCTCCTGCATTCCTTGGGCTCCAACATTGTCAGTTGCTGCTCAGAAGTGCCGCCTGCACAGTCTACACATGACCAGTGTTATTGAGTTTCAGTAACGTCAACTTATCCCCTGCTGTGTGTGTGGCAATGCCTCAACTCTGCTTCTCCTCCACTCCCTGGGCTCTAACACCGTTAGTCGCTGCTCAGAAGTGCTGTCTGCACAGTCAGCACTTGCTGCCGTGTTATTGGGTTTCAGTAACGTCAGCTGATCCCCTGCTTTGTGTGCGACAATGCCTCCACTCTGCTTCTCCTGCATTCCCTGGACTCCAACACCGTCAGTTGCTGCTCAGAAGTGCCGTCTGCACAGTCAACACATGCCCCAGTGTTATTGGGTTTCAGTAACGTCAACTGATCCCCTGCTGTGTCTGCGGCAATGCCTCCACTCTGCTTCTACTGCACTCCCTGGGCTCGAACACCATCAGTTGCTGCTCGAAAGTGCCATCTGCACAGTCAACACTTGATGCCATGTTATAAGGTTTCAGTAATGTTAGCTGATCCCCTGCTGTGTGTGAGGCAATGCCTCCACTCTGCTTCTTCTGCATTCACTTGGCTCCAACACCATCAGTTGTTGCTCGGAAGTGCCATCTGCACAGTCAACAGTTGCTCTTCTGTTATTGGGTTTCAGTAACGTCAGCTGATCCCCTGCTGTGTTTGCGGCAATGCCTCCACTATCATTCTCCTGCATTCACTGGGCTCCAACACCATCAGTTGCTGCTTGGAAGTGCCATCTGCACACACAGCACATGATTCTGTGTTATTGGGTTTCAGTAACGTCAACTGATCCCCTGCTGTGTGTGCGGAAATGACTCCACTCTGCTTCTCCTGCATTCCTTGGGCTCCAACACCATCAGTTGCTGCTCCGAAGTGCAGTCTGCACAGTCAACACTTGCTGCCATGTTATTGGGTTTCAGTAACGTCAACTGATCCCCTGCTGTGTGTGCTGCAATGCCTCCACTCTGATTCTCCTGCATTCCCTGGGCTCCAACACCATCAGTTGCTGCTTTGAAGTGCCGTCTGCACAGTTAACAGTTGCTCCTCTGTTATTGGGCTTCAGTAATGTCAGCTGATCCCCTGCAGTGATCCACTCTGCTTCTCCTGCATTCCTTGGGCTCCAACATTGTCAGTTGCTGCTAAGAAGTGCCGTCTGCACAGTCTACACATGACCCAGTGTTATTGGGTTTCATGTTATGAACTGGTGATTCAGAAACACAATGGACCTGGTGGTTAAGAGCACACAAAGTGACCTGATAGTTACTAATAACATAGGACGAGCTCTGAGACGTGGGAACTCTGCTGACCGCAATCCCTAATCCTATCACACCACACTAGAGGTAGCCGTGGAGCGCTCCTGACCAGACCTAGGTGCCTCGGGCACAGCCTGAGAAACGAGCTAGCCCTGAAGATAGAAAAATAAGCCTACCTTGCCTCAGAGAAATTCCCCAAAGGAAAAGGCAGTCCCCCACATATAATGACTGTGAGTCAAGATGAAAATACAAACACAGAGATGAAATAGGTTTTAGCAAAGTGAGGCCCGACTTACTGAATAGACCGAGGATAGTAAAGATAGCTTTGCTGTCAGCACAAAAACGTACAAACAACCACGCAGAGGGCGCAAAAAGACCCCCTGTTCCGACTAACGGCACGGAGGTGCTCCCTCTGCGTCCCAGAGCTTCCAGCAAGCAAGAAAAACCAATATAGCAAGCTGGACAGAAAAAATAGCAAACAAAAGTAACACAAACAGAACTTAGCTTATGCAGGGCAGACAGGCCACAAGACGATCCAGGAGAGAGCAAGACCAATACTGGAACATTGACTGGAGGCAAGGAACAAAGAACTAGGTGGAGTTAAATAGAGCAGAACCTAACGACTTAACCTCATTACCTGAGGAAGGAAACTCAGAAGCCGCAGCCCCACTCACATATACCAGAGGAATCTCATAGACAGAACCAGCCGAAGTACCACTCATGACCACAGGAGGGAGCTCGACCACAGAATTCACAACAGTTTCAATAACGTCAACTGATCCCCTGCTGTGTATGTGGCATTGCCTCCACTCTGCTTCTCCTGCACTCCTTGGGCTCGAACACCATCAGTTGCTGCTCGGAAGTGCCGTCTGCACAGTCAACACTTGCTGCCGTGGTATTGGGTTTCAGCAACGTTAGCTGACCCCTGCTGTGTGTGCCACAATGTCTCCTCTCTGCTTCTCCTGCATTCCCTAGGCTCCAAGACCATCAGTTGTTGCTCGGAAGTGGCATCTGCACAGTCAACAGTTGCTCCTCTGTTATTGGGTTTCAGTAATGTCAGCTGATCCCCTGCTTTGTGTGCGGCAATGCCTCCACTCTGTTTCTCCTGCATTCCCTGGACTCCAACACCATCAATTGCTGCTCAGAAGTGCAGTCTGCACAGTCAACACATTACACAGTGTTATTGGGTTTCAGTAACGTCAGCTGATCCCCTGGTGTGTGTGTGGCAATGCCTTGACTCTGCTTCTCCTGCACTCCCTGGGCTCCAACACCATCAGTTGCTGCTCGGAAGTGCCGTCTGCACAGGCAACAGTTGCTCCTCTGTTATTGGGTTTCAGTAACGTCAGCTGATCCCCTGCTGTGTGTGCGGCAATGCTTCCACTCTGCTTCTCCTGCATTCCCTTGGCTCCAATACCGTCAGTTCTTGCTTGGAAGTGCCATCTGCACATTCAACAGTTGCTCCTCTGTTATTGGGTTTCAGTAACGTCAGCTGATCCCCTGGTGTGTGTGTGGCAATGCCTCCACTCTGCTTCTCCAGCACTATCTGGACTCCAACACCGTCCGTTGCTGCTCGGAAGTGCTGTGTGCACAGTCAACACTTGCTGCCGTGTTATTGGGTTTTAGTAACTTCAGTTGATCCCCTGCTGTGTGTGCGGCAATGCCTCCACTCTGCTTCACCTGCATTCCCTGGGCTCCAACACCATAAGTTGTTGCTCGGAAGTGCCATCTGCTCAGGCAACAGTTGCTCCTCTCTTATTGGGTTTCAGTAAAGCCAGCTGATCCCCTGCTGTGTGTGCGGCAATGCCTCAACTCTGCTTCTCCTGCATTCCCTTGGCTCCAACACCATCAGTTGCAGCTCAGAAGTGCCGTCTGCACAGTCAACAGTTGCTCCTCTGTTATTGGGCTTCAGTAACGTCAGCTGATCCCCTGCTGTGTGTGCAGCAATGCCTCCACTCTGCTTCTCCTGCATTCCCTTGGCTCCAACACCGTCAGTTGTTCCTCGGAAGTGCCATCTGCACATTCAACAGTTGCTCCTCTGTTATTGGGTTTCAGTAACGTCAGCTGATCCCCTGGTGTGTGGCAATGCCTCCACTCTACTTCTCCTGCACTCCCTGGACTCCAACACCATCCGTTGCTGCTCGGAAGTGCTGTGTGCACAGTCAACACTTCCTGCCGTGTTACTGGGTTTCAGTAATGTCAGCTGATCCCCTGTTGTGTGTGCGGCAATGACTCCACTCTGCTTCTTCTGCATTCCCTTGGCTCCAACACCATCAGTTGTTCCTCGGAAGTGCCACCTGCACAGGCAACAGTTGCTCCTTTGTTATTGGGTTTCAGTACCGCCAGCTGATCCCCTGCTGTGTGTGCGGCAATGCCTCCACTCTGCTTCTCCTGCATTCCCTTGGCTCCAACACCATCAGTTGCTGCTCGGAAGTGCCATCTGCACAGTCAACAGTTGCTCCTCTATTATTGGGTTTCAGTAACGTCAGCTGATCCCCTGCTGTGTGTGCGGCAATGCCTCCACTCTGCTTCTCCTGCATTCCCTGGGCTCCAACACTGTCAGTTGTTGCTCGGAAGTGCCATCTGCACAAACAACAGTTGCTCCTCTGTTATTGGGTTTCAGAAGCGTCAGCTAATCCCCTGCTGTGTGTGCGACAATGCCTCCATTCTGCTTCTCCTGCATTCCCTTGGCTCCAACACAGTCAGTTGTTCCTCAGGAGTGCCATATGCACAGTCAACAGTTGCTCCTCTGTTATTCTATTTCAGTAATGTCAGCTATTCCCCTGCTGTGTGTGTGACAATGCCTCCACTCTGCTTCTTCTGCATTCCCTTGGCTCCAACACCGTCAGTTGTTCCTCGGAAGTGCCACCTGCACAGGCAACAGTTGCTCCTCTGTTATTGGGTTTCAGTACCGCCAGCTGATCCCCTGCTGTGTGTGCGGCAATGCCTTCACTCTGCTTCTCCTGCATTCCCTTGGCTCCAACACCATCAGTTGCTGCTCGGAAGTGCCGTCTGCACAGTCAACAGTTGCTCCTCTGTTATTGGGTTTCAGTAACGTCAGCTGATCCCCTGCTGTGTGTGTGCAGCAATGCCTCCACTCTGTTTCTCCTGCATTCCCTTGGCTCCAACACAGTCAGTTGTTGCTTGAAAGTGCCATCTGCACATTCAACAGTTGCTCCTCTGTTATTGGGTTTCAGCAACGTCAGCTGATCCCCTGGTGTGTGTGTGGCAATGCATCCACTCTGCTTCTCCTGTACTCCCTTGACTCCAACACCATCCGTTGCTGCTCGGAAATGCTTTGTGCACAGTCAACACTTGCTGCCGTGTTATTGGGTTTCAGTAATGTTAGTTGATCCCCTGCTGTGTGTGCGGCAATGCCTCCACTGTGCTTCTCCTGCATTCCCTGGGCTCCAACACCATAAGTTGTTGCTCGGAAGTGCCACCTGCACAGGCAACAGTTGCTCCTCTGTTATTGGGTTTCAGTACCGCCAGCTGATCCCCTGCTGTGTGTGCGGCAATGCCTTCACTCTGCTTCTCCTGCATTCCCTTGGCTCCAACACCATCAGTTGCTGCTCGGAAGTGCCGTCTGCACAGTCAACAGTTGCTCCTCTGTTATTGGGTTTCAGTAACGTCAGCTGATCCCCTGCTGTGTGTGTGCAGCAATGCCTCCACTCTGTTTCTCCTGCATTCCCTTGGCTCCAACACAGTCAGTTGTTGCTTGGAAGTGCCATCTGCACATTCAACAGTTGCTCCTCTGTTATTGGGTTTCAGCAACGTCAGCTGATCCCCTGGTGTGTGTGTGGCAATGCATCCACTCTGCTTCTCCTGTACTCCCTTGACTCCAACACCATCCGTTGCTGCTCGGAAATGCTTTGTGCACAGTCAACACTTGCTGCCGTGTTATTGGGTTTCAGTAATGTTAGTTGATCCCCTGCTGTGTGTGCGGCAATGCCTCCACTCTGCTTCTCCTGCATTCCCTGGGCTCCAACATCATCAGTTGTTGCTCGGAAGTGCCATCTGCACAGTCAACAGTTGCTCCTCTGTTACTGGGTTTCAGTAACGTCAGCTAATCCCCTGCTGTGTGTGTGACAATGCCTCCACTCTGCTTCTCCTGCATTCCCTTGGCTCCAACACCGTCAGTTGTTCCTCGGAAGTGCCACCTGCACAGGCAACAGTTGCTCCTCTGTTATTGGGTTTCATTAACGCCAGCTGATCCCATTCTGTGTGTGCGGCAATGCCTCCACTCTGCTTCTCCTGCATTCCCTTCGCTCCAACACCATCAGTTGCTGCACGGAAGTGCCGTCTGCACAGTGAACAGTTGCTCCTCTGTTATTGGGTTTCAGTAACGTCAGCTGATCCCCTGCTCTGTGTGTGGCAATGCCCCCACTCTGCTACTCCTGCATTCACTAGGTTCCAACACCATCAGTTGCTGCTCGGAAGTGCAGTCTGCAGAGTCAACATATTTCCCATTGTTATTGGGTTTCAGTAACGTCAGCTGATCCCCTGGTGTGTGTGGCAATGTCTCCACTCTGCTTCTCCTGCACTGCCTGGGCTCCAACACCATCAGTTGCTGCTCGGAAGTGCCGTCTGCACAGGCAACAGTTGCTCCTCTGTTATTGGGTTTCAGTAACGTCAGCTGATCCCCTGCTGTGTGTGCCGCAATTCCTCCACTCTGCTTCTCCTGCATTCCCTTGGCTCCAACACCGTCAATTGTTGCTTGGAAGTGCCTTCTGCACATACAACAGTTGCTCCTCTGTTATTGGGTTTCAGTAACGTCAGCTGATCCCCTGGTGTGTGTGGCAATGCCTCCACTCTGCTTCTCCTGCACTCCATGGACTCCAACACCGTCCATTGCAGCTCGGAAGTGCTGTGAGCACAGTCAACACTTGCTGCCGTGTTATTGGGTTTCAGTAATGTCAGTTGATCCACTGCTGTGTGTGCGGCAATGCCACCACTCTGCTTCTCCTGCATTCCCTGGGTTCGAACATCATCAGTTGTTGCTTGGAAGTGCCATCTGCACAGTCAACAGTTGCTCCTCTGTTATTGGGTTTCAGTAACGTCAGTTAATCCCCTGCTGTGTTTGCGACAATGCCTCCACTCTGCTTCTCCTGCATTCCCTTGGCTCCAACACCGTCAGTTGTTGCTCGGAAGTGCCATCTGCACAGTCAACAGTTGCTCCTCTGTTATTGGGTTTCATTAGCATCAGCTGATCCCCTTCTGTGTGTGTGTGGCAATGCCTCCATCCTGCTTCTCCTGCTTTCCCTGGGCTCCAACACCGTCAGTAGTTGCTCGGAAGTGCCATATGCACAGTAACACTTGCTCCTCTGCTATTGGGTTTCAGTAACGTCAGCTGCTCCCCTGGTGTTTGTGTGGCAATGCCTCCATTCTGCTTCTCCTGCACTCCCTGGACTCCAACACCGTCCATTGCTGCTCGGTAGTGCTGTGTGCACAGTCAACACTTGCTGACATGTTATTGGGTTTCAGTAATGTCAGCTGATCCCCTGCTGTGTGTGCGGCAATGCATCCACTCTGCTTCTCCTGCATTCCCTGGGCTCCAACACCATCAGTTGTTGCTCGGATGTGCCATCTGCACAGTCAACAGTTGCCCCTCTTCTATTGGGTTTCAGTAACGTCAGCTGATCCCCTGCTCTGTGTGCGGCAATGCCTCCACTCTGCTTCTTCTACATTCCCTGGGCTCCAACACAGTCAGTTGCTGCTTGAAAGTGACATCTGCACAGTCAACACTTGCTGCCGTGTTATTGGGTTTCAGTAGTGTCAGCTGATTCCCTGCTGTGTGTACGGCAAATCCTCCCCTGTGCTTCTTCTGCATTTCCTGGACTCCAACAACGTGAGTTGCTGCTCGGAAGTGCCGTCTGCACAGTCAACAGTTGCTCCTCTGTTATTTGGTTTCAGTAACGTCAGCTGATCCCCTGCTGTGTTTGCGACAATGCCTCCAATCTGCTTCTCCTGCATTCCCTGGACTCCAACACCGTCAGTTGTTGCTCGGAAGTGCCGTCTGCACAGTCAACAGTTGCTCCTCTGTTATTGGGGTTCATTAATGCCAGCTGCTCCCCTGCTGTGTATGCGGCAATTTCTCCTGCTCCCTCCACACTAAGACTACAACAGATATTAATCTAGCTCAAATTAGGCCTCAGCGTCCACTCTACTTCTAGCATTCACCCTCGGCTCCAACGCCACTAGTTGCTGCCTGGAAGTGCTGTCTGCACAGTCAACAGTTGCTCCCCTGTTATTGGTGTTCAGTAATGCCAGCTGCTTCCCTGCTGTGTATGTGGCAATTTCTCCTGCTCCCTCCACACTCACACTACTACAGAAATTAAAGGGAACCTGTCCCCCCAAGGCGTTTGTAACTAAAAGAGCCACCATGTGCAGCACTAATGCTGCACAAGGAAAAGGTGGCTATTTTACTTAAGCTCCTTGCACACGCTGAAGTTAACACTTATAAAATGTGCCCCCTCATACCGTGAAACCGTCCCGGAGGTGGGACTTTCCTTCTTACTGAGACACAGCACAGCCGTCATTCATACCCCCTTTGGTGCCGGGGGAGTGATCTGAGCCGTTACCAAATCTTACCCTCTGATCCTACAGAAATTTTTAAGAAATAATTGGATCGACTGCTTGTCTCGGCGAAAAACAATCAGATATTGGACAACAGGGAGTTTAAGTTTTTAACCATAGCCTCCCCCATTGTCCCGACTCTATATTTACTTCCTAAGATTCTGAAATCCATCTGTGAACCACCAGGTAGGCCAATTGTGTCTGGCATTGGCAGCCACTATGAGAGACCTTGCATTTACCTTGATCATTTTTTACAACCGTTTGTTGTTCGTCTAGGGTCCTATGTCCAAGATACTTCACATCTGATTAGACAACTGCAGGATTTGACTGTCCCCGATAATACCATTCTAGTCACGATGGACATCGCATTACTCTACACTTGCATTAGCCACAAATTGGGGGTCGAGGCAGTGTCATTTTTTCTCAACCAACAAGTAACAGGTGATCACAGGCATCAATCTTTTGTGGTGGATTTGCTCTCATTCGTTCTCTCAAACAGTTATTTTGTTTTCGACAGGGAGTTTTATAAACAGATCTCCGGCACTGCAATGGGCGCACGCTTTGCTCCCTCTTACACCAACCTTTTCATGGGTTGGTGGGGGGAGACACAGGTGCGCCCAGTACGTGTTTTTCAAACACATGTTTTTCGTTGGTTCCATTATATCGACGACCTGTTGGTCCTTTGGACAGGGTCGGAAGAGGACTGCATGGACTTTATCTCTGTGCTGAACAATAACAAATTTAACATTTCTTTAACAGCTTCTTTTTCCACAACCACGCTGGACTTTTTGGATTTGAAGATAGTAAAAGTTGGTTGTTGAATTGAGACCAAGATTTATCGAAAAGCAACTGCCACCAACAATTTGCTCCATTACTCAAGCTTTCGTCCCTCACACTTGCGAAGAAACCTTCCCAAGGGTCAATTTTTATGGGTAAGGCGCAATTGTAGTAAGAACACTGATTTTTGTGAGGGAGCGCAAGAGCTCACTGCCCGTCTATCCGATAGAGGGTACCCACGTAGCATTATATCGAATGCCTTTCAGTATTCCCAGAAGAGTGATAGGCAGAGCCTCTTACAACCAAAAGTGAGGGAGGACATTTCCTCAACAAATTTAAAGGGAACCTGTCACCCCGTTTTTTGAGATTGAGATATAAATACTGTTAAATAGGGCCTGCGCTGTGTGTTACTATAGTGTATGTAGTGTACCCCGATTCCCCACCTATGCTGAGAAATAACTTACCAAAGTCGCCGTTTTCGCCTGTCAATCAGGCTGGTCAGGTCGGGAGGGCGTGTTCACAGCGCTGGTTCTTCCTCAGCTTTACGTTGGTGGCGTAGTGGTGTGCGCCTGTTGAAGTGACTAATCCACTGTGGGCACGTGAACAAGCAGCGCGCAATCTGCGCTGTCATCCCTTTCGTCGGTGGGGGCGGCCATCTTCCTGGGGCCGCGCGAGCGCAGATCGAGTGCTCTGCTGCACGGGGCTTCAGGAAAATGGCCGCGGGGTGCCGCGCATGCGCATTAGAGATCGCGGCGGCCATTTTCCCAAAGCCGAGTTGCAAACTCAGCTTTGGGAAAATGGCCGCCGCGATCTCTAATGCGCATGCGCGGCATCCCGCGGCCATTTTCCTGAAGCCCCGTGCAGCAGAGCACTCGATCTGCGCACGCGCGGCCCCAGGAAGATGGCCGCCCCCACCGACGAAAGGGATGACAGCACAGATCGCGCGCTGCTTGTTCACGTGCCCACAGTGGATTAGTCACCTCAACATGCGGACACCACTACGCCACCAACGTAAAGCTGAGGAAGAACCAGCGCTGTGAACACGCCCTCCCGACCTGACCAGCCTGATTGACAGGCGAAAACGGCGACTTTGGTAAGTTATTTCTCAGCATACATGGGGAATCAGGGTACACTACATACACTATAGTAACACACAGCGCAGGCCCTATTTAACAGTATTTATATCTCAATCTCAAAAAACGGGGTGACAGGTTCCCTTTAATCACAGTTTACAATAACCAGTGGCAGGATGTCTATGGGAATTTAGAGAGACATTGGGGTATCTTGTTAAATGAGCCAAAGCTTAGACCCCATTTATCTGACAAGCCCAAGATGATTGCTGGAAGAGCAAAGAATCTTAAGGATCTTCTTACCACTAGTCATTTTAGAAGGCCAACCATGAGACTGGGGACAGGGAGCCGCATAAGGGGATCATTTCCCTGTGGCTATTGCAACGTGTGCCCCTTTATGCCTGCAACTGTCATCTTGACTCTTCCAGTTTTTCCGGGGAAGACTGAAACAAAAATCTATGCTGTCGATCCAGGAATGTCGTCTATTTACTAATTTGCCCATGTCCAAAAATATACATTGGACAGACAGGTCAAGAAGTTAGAAAGAGTATCCAGCAACACGTATCAAATATCGGCAAAGCAAGAGGTGACAAAGAAAAGGGTAAGCCCATTTCGTCGGTCGCGTCCCATTTTCTTGAACATCACGATAGCAGACACTGCAATTTGCGTGTTGTGGTTATGGATAAAGTTGTGGGCAGCATCCGTGGGGGTGATCAAACAAAAGAACTTCTCTGGTGGGAGTCATGCTGGATTTATAATTCGAGTAGTTTGTCACCCAATGGACCTAATGAGGAGCTCCTTTTCTCTGGTTTCTATGGGCAGTCCTATTGGACGCATTGTAGTTAGTATTCATTATTATTATTTTTCATTTACGTTGTTCTCTTTGACTTTTTCTCTCTCTTTTTTTTAATTTTATTTCCTTTTCTTTTTATAGATTTTTGTACCATCTGCGGTTTTTGCTTGAGTTGAAGACAAGCTCTGCTGTGGTGTGCATCAGAAAACTTAGCTTCTTACCAAATTGGACATACAGCTCTTGGCCACTCTTAGCGTGAAAAACTCCTGGGATAATCTTCATGTGACATCATGATTCTGATCCTCTCTGCAGGACCTATGGACTTTGGCTCTGAATGATTCCTATAATAGCTTGCTGTGTTAAATCTTATAAAGTTTTGGTGCCTTTCTTCAGTAATTCATCCCCAATCTCATTTGATATACAATCACAGTACTGTGTGGGTCCCTCACTGCCTTATTATTTCTTCTTTATCCCGTTTCTGACCGACCAACTGGCTGTTCTTTACAGCCTTGTATTGGACACATGGTGCTGAGTCTCTATTACTGTGAAAAAAATTTTGGGACAACTCCCATATGACACTATGTATCGGATTCATTTTGTAGGATCTATGGATTCTCTGTTTCTGGAATGCTTTATAACAATTCGCCTTGTTAAACTGCACACCATTTCGGTGATGTTTTCCAGCAAGCCAGCCCCCATTTTTCATTATACAATCATCGTATGGGTTCTTTATCGTTTCTTACCTCAGGTTTTCTGATTGATCAACTGACTGTTCCTAACTACAGTTTTCTATTTGATCCTTGCTCTGGACCATTTCACGTTCGGGCTGTTGTATGTGTTTGTCATTTCCCTCATATTTGGGGAATTTCATACAACAAGGATAATGAACTAACCAGTGCATCATTTTTTCAAAAAATATATATTTGTGGCTTATTTGGCCCAAAACATTTTCATAGTAATACTCAGTCAAAAAGGCATAGAGTTATGCTTTGAAATCTGTATTCAATGGCCATTTAAGTCTAATGTGCTCGTTCTCGTTCGTTTGTTATTTGCTAAACAGCTAAAGGCTAAGCAAGCATCAGTATGGGAGACAGGCCGGGACTTTGCTCTTCAAACACAGTATTATATTGCTTTTTTCTTTTGTATTTTTTACTCATTATACTTTTTTCATATTGTAATAAACAATGAATAAGAATGTAATACAATAGCTTTGTCTCTCCTTTGCTTACTATTGTTATTCCTCAAGGTTTCTAAGTCTAACCACCATGCTCTATCTGCACCATCTATGCAGCTGCATTTTCTGATTTGGTGTGTATGTTGTATGATGTGAATGGTAAGTACCGGTACCTGTGTTTTGATTGTGTGTACGTGCACCTTTCTTTTACGAGCGCACTTACTTTCATCTTAAGCGCGCTCCTCTCCACCAATTGGGTTTTCTAATGCGTACACATGCGCTGTGTTCTTGCTGTGCTGTATTATCTTTGGCCCCATTGCGCCTGTGCACATGTGTGTGATCTGTTTTTTTCATGCATGCGCCATGTGGCTCGCACTTTCTGCGCATGCACGTGTTTGCAGCACACGTCTGCTGCTTTGTCTCAGTCTGATTGGTATCAGCCTTTTGAACAGGTGCTTGCCCTCTAAAAATCACTGTGAGTACGTATGTATACTTGCTGGGAATCCAGCACAGTATGCTATTTTTCCCTGAGGAAGCCTCCTGTTTCGCGGCGATACACATGGGATCCTATCCTGCACCTGTTCTTCCCCCCCTCCCCCCCCTTTGCTCATGCTTGCCCCGTCTCCAATATCTGGACTCTGGGTATCTGGGTTTATTTATCCTTAGATTTTGGCATGCTTTATTTCTCTGGTCTTCATCTGTTTTCCTATCGTTCATTGGGCATTGCATTTTTCTATAAGGATGTTATTTAAAATTTTTCTGCACCCAAACGGTACTATGACATCGGTTTAGGAATATAGATTTTCCATCCGCATACTGTGTCTGGATATATGCATATTGAGATCTGTATGGTACATTACTTAGGAGCCAGTCTTCGTATTTTCCACGTATTTTGCACGTTTGCATTTTTTGCACATCATTTGCATATTGTTTTCTGTGTGAAAAATAAAGGACTCTGGGTGCTAGTCATCATTGCCCCTATACTAGGGTATGGATTCTTGTATAGGTATCTGCTTGCATTTTAGCGTTTTTAACTGTAGTTTGTGCTGTGTATTCCCACCATTAAAGCTTTTTTGACTTTTATATTATCTGAGGTGTTGCCAGTATATGGGCATGATCTTTTTTCTTTGTGTTTTCATGTTGTTTCCAAGCTGGCTAATTAGTGTGTTGTGCCCTCCGCATTTCTTATAGTGAATGTATTAGAGTGGCAACCCTATAGTCAGTGCTATTTCTAACCCTAAGAATACAGGCATCATGTTGAAGAAAGTGCAGAAAGAAGGAGCTCATATGTCAGGCGCTTCCATGAGGTTCAAGTCCATGGTGTGCTGTTGGCAGGGTAACACCCAAGTTTTTCATCCATTCCCTCCTACCTGTCTGTTGCGAGCCCATCACCTCCTGCCCCTCGTCATCCCCCATTTGTTCCTCAGCTTCTGCACCTTCACTAACATTTTTTCTGGCACCATGAGCCCCTCTCATTTACTGTAAACAACCCTCCCATGTCATCCACCTTTGCGATGACAGTACAAAACTTAGAGATATTGTTATCCTTTATGCATCCTCCTCTGCTTTCTCCTTTTCCTTTGGGATCACCACCTCCTCTTACATACTATTCAGTGTGCTTCTGTAGAAGGGAGAACCGTGCTGCCAGGTCTGCTGAAGCGCCAGGTCCAGAACTGCTGTGCCCTAGCCTCCTGTTCTGGGGGGTAACGATATTACAGCCGGAGTGAGTTAGTAACCAGGGTGAAGGAGGTGTGGGATGAGGTAAAAAAGTTTGCGCTGGAATTAGAGAGGGCTTCTCGCCAGAACACCAGACAGGTGGAGACCGCAGCCGCTGTGAGGAAATCAACAGGCCGCGGCATGCAAAGGAAGGGCTGCATCGTGAGGGAATGACCTATACCGGCAGGTGCACAGATGAGCATGCGATGGAGCATCACAGTTCAGATGTCCTGGTGTTGGTTGACATCCAGAGGCATGACAGGCAGAGCATTGCAGCACAGCCCTTCAGGGAACGGCGGCTGCTCAAAGAGGCACACGCCGAGAAGAATCCTGTGGACAGCTCTATTCTTTTGCTCGGCCGATATATGGACTAGGGGCTCAGCGGGCAAAACCGGAGACTGCCCGCTGCCACAAGAAGAAGGAATGTGGGCTGGGCCACCACCAGGATCCTGCTGCCCACAGGACCTTCAGCGAGTGAAAGGCTGCAAAGCCATGATAAGTGAACTGTTAATCAGAAACTGTTAGCTAAACAACCATTTATTCAGTTTATTTTAGTACCCTTTTACCCTGCTATCTCTCTACGTGGAGTTCCCTACTGTTGACTATTTAAATATAGTTAACCCCTGCTCTGCAGCATTTGTGTTACTGCATCCCAGCACCTGCAAATTATATTCCAGCATGTAGATAACCGGAATAGTAATTCTGATGATGGCATCAACAGCGTTTATCAACTTAGTAGCAATTTCGAAACTGTGGAGGTCCTTCATCTGTGCCCACTCTGCAAGCATTACTTGCACCTTGTCCACACTGCGTTGGCTCAGGCTGTGCAAAAGGACATACTGCACTAGGGCTCGTCGCTGCTGCTCCTCTGACCTATACCTACCTCCTCGAGATATGTAACACATCCCCCCAGCTTGTCATATAGTACCACTTTCATAGACAAAGTCAAAGCTAAAGCATTCGTGGAAATGTGATCATTTACCAATCTGTAACCAAATTTTGACAACCTTGAGGAAAAATATTTGGGAAACCAAACACGAATTAGAATGTGATACTTTTGTGCCGAATTTGAGATTGGTGAAAATTTTCCGAATATGTTCTTTCATCTGAACTAGAAAACAGCAATTCAGGGCGTTTTTATTTTGCAGAGAAAAAAAAACAAATCAGATGCAGTCAGAGATGGTGTGCTTGCCCGCCCTGAGTTTTTGAATTACATATGCAGTCCATTTTGTGAATTTGGGAATTGATGTTTTTAACCCCTTTACCCCCAAGGGTGGTTTGCACGTTAATGACCGGGCCAATTTTTACAATTCTGACCACTGTCCCTTTATGAGGTTATAACTCTGGAACGCTTCAATGGATCCTGGTGATTCTGACATTGTTTTCTCGTGACATATTGTACTTCATGACAATGGTAAAAATTCTTTGATAGTACCTGCGTTTATTTGTGAAAAAAACGGAAATTTGGCGAAAATTATGAAAATTTCGCAATTTTCCAACTTTGAATTTTTATGCAATTAAATCACAGAGATATGTCACACAACGTTAAAAGTTGACCAGCAATTTCTCATTTCTACAACACCATTTTATTTTAGGGACCACATCTCATTTGAAGTCATTTTGAGGGGTCTATATGATAGAAAATACCCAAGTGTGACACCATTCTAAAAACTACACCCCTCAAGGTGCTCAAAACCATATTCAAGAAGTTTATTAACCCTTCTGGTGCTTCACAGGAATTTTTTGAATGTTTAAATAAAAATGAACATTTAACTTTTTTTCACAAAAAATTTAATTCAGCTCCAATTTGTTTTATTTTACCAAGGGTAACAGGAGAAAATGGACCCCAAACATTGTTGTACAATTTGTCCTGAGTATGCCAATACCCCACATGTGGGGGTAAACCACTGTTTGGGCGCATGGCAGAGCTCGGAAGCGAAGGAGTGCCATTTGACTTTTCAATGCAAAATTGACTGGAATTGAGATGGGACGCCATGTTGCGTTTGAAGAGCCACTGATGTGCCTAAACATTGAAACCCCCCACAAGTGACACCATTTTGGAAAGTAGACCCCCTAAGGAACTTATCTAGAGGTGTGGTGAGCACTTTGACCCACCAAGTGCTTCACAGAAGTTTATAATGTAGAACCGTAAAAATAAAAAAATCATATTTTTTCACAAAAATTATCTTTTCGCCCCCAATTTTTTATTTTCCCAAGGGTAAGAGAAGAAATTGGACCCCAAAAGTTGTTGTACAATTTGTCCTGAGTACGCTGATACCCCATATGTGGGGGTAAACCACTGTTTGGGCGGATGGGAGAGCTCGGAAGGGAAGGAGCGCCATTTGACTTTTCAAAGCAAAATTTACAGGAATTGAGATAGAATGCCATGTTGCGTTTCAAGAGCCACTGATGTGCCTAAACATTGAAACCCCCCACAAATGACACCATTTTGGAAAGTAGACCCCCTAAGGAACTTATCTAGAGGTGTGGTGAGCACTTTGACCCACCAAGTGCTTCACAGAAGTTTATAATGCAGAGCCGTAAAAATAAAACAAAATTTTTTTCCCACAAAAATTATTTTTTTAGCCCCCAGTTTTGTATTTTCCTGAGGGTAACAGGAGAAATTGGACCCCAAAATTTGTTGCCCAATTTGTCCTGAGTGCGATGATACACCATATGTGGGGGGAAACACTGTTTGGGCACATGGGAGGGCTCAGAAGGGAAGGAGTGCCATTTGAATGCAGACTTAGACGGAATGGTCTGCAGGTGTCACATTGCGTTTGCAGAGCCCCTAATGTACCTAAACAGTAGAAACCCCCCACAAGTGACACCATTTTGGAAAGTAGACCCCCTTAGGAACTTATCTAGATGTGTGCTGAGCGCTTTGACCCATCAAGGGCTTCACAGAAGTTTATAATGGAGAGCCGTAAAAATAAAACAAAAATTTTTTCCCACAAAAATTATTTTTTAGCCCCCAGTTTTGTATTTTCCCGAGGGTAACAGGAGAAATTCGACCCCACAATTTGTTGTCCAATTTGTCCTGAGTGCGCTGATACCCCATATGTGGGGGGGAACCACTGTTTGGGCGCATGGGAGGGCTCGGAAGGGAAGGAGCTCCATTTGGAATGAGGACTTAGATGGAATGGTCTGCAGGTGTCACATTGCATTTGCAGAGCCCCTAATGTACCTAAACAGTAGAAACCTCCCACAAGTGACACCATTTTGGAAACTAGACCCCCTAAGGAACTCATCTAGATGTGTTGGGATAGCTTTGAACCCCCAAGTGTTTCACTACAGTTTGTAACGCAGAGCCGTGAAAATTAAAAAAAAAAATCTTTCCCCCCAAAATTATTTTTTAGCCCCCAGTTTTGTATTTTCCCGAGGGTAAGAGGAGAAGTTCGACCCCAAAAGTTGTTGTACAATTTGTCCTGAGTACGCTGATACCCCGTATGTTGGGGGAAACTACCGTTTGAGCGCATGGCAGAGCTCGGAAGGGAAGGAACGCCATTTGGAATGCAGACTTAGATGGAATGGTCTGCAGACGTCACATTGCGTTTGCAGAACCCCTAATGTACCTAAACAGTAGAAACCCCCCACAAGTGACCCCATATTGGAAACTAGACCACCTAGGGAACTAATCTAGATGTGTTGTGAGAATTTTGAACCCCCAAGTGTTCCACTACAGTTTATAACGCAGAGCCGTGAAAATAAAAAATCTTTTTTTTTCCCACAAAAAAATATGTTTTAGCCCCGAGTTTTGTATTTTCCCAAGGGTAACAGGAGAAATTGGACCCCAAAAGTTGTTGTCCTATTTGTCCTGAGTACGCTGATACCCCATATGTTGGGGTAAACCACTGTTTGGGCACACGGGAGAGCTCGGAAGGGAAGAAGCACTGTTTTACTTTTTCAACGCAGAATTGGCTGGAATTGAGATCGGACGCCATGTCGCGTTTGGAGAGCCCCTGATGTGCCTAAACAGTGGAAACCCCACAATTATAACTGAAACCCTAATCCAAACACATCCCTAACCCTAATCCCAACAGTAACCCTAACCACACCTCTAACCCAGACATACCCCTAACCCTAATCCCAACCCTATTCCCAACCGTAAATGTAATCTAAACCCTAACTGTAACTTTAGCCCCAACCCAAACTGTAACCCTAGCCCTAACCCTAGCCCTAACCCTAATCCTAACCCTAGCCCTAACCCTAGCCCTAACCCTAGCCCTAACCCTAGCCCTAACCCTAACCCTAGCCCTAACCCTAGCCCTAGCCCTAACCCTAGCCCTAACCCTAGCCCTAACCCTAACCCTAGCCCTAACCCTAGCCCTAACCCTAACCCTAACCCTAGCCCTAGCCCTAACCCTAACCCTAGCCCTAACCCTAGCCCTAACCCTAGCCCTAGCCCTAACCCTAGCCCTAACCCTAGCCCTAACCCTAGCCCTAACCCTAGCCCTAACTCTAACCCTAGCCCTAATGGGAAAATGGAAATAAATACATTTTTTTAATTTTTCCCTAACTAAGGGGGTGATGAAGGGGAGTTTGATTTACTTTTATAGCGGGTTTTTTAGCGGATTTTTATGATTGGCAGCCGTCACACACTGAAAGACGCTTTTTATTGCAAAAAATATTTTTTGCATTACCACATTTTGAGAGCTATAATTTTTCTATATTTTGGTCCACAGAGTCATGTGAGGTCTTGTTTTTTGCGGGACGAGTTGATGTTTTTATTGGTAACATTTTCGGGCACGTGACATTTTTTGATCGCTTTTTATTCCGATTTTTGTGAGGCAGAATGACCAAAAACCAGCTATTCATGAATTTCTTTTGGGGGAGGCGTTTATACCGTTCCGCGTTTGGTAAAATTGATAAAGCAGTTTTATTCCTCGGGTCAGTACGATTACAGCGACACCTCATTTATATCTTTTTTTATGTTTTGGCGCTTTTATACGATAAAAACTATTTTATAGAAAAAATAATTATTTTGGCATCGCTTTATTCTCAGGACTATAACTTTTTTATTTTTTTGCTGATGATGCTGTATGGTGGCTCGTTTTTTGCGGGACAAGATGACATTTTCAGCGGTACCATGGTTAATTATATCTGTCTTTTTGATCGCGTGTTATTCCACTTTGTGTTCGGCGGTATGATAATAAAGCGTTGTTTTTTGCCTCGTTTTTTTTTTTTTCCTTACGGTGTTTACTGAAGGGGTTAACTAGTGGGCCAGTTTTATACGTCGGGCCGTTACGGACGCGGCGACACTAAATATGTGTACTTTTATTTTTTTTTTATTTTTATTTAGATAAAGAAATGTATTTATGGGAATAATATTTTTTTTTTTTTTCATTATTTTGTAATATTTTTTTTTTTTTTTTTTACACATTTGAAATTTTTTTTTTTAACTTTTTTACTTTGTCCCGGGGGGGACATCACAGATCGATGATCTGACAGTTTGCACAGCACTCTGTCAGATCACCGATCTGAGAGCAGTGCAGGCTGCTTCACAGTGCCTGCTCTGAGCATGCTCTGTGAAGCCACCTCCCTCCCTGCAGGACCAGGATCCGCGGCCATCTTGGATCCGGGTCTGGAGCAGGCAGGGAGGGAGGTAAGACCCTCGCAGCAACGCGATCACATCGCGTTGCTGCGGGGGTCTCAGGGAAGCACGCAGGGAGCCCCCTCCCTGCGCGGTGCTTCCCTGCACCGCCGGAACATCGCGATCATCTTTGATCGCGGTGTGCCAGGGGTTAATGTTCCGGGGGCGGTCCGTGACCGCTCCTGGCACATAGTGCCGGATGTCAGCTGCGATAGGCAGCTGACACCCGGCCAGATCGGCGGCGCTCCCCCCGTGAGCGCCGCCGATCGCGCTGGACGTACTATCCCGTCCATGGTCATAGGGGCCCACCCCACATGGACGGGATAGTACGTCCTATGTCAGAAAGGGGTTAAGATGCAAAATAAAATTCTCCAAAATCCAGACATTTAACGATGACTGTTTAACCTTGCAAAGCAAATTTTTTGCGCATATCATTGCTATTCAAAATGTACATTATTATTATTATTATTATTATTATTATTATTTATTTATTTATTTATATAGCACCATTAATTCCATGGTGTTGTACGTGTGAAAAGGGGTTACATACAGGGTTATAGATATCGTTAACAGTAAATAAATTTACAGTGACAGACTGGTACAGAGGGGAGAGGACCCTGTCTTTTGTCTTTGCGGACTTACATTCTTCAGGATAGTGGGGAGGAGACAGGAGGTTGGTGTGCAGCAGCACTGGTGGTGGTGAGGAGGCAGCTCGGGTGGCCGTGGCAGCTGCTCGGGTGGTCGTGGCGGCTGCACAGGTGGTCGGTGACGTGGCGGCAGCTCGGGTGGTCGGTGATGTGGCGGCAGCTCGGGTGGTCAGTAATGTGGCGGCAGCTCGGGCGGTCGGTGAGGCAGCAGAATGGTTATTGCAGGCTGTAGGCTTTCCTGAAGAGATGGGTTTTCAGGTTCCGTCTGAAGGTTTCGAGGGTGGTGGATAATTGGACGTGTTGAGGCGTGGAATTCCAGAGTATTGGGGATATTCGGGAGAAATCTTGGAGGCGGTTGTGTGAGGAGTGAGTGTGGAGGAGAGAAGGAGGTCTTGGGAGGATCGAGGATTACGTGAGGGAAGATGGGAGATTAGTTCAGAGATATAGGGTGGGGACAGGTTGTGGATGGCTTTGTAGATCAGTGTTAAGGTACCGTCACACTTAGCGACGCTGCAGCGATACCGACAACGATCCGGATCGCTGCAGCTGTTTGGTCGCTGGAGAGCTGACACACAGACAGCTCTCCAGCGACCAACGATCAGGGGAAAGACTTCGGCATCGTTGAAACTGTCTTCAACGATGCCGAAGTCCCCGGGTAACCAGGGTAAACATCGGGTTACTAAGCGCAGGGCCGCGCTTAGTAACCCGATGTTTACCCTGGTTACCATCGTTAAAGTAAAAAAAACAAACGCTACATACTTACCTACCGCTGTCTGTCCCCGGCGCTGTGCTTCTCTGCTCTGGCTGTGAGCACAGCGGCCGGAAAGCAGAGCGGTGACGTCACCGCTGTGCTCTGCTTTCCGACTGCCCGCCGCTCACAGCCAGAGCAGAGAAGCCCAGCGCCGGGGACAGACAGCGGTAGGTAAGTATGTAGCGTTTGTTTTTTTTACTTTAACGATGGTAACCAGGGTAAATATCGGGTTACTAAGCGCGGCCCTGCGCTTAGTAACCCAATGTTTACCCTGGTTACCAGCGAAGACATCGCTGAATCGGCGTCACACACGCCGATTCAGCGATGTCAGCGGGACCTCAACGATCAAAAAATGGCCCAGGCCATTCCGACACGACCAGCGATCTCACAGCAGGGGCCTGATCGCTGCTACGTGTCACACATAGCGAGATCGCTACTGAGATCGCTGTTGCGTCACAAAACTTGTGACTCAGCAGCGATCTCGCTAGCGATCTCGCTATGTGTGATGGGGCCTTTAGTAGTTTGAACTGGATTCATTGGGGAATTGGGATTATGTGATTATATCAGTGTATGTCTTGTCTACACAGTTTCTTATCATGCCATTTTTGGTAAGGGGGCTTAAATTTGCATTCTTTTCTCACTAAGCTCGGACTTATGACTCTAATGATACCAGGGTGTGTTCTGCACAATTACATGGAATGTCATGACATTACAAAAAGCACTATGACCTTATATGTGTGCATGACCTCATAGTTCAGCAACAAAGGTCTGAGGATTTCAGCGCTCATGGCGAAGATCACAAGATTTGACGAGAACTGAATGGGAGACATTGGGAAGTGAAGGGGCCATAGAGGTGAGTAAAAAAGTGAGTAAATGATTTAGTTTTTATATTTTTAACCTTTGATGTCCTTTTATGGTTCAGAAAATTGGCAGTCAGTGACTGGCTTTTTGCTGAATCTGCTCAGAATTTTGGCAATTGCAGACCTTTATAAAATTCAAGTATAGGGTTCTGTCTCACTATTTGGAATTAACTTCATTTCCACCCTCTCTGCAATTTGACATATATTTACTTTATTTGATTGGGAAAATATGTTAAGTTCTTTCATTTGCTCATTCATATCCCTTCATCTCAATCTTCATTCACATTTTTCAGCAGTACATAATTACAGTATGGGCATTATAGAGTATGTACCCAGTATTTACGATTGAAAATGTTTACAAAAAGAGCAATTGTGGTCACCACAGCTTATATTGTTTTCATGGAAGGGACAGTACAGTTAAAGCCATAAAATCATTGGTCAGCACTTTAGCAATTAGAGAAATACAATTAGTTAAAGGTTATTCATTTAGCATCTCACTATCTCACTAAATAGGTATTAAAAATGTCACCTTTAAATCACTTTTGTTTGTTTTTTCTCTGAATAGTTTTATGGACTCATCATTGCTGCCTCTTTGAATAAACTCAGTTAATTTCCAGTATTTGAAACATCTGTCTATATCAAACAGGAAAACTGTTTGTCAAGCAGAGCATTCTCCTGAAATGCATTTTCTATTATCCATTGTCTTGACAGCGTCATTAACAATTAATAGCTAAAGAGACTATTATTTAATTAAAATTATCTCATAATATAAAGTAGAGAACAATTCTCCCTTCCTTAACGGTTTTACTTTACTGCATATCATTTCAACTGATAATGAAATTGGTTTGATTAAATGTGAAATATAAATGCAGCAGTATAGAGATTACATGTTCAACATATGGAATTATATCAATGCTTTGTAGTTACCGTACTGTAAATGTACTGTAATCTAAGAATTACCAGAATACAGTAAATGTCCCAGCTGGAACATTAACTGCTGAATGGGCTGACAGATGCAGGGTGCATTAACAATGCATTAAGCAACAAAGGTGGATTTTGCTTGGACATTGTTTTGTATGCTGTATCTAGCATATGCAATGATGGTTGGAGGGAATACAAATGAGGGGTGATGATTCAGTCTGAGCAAAGTCATTCCTCAAATTGTTGTAGTCAGTTTTTAAATCCATATATTTATATAGTTATCTTTAACCACTTAAGCATCTGGTGTTTTTTTGTTTTTGTGACTGATAGTGGCATTAAAATGGTTTGTTTGTTTGTTTGTTTTTTTTGCTGCTGCTAGACATACAGCTCTGACAAAATTAAGAGACCACCACATCAAAACCCTGTCATGGGCAGCACAATCTAGAGACCTGAACTCCATTGAAAACCTCTGGAAAGTAATCAAGAGGATGATGGATAGTCACAAGCCATCAAACAAAGAAGAACTGCTTAAATTTTTGCGTCAGAAGCAGTGTGAAAGACTGGTGGAAAGCATGCCAAGACGCATGAAAGCTGTGATTAAAAATCATGGTTATTCCACAAATTATTGATTTCTGAACTCTTCCTGAGTTAAACAGTATTGTTGTTTCTAAATGACCTGGGTGTATGGGTGGATGACAAACTCACATTTAGTGGCCAGTGTCAGGCAGCTGCTACAAAGGCAAATAAAATAATGGGATGCATTAAAAGAGGCATAGATGCTCATGAGGAGAACATATTTTTACCTCTATACAAGTCACTTGTTAGACCACACTTAGAATACTGTGCACAGTTTGGTCTCCGGTATATAAGAAAGACATAGCTGAAGTAGAGGGGGTTCAGAGAAGAGCGACCAAGGTTATTAGAGGACTGGGGGGTCTGCAATACCAAGATAGGTTATTACACTTGGGGCTATTTAGTTTGGAAAAATTAAGGCTAAGGGGTGATCTTATTTTAATGTATAAATATATGAGGGGACAGTACAAGGACCTTTCTGATGATCTTTTTAATCATAGATCTGAGACGGGGACAAGGGGGCATCCTCTATGTCTGGAGGAAAGAAGGTTTAAGCATAATAACAGATGCAGATTCTTTACTGTAAGAGCAGTGAGACTATGGAACTCTCTGCCGTGTGATGTTATAATGAGTGATTACTTAAATTTAAGAGGAGACTGGATACCATTCTTGAAAAGTATAATGTTACAGGGTATATATACTAGATTCCTTGTTAGGTTGTTGATCAAGGGAACTAGTCTGATTGCCGTATGTGGAGTCGGGAAGGAATTTTTTTCCCCAATGTGGAGCTTACACTTTGCCACATTGTTTTTTTTTTGCCTTCCTCTGGATCAACATGTTAAGGCATGTTAGGTTAGGCTATGGGTTGACCTAGATGGACTTAAAGTCTTCCTTCAACCTTAATAACTATGTTACTATTCTGAACTTGTTTTCTTTGCATTATTTGAAATCTGAAAGCACCGGCAAGGTGAAGAGGAAGGAATCAGTGTATTCCGAAACTAGTTGGATTTTGGTCCATTGCGCGCCCCATAGCCAGTCACGTGATTCATCACGTGACCGTGACATCACGCAAGGACCAGCAGCTCCTCTGCACCTTGCCGACTTTACTATAGATCCCGTGCAAGCATCTACTGCACGTGGCAGCTTGATATTTCCCAGAGGGGCATCTGTTACCGGCCGGAAAGGCTCCCCAACTTCTTGGGTATCAGTTTTCTTTTTTTCCCTTGCTCTGGACTCTGGTTATGATGCCATACAGTGGTGGATATTGAACCATGTTCAAACAAGAGGACCTACACACCATAATTACTGCTCTCAGTTGGGACCATCATTCATTCGCCGCTGTCCTTTTTCAGAGAGGTAATTTGATATTTTCTTTTTTGGTTTTATCTGAGTATCAAGGTTTTCTCTTCCTTTTATATTGCATAGTTTTATTCCCATATTAGGTTGGATTTTTTTAAAAGTGTTCTCAGTTTCTTAGCGCAAATATATATTTTTCTTTTACAAGTCTCTTAATTTTTGACGGAGCTGTAGATGAAGGTAATATAATACATCATGTGTGTGTGATATAATACATCATGTGTGTGATATAATACATCATGTGTGATACCCACATAATTAAGTGTATATATATATATACATATATATATATATATATATAACTTTCTTTCGAAAAATTGATATACTTGAAACACACAAAATTGTAATATATGTAGTGTAACGAAACTAATTATTCAGTAGCTATTGCAAAGTGATGATTTTTTCCTAAGTTGCTGTATTACCTAATTTTGCTTATTGGTCTCCCAAAAATTATGCTGCAGTGCTAATTCATTACCCAGTTTTTGCTCCTTTAGTAGCTCCTTTAGTAGTTTATTTCACCTGCTGCTCAACAAAGAACCACCGCCTTTTATATGCAAACCAAAAGAGTATGGGAATTTCCCTGTCTGAGTTTGGGGTGATGAACAAAGAGGCTAATATAGCGGAATTCCACTGCTCTGATTGTTTTATTATTTTAAAAATCTTTGCTGAGAAGCAGCTGAAAGGAGCTCCCAAAAGAAGCATGAAACAAGCATTGAAACAGCCCTGCAGTTTAATGTTTGGGAAACAATGAAGGAAAATAAGCTAAGAAAATAAATGTAACTCTTTAACCAATACTTAGTAACATAGTAACATAGTAACATAGTTAGTAAGGCCGAAAAAAGACATTTGTCCATCCAGTTCAGCCTATATTCCATCATAATAAATCCCAAGATCTACGTCCTTCTACAGAACCTAATAATTGTATGATACAATATTGTTCTGCTCCAGGAAGACATCCAGGCCTCTCTTGAACCCCTCGACTGAGTTCGCCATCACCACCTCCTCAGGCAAGCAATTCCAGATTCTCACTGCCCTAACAGTAAAGAATCCTCTTCTATGTTGGTGGAAAAACCTTCTCTCCTCCAGACGCAAAGAATGCCCCCTTGTGCCCGTCACCTTCCTTGGTATAAACAGATCCTCAGCGAGATATTTGTATTGTCCCCTTATATACTTATACATGGTTATTAGATCGCCCCTCAGTCGTCTTTTTTCTAGACTAAATAATCCTAATTTCGCTAATCTATCTGGGTATTGTAGTTCTCCCATCCCCTTTATTAATTTTGTTGCCCTCCTTTGTACTCTCTCTAGTTCCATTATATCCTTCCTGAGCACCGGTGCCCAAAACTGGACACAGTACTCCATGTGCGGTCTAACTAGGGATTTGTACAGAGGCAGTATAATGCTCTCATCATGTGTATCCAGACCTCTTTTAATGCACCCCATGATCCTGTTTGCCTTGGCAGCTGCTGCCTGGCACTGGCTGCTCCAGGTAAGTTTATCATTAACTAGGATCCCCAAGTCCTTCTCCCTGTCAGATTTACCCAGTGGTTTCCCGTTCAGTGTGTAATGGTGATATTGATTCCCTCTTCCCATGTGTATAACCTTACATTTATCATTGTTAAACCTCATCTGCCACCTTTCAGCCCAAGTTTCCAACTTATCCAGATCCATCTGTAGCAGAATACTATCTTCTCTTGTATTAACTGCTTTACATAGTTTTGTATCATCTGCAAATATCGATATTTTACTGTGTAAACCTTCTACCAGATCATTAATGAATATGTGACCTTTAGCAATATGCCTTTGTATCTGTCTAGTCCTTTGTGATTGTCCCTAATACAATAAGGTATGTGGCATGTATTAAAGCTGACTCTATGATGTGATGTACTGTAAATATTAATGCACATCATATTGTATCATATATTTTGTATGGTTGGTAAATACCTGTGAATGCAAGCATGTACCTTGTTGTGGTGGAATGGCTTTTCTGCTTTTTTTTTTTTTTATAAAAACAGTGTTAACCAAGTGTCCTATGTTATTTACAAGTACTATTACTATTTACATACTTAACTCAGTGTATTTATTCATTTTGTTTTATTCTAGGTTATTTTCGTTAATGGCCACAGTGTGAATGTGTACCTACACATCACACTTGTATCAATATGTGTTCCAGCTTATTTCTTTGATATTGCGCTAGGTTTTTTGCATGTAGCGCATACAGGGGCATGGCTCCTTCTTTAAGGGCTGAGCATTTAGACTATATAGCTTTACATGGACAGGTTATTGAAAAGTCAGAACTGGGTCCTGCTGTGGCCCCAACTATTGAGGCCTGCTGGCACATAGAGAGGTTTTACTTTAGTGATGGGACCATCCTGAGTGGGTACACCTTGTTCATGCTGGGATTTCTTATACTTTTTATCAAAACAGTGTCGATTAAATACTAGTGATGAGCGAACGTGCTCAGATAAGATTTTATCTGAGCTCACTCATATTCTAATGGAGTATCTTTGACGTGATCGAATAATGTGTTTGAGTCGCAGCGACTGCATGTCTCACTGCTATCTGATAGCCTAAATACATGCAGGGATTACCTGTCTGGTAGTCCCTTCATGAGTTTTAGTTGTTGTACAGCCTTGAGACATGCAACCACGGAAACTCAAACATATTCAAGCACCTCACAGATAGTCTATTAGCACACGAGGGTGATCGGATAATACCTTATCACTACTAAGTCCCCTATGTAATTTACATGTACTATTACCATTTAGTTACTGCCGGGTATTTATTAATTTTGTTTTTATTCTAGGTTATGATATTATTTTAGTAAATAAATGTATCTGCCAGAAACTAACAAGTCTGAAACTGCATATGGCATTGTATTGTCTATTTTATTAGTTTTTTTAGGAATTATTTGAATAAATGCCTAACTTGGCATTATAGTACTACAACTAGTGTTGAGCATTACGATACCGCAAGTATCGGGTATTGGCCGATACTTGCGGTATCGGAATTCCGATACCGAGATCCGATACTTTTGTGGTATCGGTATCGGTATCGGATCCACAGTGAGGTGTAAAATAAAGAATTCAAATAAAAAATATTGATATATTCACCTCTCCGGCGGCCCCTGGACATCACCGCGGGTAACCGGCAGGCTTCTTTGTTTAAAATGAGCGCGTTTAGGACCTGAGGAATGACGTCGCGGGTTCTGATTGGTCGCGTGCCGCCCATGTGACTGCGATGCGACCAATCAGAAGCCGCGACGTCATTCCTCAGGTCCTAAATTCCTAGAATGAGCGCGTTTAGGACCTGAGGAATGACGTCGCGGCTTCTGATTGGTCGCGTGCCGCCCATGTGACCGTGACGCGACCAATCAGAAGCCGCGACGTCATTCCTCAGGTCCTAAACGCGCTCATTCTAGGAATTTAGGACCTGAGGAATGACATCGCGGCTTCTGATTGGTCGCGTCACGGTCACATGGGCGGCACGCGACCAATCAGAAGCCGCAACGTCATTCCTCAGGTCCTAAACGCGCTCATTTTAAACAAAGAAGCCTGCCGGTTACCCGCGGTGATGTCCAGGGGCTGCTGGAGAGGTGAATATATCAATATTTTTTATTTTAATTCTTTATTTTACACATTAATATGGATCCCAGGGCCTGAAGGAGAGTTTCCTCTCCTTCAGACCCTGGGAACCATCAGAATACCTTCCGATACTTGGTGTCCCATTGACTTGCATTGGTATCGGATATCGGTATCGGCGATATCCGATACTTTTCGGGTATCGGCCGATACTATCCGATACCGATACTTTCAAGTATCGGACGGTATCGCTCAACACTAATTACAACTCTATTTGTCCATAGTTTGTGCAATTATTGTACAGTCCAACATTGTTGTACAGTCTTGATGCTGTCAAGTACGGTATATAGAAATGCATTTTGAAGTGGAACAATAGTGCAATGCAGAATTGTAAGACATTTTTCCTGAATTCATATGTTTACTAATATAGACATGTCAGAAAAAGTAAAAAGTAGTGATGAGTGAGGACTAAAATACTTGAGTACTCGTTACTGTAGTGAACAAATCATAATGCTCGGGTGCTGGAACTGAGTAGCGAGTATATTGGAAATCAATGGGAAACTTGATCACTTTTGAGCCCGCCTCCCTCCTAAAGGTCTTTGGGGGTCTGAAAATTGCTGAAACAGATGTAAACAGTGCTAAAATGACATGGGACCAGAATGATGAAGACGCCTGGAAACATCTTTGAATCCCAGGTCGCTGCTGGAAACAATATTGTCAGAGTATTACATCACTTATACAAGTTTATCTGACAATAAAACATGCAAAAATAAACCTAAAATGGATTTTACAGGAAAAAATGTTAAGAAGCATTCTTTCCAGGATAAAGAATTGTATATAAGGCAAAATAAATAAGAGGAAAAAAAATGCTTCTCCATACCTTGGGCCAAGCTCACACAAAGTGTTTTTGCTGCATTTTTGCACGTTGCATTGCTTTCAATGGTGAAAAAAAATCAACAGGAAACATAATTTTTCATTTTAACACCTTACCTGGCCATGTGGTGTGTGAGACATGATCAGATACATTGAAATTAATTTTAATTTTTTTGCACTGCCATTAGGAAATCAGCTATGGAGGATAACCATTAATAAAACGTAACTTTTAATACTAGATGCAGCTAAAATCATTGGAACCCAACAACAAACACATACAAAAGACAATAAAGTACTCAAATACCCAGTGCTCAAAATATTAAAAATTGGAATGATCTCACCAATAATGACGGACAAGCAGAAGCTTGTCCTATTGGCACTACAGAACCAGCCTTGAATGCCACTTCCCGCAGCCCATATAGGAAGCTCTTAAACTGCAGGCACCATGGAGTCGGCTAACCCGAACGCAACACGACAGGACAACGTTTTGGAGGCTAAGTGACCTTGACACTACCCGGAAACAGCTGGCGTGCTGGAACCAGGCTGGGCAGGAGAGAGTACCCGTGCCAAAGACACTTCTGAGCAGCAACTGGCGGTGTTGGAGCCCAGGGATTACATGACAGAGTGTAGGCTGAGGCCTAATTTGAGCAAGTTGAAAGGGAACCTTTAACCCCCCGAGACGTTAGCAACTGAAAAAGCCACCTTGTACAGCACAAGGAAATGGTGCCTCTCTTAGTTATGCTCCTTGCACACGCTGAACTAAACACTTATAAAATGTGTCCCTTATACCAAGAAACCATCCCGGAGGTGGGACTTTCCTTCGTAATGAAACACAGCACAGCTGGCATTCATGCCCCCTTGGTGCTGGGCACTGCCTCCTCAGCGTTGTTTGAATCTGTCTCGGAGCCCAAACTGTTATGTTAAACCTTGGTCAAGCGCTGTTAGCGCTGCCTGTCTTCTGACATCATTTGGTGTCAGGCTGACTGCGCCTGTGCTGGAGCGCTGCCAGAGATCACGCCCTGCAGTGTCTTCTGATTTAGTCACACTGTGGTCCTGGGATTCTTGGGCATGCGCAGTGCATATCTTCTCCTCTCACTCCTCTCCATTCACCTTCTTCAGAGTGTGCGGCGTCAGCTGATCCATAATCACATGCCACGGCCGTGACGGCGCACAGTCTGAGGAAGGCGGAAGCAGATGAGTAAGAGTTGAAGATATGCACTGCACATGCCCATGAATCCCAGCCCCGCAGTGTGAATAAATCTGAAGACACTGTGGAGCTGTGATTTATGGCCTTGCGCAGTGCATATCTTCGCCTCTCACTCCTCTCCTTCCGCCTTCTTCAGACTGTGCGGCGTCAGCTGATCCCAAATCACATACCAAGGCCATTACACTGCACAGTCTGAGGAAGGCAGAAGGAGATGAGTGAGAGGCGAAGATATGCACTGCGCATGCCCATGAATCTCGGGCCCGCAGTGTGACTAAATCAGAAGACACTGTGGGGCGGAATCTCGGGCAGCGCATCCACACAGGCACAGTCAGCCTGACATCAAATGATGTCAGAAGACAGGCAGCGCTAACTGCGCATGCCCAAGGTTAAACATAACAGCGCATGCTCCAGGACAGATTCAAACAACGCTGAGGAGGCGGCTCTTGGCGCCATGGGGGTATGAATGCTGGCTGTGCTGCATATCATTCCAAAGGAAAGTCCCACCTCCGGGACGATTTCACGGTATGAGGGGACACATTTTATAAGTGTTAAGTGCAGCATCTACAAGGAACATAACTAAAGGAGCCACCTGTTCCTTGTGCAGCATTAGTGCTGCACAAGATGGCTCTTTCAGTTACAAATGCCTGGGGGGACAGGTTCCCTTTAATTGCTGTTGTAGTGCCAGCAAGGCGGTCGCTGAACATGTTGCCGGATACACAGCAGGGGATCAGCTGACGTTACTGAAACCCAATAACACTGGCTCATGTGTTGACTGTGCAGCCAGCACTTCTGGGCAGCAACTGGCGGTGTTGGAGCCCAAGGATTAAAGTTCAGTTGGTTGAAACATGAGCACCACAGAAGACGTGGATACTTTTGGCAACCAATTATTTAATCGGTAAGAGGAGTGGCAAATTCCTGTGAGATCCAGGCCTTGTTCATTTTCAAGAAAGTAAGCCGGTCAACGTTATTGGAGGAGCAGCAGCTGCCAAGGCAAACAGGATCATGGGGTGCATTAAAAGAGGTCTGGATACACATGATGAGAGCATTATAGTGCCTCTGTACAAATCCCTAGTTAGACCGCACATGGAGTACTGTGTCCAGTTTTGGGCACCGGTGCTCAGGAAGGATATAATGGAACTAGAGAGACTACAAAGGAGGGCAACAAAATTAATAAAGGGATGGGAGAACTACAATACCCAGATAGATTAGTGAAATTAGGATTATTTAGTCTAGAAAAAAGACGACTGAGGGGCGATCTAATAACCATGTATAAGTATATTAGGGGACAATACAAATATCTCGCTGAGGATCTGTTTATACCAAGGAAGGTGACGGGCACAAGGGGGCATTCTTTGCGTCTGGAGGAGAGAAGGTTTCTCCAACAACAAAGAAGAGGATTCTTTACTGTTAGGGCGGTGAGAATCTGGAATTGCTTGCTTGATGAGGTGGTGATGGCGGTGGTGAGGCCTGGATGTCTTCCTGGAGCAGAACAATATTGTATAATAAAATTATTAGGTTCTGTAGAAGGACGTAGATCTGGGGATTTATTATGATGGAATATAGGCTGAACTGGATGGACAAATGTCTTTTTTGGCCTTACTAACTATGTTACTATGATAATACACTAGCAGCAGGGCAAGCCAGCACCTCCAATGCATACTGGCTAAGCTCTGGCCATGTATCCAGCTTAGAGACCCAAAACTTGAAGCGGAAAGAGCCACTTGAGAGTACGCTGAGAGGGCAAGACATGTAGTCTGTCACCATCTGACGGAAACGTGGCCTCCTGCTGACTGGATCCGTCTGTGATGGTGTAGACATTTGTGGCGGGCACAAAAAACTTTGCCACTGTTGTGCCAGACTGGTCTTGCCTTGTGCTGAGGCACTGCTTCTGCTCCCTCTTTGTGCAGAGCTTCCTCCACTGCCTCGACGCACAGAGCTGCTTTGTAAAGCACTAGCAGTAGCAGGCTCAGCACTTCTCTCGATTGGACTGGAGAAGATGATGGACTGCACCAGTGTGTCTTGGTACAGCTGCATTTTACGCTCCCGCTGCAACGGTGGTATGAGGGTTTGTAAATTGTCCTTGTAGCACAGATCGAGGAGGGTGTATACCCAATAATCTGCCGTCGTAAGAATGTGGGTGATGCGGCTGTCGTTTCTCAGGCACTGCAGCATGAAATCAACCATGTGCTGCAGACTGCCAACTGGCTAAGAAACGCTGCACCTTGCTTGAGGTGTGATCTCTGCCTGCTCTGCATCACCCCACTTTCGCTCTACATACTGACTACTGGGGATTTGTGTAACTCCCTCCTCTGGAAAGATGTCTTCCTCCTCCATTGACTCCTACTCATCCTCTTCACAAAATGTCCCCTGCCTAGGCCTTTGTGAGGAACCACGTCGCGCAGACTGTCCAGAAGCAGATGGCATTTCTGAATCCTCATCCTCCACCTCTTCCACCACCTCATCCCTTAGCGCTTGCAGTGTTCTTTCAAGCAGGCAGATAAGGGGGACAGTCATGCTGACTAGTGCATCATCTGCACCCGCCATCAGCGTGGAATCATCGAAGGCACGCAAAACCTGGCAGATGTCTGTTGTGAATTCAGTGGCTGAGTTCACTTCTGTGGTCACAAGTGGTATTGCAGTCTCTGGGCTTCCTCCCTCAGGTGTTTTGGTGAGCTCGTTGGCTGCCTTGCTATTTAGCTCCACCTGAGTCTGTCTTCCTTGCTCCTTGTCAATGTTCCAGTGTTGGATCTGAGCTACTGCATCTTTCCTTGGGCCTGCTGCTCTGCTAGATAAGTGCTTCTAGTTTGTTTTCTGTTTTTTCTGTCCAGCTTGCTATTAACTTTTGCTGGAAGCTCTGAGAAGCAAAGGGGTGCACCGCCGTGCTGTTAGTTCGGCACGGTGGGTCTTTTTGCCCCTTTGCGTGGTTTTCGTTTTAGGGTTTTTGGTAGACTGCATAGTTCTCTTTGCTATCCTCGCTCTGTCTAGAATATCGGGCCTCACTTTGCTGAATCTATTTCATTCCTACGTTTGTCTTTTCATCTTGCTAACAGTCATTATATGTGGGGGGCTGCCTATTCCTTTGGGGTATTTCTCTGAGGTAAGTCAGGCTTGTATTTCTATCTTCAGGCTAGTCAGCTCCTCAGGCAGTGCCGAGTTGCATAGGTAGTGATAGGCGCAATCCACTGCTGCTTATAGTTGTGTGAGGATAGATCAGGTACTGCAGTCTACAGAGATTCCACGTCTCAGAGCTCGTCCTATTGTTTTTGGTTATTGCCAGATCTCTGTATGTGCGCTGATTACTGCACGCTGTGTTGCCTGATTGCCAGCCATAACAGTACAAGGAGCCAAGCCAATGATTCCCAATTGAGGGAAAAAAGAAATCCTGACATCATTTTTTTTTCTTAGCTCTGTCTTCAGTCTTTTTTTTCCCCTAGACATTAGAGTGCTTCAGGACACAGCTGTGGACATGGATATTCAGGCTCTGTGCTCCTCAATGGATAATCTCGTTGTAAATGTACAAAAGATTCAAGATACTATTGATCAGAAATCGATGCTAGAACCAAGAATTCCGATTCCTGATTTGTTTCTTGGTGACAGAACTAAGTTCCTGAGCTTCAGAAATAATTGTAAGCTATTTTTGGCCTTGAAACCTCATTCTTCTGGTAATCCTATTCAACAGGTTTTGATTATTATTTCTTTTTTGCGCGGCGACCCACAGGACTGGGCGTTTTCTCTTGCACCAGGAGATTCTGCATTGAGTAATGTTGATGCATTTTTCCAGGCGCTGGGATTGCTTTACGATGAGCCTAATTCAGTGGATCAGGCTGAGAAAAATCTGCTGGCTTTATGCCAGGGTCAGGATGATGTAGAAGTATATTGTCAGAAATTTAGGAAGTGGTCAGTACTCACTCAGTGGAATGAATCTGCACTAGCGGCTTTGTTCAGAAAGGGTCTCTCTGAAGCTCTTAAGGATGTAATGGTGGGATTTCCTATGCCTGCTGGTTTGAATGAGTCTATGTCCTTGGCCATTCAGATCGGTCGTCGCTTGCGCGAGCGTAAATCTGTGCACCATCTGGCGGTATTGTCTGAGAGTAAACCTGAGCCTATGCAGTGCGACAGGACTATGACTAAAGTAGAACGGCAAGAACACAGACGTCTGAACAGACTGTGTTTCTATTGTGGTGATTCTACTCATGCTATTTCTAATTGTCCTAAACGCACTAGGCGGTTCAATAGCTCTGCCGTTATTGGTACTGTACAGTCCAAATTCCTTTTGTCCATTACCTTAATGTGCTCTTTGTCATCGTATTCTGTCATGGCGTTTGTGGATTCAGGCGCTGCCCTGAATCTGATGGATTTGGATTATGCTAAACGTTGTGGATTTTTCTTGGAGCCTTTGCGGTGTCCTATTCCGTTGAGAGGAATTGATGCTACACCTTTGGCCAAGAATAAGCCTCAGTACTGGGCCCAGCTGACCATGTGCATGGCTCCTGCACATCAGGAAGTTATTCGCTTTCTGGTACTGCATAATTTGCATGATGTGGTCGTGTTGGGGTTGCCATGGCTTCAAACCCATAATCCAGTATTGGATTGGAACTCTATGTCGGTAACCAGCTGGGGTTGTCAGGGAGTACATGGTGATGTTCCATTTTTGTCTATTTCGTCATCCATTCCTTCTGACATCCCAGAGTTCTTGTCGGACTTTCAGGATGTATTTGAAGAGTCCAAGTCTGATGCCCTACCTCCGCATAGGAATTGTGATTGTGCTATCGATTTGATTCCTGGTAGTAAATTCCCTAAGGGTCGTTTATTTAATTTGTCCGTACCTGAACACGCCGCTATGCGCAGTTATGTGAAGGAGTCCCTGGAGAAGGGACATATTCGCCCATCGTCGTCACCATTGGGAGCAGGGTTCTTTTTTGTAGCCAAGAAGGATGGTTCGCTAAGACCGTGTATTGATTACCGCCTTCTTAATAAGATCACTGTTAAGTTTCAGTATCCCTTGCCATTGATTTCTGACTTGTTTGCTCGGATTAAGGGGGCTAGTTGGTTTACTAAGATTGATCTTCGTGGTGCGTATAATCTGGTGAGAATCAGGCAGGGAGATGAATGGAAAACGGCATTTAATACGCCCGAGGGTCATTTTGAGTATCTGGTGATGCCGTTCGGACTTGCCAATGCTCCATCTCTTTTTCAGTCTTTTATGCATGACATTTTCCGTGAGTATCTGGATAAATTCTTGATTGTTTACTTGGATGACATTTTGATCTTCTCAGATGATTGGGAGTCTCATGTGAAGCAAGTCAGAATGGTTTTCCAGGTACTGCGTGCTAATTCCTTGTTCGTGAAGGGATCAAAGTGTCTCTTCGGTGTGCAGAAAGTTTCATTTTTGGGGTTCATCTTTTCCCCTTCTACTATCGAGATGGATCCGGTTAAGGTTCAGGCCATCCAGGATTGGACTCAGCCGACATCTCTAAAAAGTCTGCAGAAATTCCTGGGCTTTGCTAATTTTTATCGTCGCTTCATCTGTAATTTTTCTAGCATTGCCAGACTATTGACCGATTTGACCAAGAAGGGTGCTGATTTGGTTAATTGGTCTTCTGCTGCCGTGGAAGCTTTTCAGGAGTTGAAGCGTCGTTTTTGCTGTGCCCCTGTGTTGTGTCAACCTGATGTTTCTCTTCCGTTCCAGGTCGAGGTTGATGCTTCTGAGATTGGTGCAGGGGCGGTTTTGTCACAGAGAGGTTCTGGTTGCTCAGTGTTCAAACCATGTGCTTTCTTTTCCAGGAAATTTTCTGCTGCTGAGCGTAATTATGATGTGGGCAACCGAGAGTTGCTGGCCATGAAGTGGGCATTCGAGGAGTGGCGTCATTGGCTTGAGGGTGCTAAGCATCGCGTGGTGGTTTTGACTGATCATAAGAACCTTACTTATCTTGAGTCTGCCAAGCGCTTGAATCCTAGACAGGCCCGTTGGTCGTTATTTTTTGCTCGTTTTGATTTTGTGATTTCATACCTTCCGGGCTCTAAAAATGTGAAGGCGGATGCTCTGTCTAGGAGTTTTGTGCCCGATTCTCCGGGGTTATCTGAGCCGGCGAGTATCCTCAAGGAAGGAGTCATTGTGTCTGCCATCTCCCCTGATTTGCGGAGAGTGTTGCAGAAATTTCAGGCTAATAAACCTGATCGTTGTCCGGCCGAGAAACTGTTCGTCCCTGATAGGTGGACTAGTAAAGTTATCTCTGAACTTCATTTTTCGGTGCTGGCCGGTCATCCAGGAATCTTTGGTACCAGGGAGTTGGTTGCTAGATCCTTCTGGTGGCCATCTCTGTCACGGGATGTGCGTGCTTTTGTGCAGTCCTGTGGAATTTGTGCTAGGGCTAAGCCCTGCTGTTCACGTGCCAGTGGGTTGCTTTTGCCCTTGCCGGTCCCGAAGAGGCTTTGGACACATATTTCGATGGATTTCATTTCTGACCTTCCCGTTTCTCAAAAAATGTCGGTCATTTGGGTGGTCTGTGATCGCTTTTCTAAAATGGTCCATCTGGTGCCCTTGGTTAAATTGCCTTCCTCCTCTGATTTGGTGCCTTTGTTCTTCCAGCATGTGGTTCGTTTACATGGCATTCCTGAGAATATTGTTTCTGACAGAGGTTCCCAGTTTGTCTCGAGGTTCTGGCGAGCCTTTTGTGGTAGGATGGACATTGACCTATCTTTCTCCTCGGCCTTCCATCCTCAGACTAATGGCCAGACCGAACGAACCAATCAGACCTTGGAAACATATCTGAGATGTTTTGTTTCCGCTGACCAGGATGATTGGGTGTCATTTTTGCCGTTGGCTGAGTTCGCCCTTAATAATCGGGCCAGCTCGGCTACCTTGGTCTCTCCATTTTTCTGCAATTCTGGGTTCCATCCTCGTTTCTCTTCAGGACAGGTTGAGTCTTCGGACTGTCCTGGTGTGGATTCTGTGGTGGACAGGTTGCAGCAGATCTGGACTCAGGTAGTGGACAATTTGACCTTGTCCCAGGAGAAGGCTCAGCTTTTCGCTAATCGCAGACGCCGTGTGGGACCCCGACTTCGTGTTGGGGATCTGGTTTGGTTATCTTCTCGTCATATTCCTATGAAGGTTTCCTCTCCTAAATTTAAACCTCGTTTTATTGGTCTGTATAGGATTTCTGAGATTCTCAATCCGGTGTCTTTTCGTCTGATCCTCCCAGACTCCTTTTCCATACATAATGTATTCCATAGGTCGTTGTTGAGGAGATACGTGGCACCTATGGTTCCATCTGTGGAGCCTCCTGCCCCTGTTTTGGTGGAGGGGGAATTGGAGTATATTGTGGAGAAGATTTTGGATTCTCGTGTCTCTAGACGGAAACTCCAGTATCTGGTCAAATGGAAGGGTTATGCTCAGGAAGATAATTCCTGGGTTTTTGCCTCTGATGTCCATGCCCCAGATCTTGTTCGTGCCTTTCATGTGGCTCATCCTGGTCGGCCTGGGGGTTCTGGTGAGGGTTCGGTGACCCCTCCTCAAGGGGGGGTACTGTTGTGAATTCTGTGGCTGAGTTCACTTCTGTGGTCACAAGTGGTATTGCAGTCTCTGGGCTTCCTCCCTCAGGTGTTTTGGTGAGCTCGTTGGCTGCCTTGCTATTTAGCTCCACCTGAGTCTGTCTTCCTTGCTCCTTGTCAATGTTCCAGTGTTGGATCTGAGCTACTGCATCTTTCCTTGGGCCTGCTGCTCTGCTAGATAAGTGCTTCTAGTTTGTTTTCTGTTTTTTCTGTCCAGCTTGCTATTAACTTTTGCTGGAAGCTCTGAGAAGCAAAGGGGTGCACCGCCGTGCTGTTAGTTCGGCACGGTGGGTCTTTTTGCCCCTTTGCGTGGTTTTCGTTTTAGGGTTTTTGGTAGACTGCATAGTTCTCTTTGCTATCCTCGCTCTGTCTAGGATATCGGGCCTCACTTTGCTGAATCTATTTCATTCCTACGTTTGCCTTTTCATCTTGCTAACAGTCATTATATGTGGGGGGCTGCCTATTCCTTTGGGATATTTCTCTGAGGTAAGTCAGGCTTGTATTTCTATCTTCAGGCTAGTCAGCTCCTCAGGCAGTGCCGAGTTGCATAGGTAGTGATAGGCGCAATCCACTGCTGCTTATAGTTGTGTGAGGATAGATCAGGTACTGCAGTCTACAGAGATTCCACGTCTCAGAGCTCGTCCTATTGTTTTTGGTTATTGCCAGATCTCTGTATGTGCGCTGATTACTGCACGCTGTGTTGCCTGATTGCCAGCCATAACAGATGTCCTTCATAGTGGCCCACTCAGTGGTTGTGAAGTCTGAACGGCGCGCAGTGTGACTTTCTTGCGCCTGATGCAGCTGGTACTCCAATACTGCTGGCTGCTGCTCACACAACCACTCCAATATATGTAACGTGGAATTCCACCTAGTGGGAAGGTCACATATGATGCGATGTTCCGGAAGGTGGAATCGGCGCTGCAGAGTTGCAATGCGCGATCTTCCATGCTGGAACGCCGCAAGTGAGCACACTCTAGGCGGACCTTGTGCAGCAATGCATCAAGATCCGGATAGTCCCTCAAAAAAATCTGAACGACCAAGTTGAGCACATGTGCCAGACATGGGATGTGAGTGAGGTTGCCAAGGCCCAGAGCTGCCACCAGATTTTGGCCATTGTCACACACTACCACGCCTGGCTGGAGATTCGCTGGCACAAACCACACGTCACTCTCCTGCTTGATAGCATTCCAGAGCTCCTGCGCTGTGTGGCTTCAATTCCCCAAAGAAATAAATTTCAGTACAGCCTGTTGATGTTTGGCCACAGCTGTGCTCATATCGGTCGAACAGGTAAGCGTTCACAAGTCAAGGTGGAGGTAGACTGTGACGGCTCCTGCAGCAGTAATTCTGAGGAATTGGAGTATGAAGAGGAGTCAATGTGCACAGACTGGATTACTGTAATCCTTGGAGTTGGCAGAACACGTACAGCGCCACTCGCCACATCTGTACCCGGCTCCACAACAGTGACCCAATGGGCAGTGAGGGAAAGGTATTGTCTCTGTCCATGGTGACTGGTCCATGCATCGGTGGTGAGGTGGACCTTGCTACTGACGGTGTTTAGTAGCACATGTTTAATGTTTCCCTCCACATGCTTGTGCATTGAAGGGACGGCTTGCCTGCTAAAATAAAAGCGGCTGGGCACATTGTATTGTGGGACTGCCAATGCTATCTAGTTACGGAAGCTGTCAGTCTCCACAAGCCTGAATGAGAGCATTTCAAGGGACAGTAGTTTTGCAATGCCTGCATTCAGAGCCTGTGCTCGTGGGTGGTTTGCCGAGAATGGCCACCTTTTCTCTCATACCTGTGCTACTGATGGCTGTAGACCGGGCTGGGAGTGTGAGGATGACTGGGAACATGGTGCTGTGGGTGGAATTACACTGGGTCTCTGGAACAACGGTGCCAGAGGTTCTTCCATGGCGATCCTGTGAGGAAGCAGAACCAGCTGTGGGTGAGCTGGAGGAAGAGGCTCCAACACGAGCTGTAGGGTGGCCTGTTGTGAATTCTGTTGTCAAGCTCCCTCTTGTGGTCATGAATGGTACTTCAGCTGGTTCTGTCCATGGGCTTCCTCTGGTGGTTGTGAGTGGGGCTGCGGCTTCTGAGTTTCCTTCCACAGGTGACGAGGTTAATTCGTTAGCTGGCTGCTCTATTTAACTCCACTTAGATCATTGCTCCATGCCACCTGTCAATGTTCCAGTATTGGTCTAGTTCGCTCCTGGATCGTTCTTGTGACCTGTCTTCCCAGCAGAAGCTAAGTTCCTGCTTGTTTTTCTCTGGTTTGCTATTTTTCTGTCTTTAGGGCTAGCTAGTTCCTTAGGCTGTGACGAGTTGCGTAGGGAGCGTTAGGAGCAATCCACGGCTATTTCTAGTGTGTGTGATAGGATTAGGGATTGCGGTCAGCAGAGTTCCCACGTCTCAGAGCTTGTCCTGTATTATTGGTAACTATCAGGTCATTCCGTGTGCTCTTAACCACCAGGTCCATTATTGTCCTAACCACCAGGTCATAACAGTACAGGTGGCCCAAAGTATTAATGCATCTCAATAGAGGGATAAGAGAAGTTCTGAGACCATTTTTTTTTCTTTGCAGTGTGTTTTGTCTCTCTTTTCCCCTTTACCTTTGGGTGGTTCAGGATACAGGTGTAGATATGGACATTCAAGGTCTGTTCTCTTGTATGGATAATCTCACTGCAAGGGTACAAAACATTCAAGATTTTGTGGTTCAGAATCCGATGTTAGAGCCTAGGATTCCAATTCCTGATTTGTTTTTTGGGGATAGATCTAAGTTTCTGAATTTCAAAAATAATTGTAAATTGTTTCTTGCTTTGAAACCTCGCTCCTCAGGTGACCCTGTTCAACAAGTGAAAATCATTATTTCTTTGTTACGTGGCGACCCTCAAGACTGGGCATTTTCCCTTGCGCCAGGAGATCCGGCATTGCGTGATGTTGATGCATTTTTTCTGGTGCTTGGATTGCTTTATGATAAACCAAATTCAGTGGATCAGGCAGAGAAAATCTTGCTGGCTCTGTGTCAGGGTCAGGATGAGGTAGAGATATATTGTCAGAAGTTTAGGAAGTGGTCTGTACTCACTCAGTGGAATGAATGTGCCCTGGCAGCAATTTTCAGAAAGGGTCTCTCTGAACCCCTTAAGGATGTCATGGTGGGATTTCCCATGCCTGCTGGTCTGAATGAGTCTATGTCTTTGGCCATTCAGATCGATCGACGCTTACGTGAGCGTAAAGCTGTGCACCATTTGGCGGTATTATCTGAGCATAGACCTGAGCCTATGCAATGTGATAGGACTTTGACCAGAGCTGAACGGCAAGAACACAGACGTCGGAATGGGCTGTGATTTTACTGTGGTGATTCCACTCATGCTATCTCCGATTGTCCTAAGCGCACTAAGCGTTTCGCTAGGTCTGCCACCTTTGGTACGGTACAGTCGAAATTTCTTTTGTCCATTACTTTGATTTGCTCTTTGTCATCCTATTCTGTTATGGCATTTGTGGATTCAGGCGCTGCCCTGAATTTGATGGACTTGGAGTTTGCTAGGCGCTGTGGTTTTTTCTTGGAGCCCTTGCAGTATCCTATTCCATTGAGAGGAATTGATGCTACGCCTTTGGCCAAGAATAAGCCACAGTACTGGACCCAATTGACCATGTGCATGGCTCCTGCACATCAGGAGAATATTCGCTTTTTGGTGTTGCATAATCTGCATGATGTGATCGTTTTGGGGTTGCTGTTATGAACAGGTAATTCAGAACCACAATGGACCTTGAAGTTCAGAGCATACAAAGTGACCTGACATATACCAAAAACATATGACGAGCTCTGAGACGTGGAAACTCTGCTGACCGCAATCCCTAATCCTATCACACCACACTAGAGGTAGCCGTGGATTGCGCCTAACGCTCCCTATGCAACTCGACACAGCCTGAGAAACTAACTAGCCCTGAAGATAGAAAAATAAGCCTACCTTGCCTCAGAGAAATTCCCCAAAGGAAAAGGCAGCCCCCCACATATAATGACTGTGAGTAAAGATGAAATGCAAACACAGAGATGAAATAGATTTAGCAAAGTGAGGCCCGACTTACTGAATAGACCGAGGATAGGAAAGATAGCTTTGCGGTCAACACAAAAACCTACAAACAACCACGCAGAGGGGCAAAAAGACCCTCCGCACCGACTAACGGTACGGAGGTGCTCCCTCTGCGTCTCAGAGCTTCCAGCAAGCAAGAAAAACCAATATAGCAAGCTGGACAGAAAATATAGCAAACAAAAATAACATAAGCAGAACTTAGCTATGCAGGATGGACAGGCCACAGGAACGATCCAGGAGGAAGCAAGACCAATACTAGAACATTGACTGGAGGCCAGGATCAAAGCACCAGGTGGAGTTAAATAGAGCAGCACCTAACGACTTAACCTCATCACCTGAGGATGGAAACTCAGAAGCCGCAGTACCACTCTCATCCACCAAAGGAAGCTTATAGACAGAACCAGCCGCAGTACCACTCACGACCACAGGAGGGAGCTTGGCCACAGAATTCACAACAGATTGCCATGGCTACAGATCCATAATCCAGTATTGGATTGGAAATTTATGTCTGTGTCCAGCTGGGGTTGTCAGGGGGTACATGGTGATGTTCCATTTTTGTCTATTTCGTCATCCACCCCTTCTGAAGTCCCGGAGTTTTTGTCGGATTACCGGGATGTATTTGATGAGCCCAAATCCAGTGCCCTACCTCCTCATAGGGATTGCGATTGTGCTATCAATTTGATTCCTGGTAAGGAGTTTCCTAAGGGCCGACTGTTCAATTTATCTGTGCCAGAACACGCCGCTATGTGGAGTTATATAAAGGAAGCCTTGGAAAAGGGTCATATACGCCCGTCGTCGTCACCATTGGGAGCAGGGTTCTTTTTTGTGGCCAAGAAGGATGGTTCTTTGAGACCTTGTATTGATTACCGCCTTCTTAATAAGATCACAGTCAAATTTCAGTACCCTTTGCCGCTGCTGTCTGATTTATTTGCTCGGATTAAGGGGGCTAGTTGGTTCACCAAGATAGATCTTCGTGGTGCGTATAATCTTGTGCGTATTAAACAGGGCGATGAATGGAAAACAGCATTTAATACGCCCGAGGGCCATTTTGAGTACCTGGTTATGCCATTCGGGCTTTCCAATGCTCCATCAGTATTTCAGTCCTTTATGCATGACATCTTCCGAGAGTACCTGGATAAATTCCTGATTGTGTATTTGGATGATATTTTGGTCTTCTCGGATGATTGGGAGTCTCACGTGAAGCAGGTCAGAATGGTGTTCCAGGTCCTTCGTGCGAATTCTTTGTTTGTGAAGGGGTCAAAGTGTCTCTTTGGAGTTCAGAAGGTTTCATTTTTGGGTTTCATTTTTTCCCCTTCTACTATCGAGATGGACCCTGTTAAAGTCCAGGCCATTTATGATTGGACTCAGCCGACATCTGTGAAGAGTCTGCAAAAGTTCCTGGGCTTTGCTAATTTTTATCGTCGCTTCATCAGTAATTTTTCTAGTGTTGCTAAACCGTTGACTGATTTGACCAAGAAGGGTGCTGATGTGGTCAATTGGTCTTCTGCGGCTGTGGAAGCTTTCAGGAGTTGAAGCGTCGTTTTTCTTCTGCCCCTGTGTTGTGCCAGCCAGATGTTTCGCTCCCGTTTCAGGTCGAGGTTGATGCTTCTGAGATTGGAGCAGGGGCTGTTTTGTCGAAAAGAAGTTCTGATGGCTCGGTGATGAAACCATGTGCCTTCTTTTCTAGAAAGTTTTCGCCTGCTGAGTGCAATTATGATGTTGGCAATCGAGAGTTGTTGGCCATGAAGTGGGCATTCGAGGAGTGGCGTCATTGGCTTGAAGGAGCCAAGCATCGCGTGGTGGTCTTGACGGATCACAAGAATTTGACTTATCTCGAGTCTGCCAAACGGTTGAATCCTAGACAGGCTTGTTGGTCGCTATTTTTCTCCCGTTTTGATTTTGTGGTTTCGTACCTTCCGGGCTCTAAGAATGTGAAGGCTGATGCCCTGTCAAGGAGTTTTGTGCCCGACTCTCCGGGTGTTCCTGATCCAGCGGGTATTCTCAAAGAGGGGGTAATTTTGTCTGCCATCTCCCCTGATTTGCGGCGGGTGCTGCAAAAATTTCAGTCTGATAGACCTGACCGTTGCCCAGCGGAGAAACTGTTTGTCCCTGATAAATGGACTAGTAGAGTTATCTCTGAGGTTCATTGTTCGGTGTTGGCTGGTCATCCTGGAATCTTTGGTACCAGAGATTTGGTGGCTAGATCCTTTTGGTGGCCGTCTTTGTCGCGGGATGTGCGTTCTTTTGTGCAGTCCTGTGGGATTTGTGCTCGGGCTAAGCCCTGCTGTTCTCGTGCCAGTGGGTTGCTTTTGCCCTTGCCGGTCCCGAAGAGGCCCTGGACGCATATTTCTATGGATTTTATTTCGGATCTTCCTGTCTCTCAAAAGATGTCGGTCATTTGGGTGGTTTGTGATCGCTTCTCTAAGATGGTCCATTTGGTACCCTTGTCTAAATTGCCTTCCTCCTCTGATTTGGTGCCATTGTTTTTCCAGCATGTGGTTCGTTTACATGGCATTCCGGAGAACATCGTTTCTGACAGAGGTTCCCAGTTTGTTTCTAGGTTTTGGTGATCCTTTTGTGCTAGGATGGGCATTGATTTGTCTTTTTCCTCGGCTTTCCATCCTCAGACAAATGGCCAAACCGAACGAACTAATCAGACTTTGGAAACATATCTGAGATGCTTTGTTTCTGCTGATCAGGATGATTGGGTGTCCTTCTTGCCTTTGGCTGAGTTCGCCCTTAATATTCGGGCCAGCTTGGCTACTTTGGTTTCGCCGTTTTTCTGCAATTCTGGTTTCCATCCTCGTTTCTCTTCAGGGCAGGTTGAGTCTTCGGACTGTCCTGGTGTAGATACTGTGGTGGATAGGTTGCAGCAGATTTGGACTCATGTGGTGGACAATTTGACATTGTCCCAGGAGAAGGCTCAATGTTTCGCTAACCACCGGCGCTGTGTGGGTCCCCGACTTCGTGTTGGGGATTTGGTTTGGTTGTCGTCTCGTTATGTTCCTATGAAGGTTTCCTCTCCTAAGTTTAAGCCTCGTTTCATTGGTCCATATAAGATTTCTGAGGTTCTCAATCCTGTGTCATTTCGTTTGACCCTTCCAGCTTCTTTTGCCATTCATAATGTATTCCATAGGTCGTTGTTGTGGAGATACGTGGCGCCTGTGGTTCCATCCGTTGATCCTCCTGCCCCAGTGTTGGTTGAGGGGGAGTTGGAGTATGTGGTGGAGAAGATTTTGGATTCTCGTATTTCGAGACGGAAACTCCAGTACCTGGTGAAGTGGAAGGGTTATGGTCAGGAAGATAATTCCTGGGTCTTTACCTCTGATGTTCATGCTGCCGATCTGGTTCGTGCCTTTCATTTGGCTCGTCCTGGTCGGTCTGGGGGCTCTGGTGAGGGTTCGGTGACCCCTCCTCAAGGGGGGGTACTGTTGTGAATTCTGTTATCAAGCTCCCTCCTGTGGTCATGAATGGTACTTCGGCTGGTTCTGTCCATGGGCTTCCTCTGGTGGTTGTGAGTGGGGCTGCGGCTTCTGAGTTTCCTTCCACAGGTGACGAGGTTAATTCGTTAGCTGGCTGCTCTATTTAACTCCACTTAGATCATTGCTCCATGCCACCTGTCAATGTTCCAGTATTGGTCTAGTTCGCTCCTGGATCGTTCTTGTGACCTGTCTTCCCACCAGAAGCTAAGTTCCTGCTTGTTTTTCTCTGGTTTGCTATTTTTCTGTCTTTAGGGCTAGCTAGTTCCTTAGGCTGTGACGAGTTGCATAGGGAGCGTTAGGAGCAATCCACGGCTATTTCTAGTGTGTGTGATAGGATTAGGGATTGCGGTCAGCAGAGTTCCCACGTCTCAGAGCTTGTCCTGTATTATTGGTAACTATCAGGTCATTCCGTGTGCTCTTAACCACCAGGTCCATTATTGTCCTAACCACCAGGTCATAACAGTGACCTAGGTCTTCAGTGTGTTTTTGTAACTCCACCGCATGCTTGATCCACACATGTTTCCACATATTTATGGTATTGAGGTTGCTGACATTTTTCCCTGATTTGATTTTCTGATGACAAAGCTTGCATTTGACAAAGCAAATGTCATCTGCAACTGTGTCAAAAAAGGACCAGGCACTGCAAGTCTTGGTAGCGCCTGCTTTGGCTTTTGGAAGAGGCATGCTCCTAATGGGTGCCGAAGTGGAGGTTACAGGCACCACAGTCTTCCCCCTCCCTCTCCCGGCCGTTCGGGCAATCTCTTCCTCAGAGATGCTCCCACCACCTTCCTGTACCTCACGCCATGATGGGTCGAGGACCTCATCATCTACGCTACCCTCTTCCACCAACTGCTTCTCCTGTGTAGTCTCGGCAGCACAGTACGCACCAGAAAGTGGCACCTGAGTCTCATCATCAGATGCGTACTGAGGTGTGATAACCGGAGGCACTGTCCCACCTGCCTCTTCTGATTCAGACAGACAAAGCTGTTGGGCATCACTGCATACAGCTTATTCTTCTGATTCTCGAATGCTGCTTGGCTGGCCCCCTCTTTCCAAGCTAAGAGATTCAGAGAACAGAAATAGAGATGGCTCCTGTCCTGGGCTCTCTGACTGCTTGGGCAATTTGGCAGGTGGTGAAGAGACAGATGGTTGCTCTTAAGTGCTCTGTGCCTGAGAGGATGTGGCACTAATTGAAGTCAATGCTTTAGCTGCCATCCATCCAATAACAGCTTCAATTTGTTCGTCCCGCAGCAGCGGGGTACGGCGAGCTCCTACAAAGCTGCACATGAAGGTCTGTTCCCTGCTAAAACTGGGGGATGATGAGTCACCAGTGCCCACAGCAGGCACAGAATCCCAACTTCCTCTCCCTGCTCCATGCCCACGCCCATGTGCTTTACTCCCTACCTTCTTCATCTTGATAGACTGATAAAGATAGGCAGAAAAGTACTAAGGGATTAGTGTGCTTATTCCTGAACAGCTGCTAACAGGTATAAGAAACACTAATTTTATGAAGTGTGGACTACACTTTATTATGAGCTAATGTGGCCTACACAACGGTAAAGTGGAGTGTTTGGTGAACTTTGGGTTTGTTTCGCAGAACAGACACTACAGAGTGAGCGCAGTACTCACACACAGACCGTGCAGACAGGCCAAGAAAAGAACGGCGCTGCAAGGCCAAGAAAAGCCACTCTCTCTAATCCTGTATAGTGTTTTTCCACAATCTAGCAGGATACGGTTGGAAAGCCACTAATAGGATATATTTGAAAAAATGTGCAGCTGGCTGCACTAATTGCAATTTAGGACAATGCATTCAGCAGTATGAGGCAGTGACGCACCCTGAGCTGACCACAACCGACTGTGGCTGCGAACTGACTACATAGCGAGCTGCACTCACACACACAGAGCTTGCAGACAGCTGTGAACAGCGCTGCAAGGCAAAAGCAAGGTTCTCACACAGCGGTTGCTAAATTAGCCTGGGTTAAGCACAATGAAGCAAATCGCTATCTCAAAACTGGCCCTCAGTCAGAACACAGCGTCCTCTCCCTAACTGAATTCACAACAGAGTGAGCCCAAAATGGCAGCAACGACTTTTATAGGGCGTTGTGACATCATTTCAGCAGCCAATCACACCCATGCCAGTAGTTACATGGTACCATGCAGAACAGGATTTAAATAAAACCAGGAGTTTGCATTATGGGAACTTCCGATTCCGGTATCCGATATACTGAAAGTATCGGAACTCGGTATCAGATTTCAGATACAGCAAATATCGGCTGATACCCGATACTTGCGGTATCGGAATGCTCAACACTACTAGTAAAATATGTGTGTAGAATCCCTTTTACCAAATATGACATGATAAAAAATGCTAGGTTGGCATTTGATCAAAAATCCAGCACCTGTAGCACAGCATTCATTATACTAGAGTTTTGTGTACAAATGTAAAGTTTGACAAGTAAAACTGATGTGCAAAATGAAAAAAAATGTGTAAAATGGAAAAAAGTGTTTTTAATGACTTGCACGAATTGAATTATTCAAATTCACCAATTTCATAAAATCCCAAACTAATTTTATTCACATACAATTGACCCACACATCTCTACCAATAATATATATTATCTTCATCTTTATTCTTTGTTTTTCATAAATATTTACCACTGATATAGAAGAGAATAAAATGCACATTGATGTCTCTTATGACCTTTGTATAATCTTTATTGCAATGTTCTGCTTTACTTTTGTTGCTTTGTTTTTAACAACTATGAAATAAGAAAAATAGCTCTGATGTATTGAAGATGATTGTTGAGCCTTATCAACCTGCATGACAACCTTTTTCAAGTATTATTTTATAAGTGATTACCAGTTGTTTCTTTCTAAGAGAAGGGGATATTGTCTATAGAGATTATCTCAGAATAGCTCTGACAGTATTGTTTTTCATTGTCTCAATAAAATGGGTTGCTTACTTGCTATCTTGTGGATTGTTGTATTTTTTTTATTCTTGTGCTAATAAGATCTTGTTGTTTTTATGGGTGGATTTAGTAGTAAACCTTACTCTATGCTTACAAGGCTCAGATTTGTCATAGACAAATTATCAGTGAATTTTCTAGATAACATGCAACAGTAAACTAGCAATTTTGTCTGGATAGATGAGCAACTTACCCTGTCAGTGCAGCGCTAACAGTTTGAAAAGTATAGGGATAATGAGGCATCCCCATGCTATACAAGCAATCAGCCTGCAAAAAATGATAGCCCCATAGTGGGGTAAAAGATTAAAAACAAGTTTTTTAAAAATTGTAAAAATATAAAAAAAATTAAATATTCCGTACCCATAAATAAATAATTTTATGAAAAAAAAATAAAACCATAAAAGTACACATATTTGGTATCACTGCTTCTGCAACGACCCGACCTATGAAACTGTCCCACTAGTTAACACCTTTAGAAAACACCATAAAAAAATAAAAAACAAGGAAGAAAGCATTGCTTTACTATTACACCACCAAGCAAAAAGTGGAATAAAATGCGAAAAGACGAATATAAATAAGCATGCTGCCAATGAAAATGTCATCTTGTCCTGCAAAAAACAAGCCATCATACAGCTACATCAGTGGAAAAATAAAAAAGTTATATGTCGTAGAATAAAGCAATGACAAAATAATTACTTTCTCTGTGAAATAGTTTTTATTGTGTAAGAAGCACCAAAACATGAAAAAACAATATAACTCTGGTATTGCTGTAATTATACTGACCCAAAGAATAAAACTGCCTTATCAATTTAACCACAAGCGACATGACATAAACCCCCCAAAAACTTCCTGAATTGCTCATTTTTGTTTATTTTGCCTCACAAAAATTGGAATAAAAAGTGATCAAAAAATGTTATGTGTCTGAAAATGTTACCAATAAAAATGTCAACTCATCCCACAAAAAACAAGCCCTCACATGACTCTGTCTGCCGAAATATGGAAAAATGATTACTCTCAAAATAGGGCGATGCAAAAACTAGTTTTTGCAATAAAAAGCATTTTTTAGTGTGTGACAGCAGCCAAGCAGAAAAAAAATTATATAAATCTGGTATTTCTGTAATCGCACTAACATGAAGAATAAAGTCGCCTAATCACTTTCACCGCATAAAGAAAGGTGTATAAAATAAATAAAACCAACTCTTCACTTGCTGTTTTGTTCATTCTGCCCCCCAAAGATCATAGTAATGCTCAGCTCATCCTGTGCTCTGCACTGAGTGCTTAATCCGCGGCTTCCATGTAATTCTCTGAAATACATGATTCAGACAGAACATCCGGTGGAAGATTCCCTATAATGAGGCAGATTGAGGCACTGTTGACGCCATAGGACCTGTGATCCGGCGGTGTCAGTCTTTTCAGGATTGCATAAAAGTGCCGTCAGCTACAGTTTTCTGCACCTTTGAAAACAAGAACACAACTGAACTGAGGCCAGTTGGTGTCCAGAGTAATTCTGCTGCCTCATTATAGTGAATGGGTCCTTTGGGGGTTTCATCTGAATCATGTCACTAGGAGATTTAGATGAAAGCCCCAACGTAAGTGCTCAGTGAAGAGTGCCAGATAAATGAGATCCTAAATGTTATCTAAAATGTTCCAAACAAAAGCTTCAACTCAATCCACTAAAAAAAGCAAGTCCCCACTCAGGTCCATTATCTGCCAATTGAGATATAGGGGGTTTTGATGTTACTGGTAGCACAAAGGCACTGGAAAAGCGAAATAGTGCCTTGCCCCTCAAAATAAATTCAGCAAATTCGGTGCTCCTAAATTCAAATCAACCCCTCCCTTCTGAATATCACAGTGTACCTTAACCACATATTATGCCCACATTTGGCATTTCTGTAGTGATGAGAGCCCACCTACCCTACGGGTGAATGTCTCCAAAACATGACCTGAGCATAACCTACTGGTCACTACAATGTACTGGTCACTAAACCATACTGGTCACTACAACTGCAGTTTGCAATTTTCACTCAGAAACATCCAATGCAGCTAATTTCTGAAAAACACCTATAGAGTCAAAATTGTCACTACACCTGTAGAGAAATTCTCAAAAGGGTATAATTTCCAAAATGGGGTCACTTGAGAGGGATTCTGCTCTTCTAGTAATCAGGGGCTTTGTATATGGAGTCCTCAAACTATTTTAGGAAAATCTGTGCTCCAGGAGGCAACTTGCTCTGTCCCTCCCGAGTTTTGCCGTGGTGCTAAGCAGTAATGTATAGCCATATATGGGGTATTACCAAGTTCAGTATAAATTGTGGGACAAATTATGGTTCCAGTTTTGCCCAATTCTTGTGTGGAAATGTAAAACAAAATTTTGGTGTAAAAAATGCAGTTTTTTTTTTCTCCACATTCCAAAGGTATAAAATTCTGTGACACACCTGTGGTGTCAATAAGATCACTGCAGCACTAAATGAATTTGTTGTGATGTGTAGTTTGTAAAATGGGGTCACTTTTTGGGGTTCTGTTGTTCTGCAACTCAGGGACTCTTCCATTGTGTCAAGGCTCCAACAAACCATAAAAGCAAAATCTGCACTATAGTATGGCACTCCTTCCCTTCTGAGCTTTGCACTGTGCCTGAAAAATATTTCCCAAATACATGTAGGGTATTGGCACACTCAGGAAAAAAATAAACCTCAGTTTATTGCAAAAAATAAATCATATTGCCCTTAGAAAAATTACAAAAAATGGGGCTAAAGCAATATTGTTGTGTTAAAAATGTAATTAAGTATTTCTTCACTGCTCAATGATATAAAATTCTATGAGGCACATGTGGTGTCAATATGATCACTGCACCTCTAGATGAATTCACTGGGAAGAGTAGTTTGTAACATGAGTTCACATATGGGTGTTTATGTTGTTATGACACCTCAGGGGCTCTGCCATTGTGACATGGCACCTCAAACCATTCCAGGCAAATCTGAACTCCAATATGACGCCTCTTCTCTCCTGAGCTTTGCACTGTGACTAAAAAGAAGTATTCCCCCACTTATGGGGTATCAACGTACTCAAGGGAAATTGCACAATAATTTGCATAGTGCAACTTTTCCTGTTACCCTTATGAAAATGCAAAATTTGGACCAAAATAAGATTTTTGTGGGGATAATTTTATTTTTTTTATTTTCATGTCTCAACGTTATAAACTTCTGTAAAGCACCTGAAGGATAAAAGTGCTCACCACACATCTAAATACAATCCTTGAGGGGTCTAGTTTCCAACAAGGTGTCACTTCTGGGGGGTTTCCATTGCTTAGAAATATCAGCGCCTCGCCAAACGGGACATGGCGTTAACTAATAATTCCAGCAAATATTACATTCAAAAAGTCAAATGACACTCCTTCCCTTCCAAGCCCTACAGTGTGCCCAAACTGTAGTTTTCTCCCACATATGAGGTTTTGTCGTACTTAGGAGAAATTGCACAACAAATTGTATTTATCAATTTCTCCCTTATGAAAATTCAAAATGTGGGGCTAGAATTACATTTTTGTGGGGAAAATGTGATTTTTTTTATTTTCACAGCTCAACGTTATAAACTCATGTGAAGCACCTAGCAGTTGAAGGTGCTCAACACACATCTAAATCATTACTTTATGGGTCTAATTTCTGAAATGTGGTCACTTGTGGGAGTTTTCCACTGTTTAGGCATATCACGGGTTCTCCAAATTGTTCCAGCAAATTGTGTATTCAAAAAGTCAAATGTCGCTCCTTCCCTTCCGAGCTCTGCCATGTGCCCAAATAGTGCTTTTCCCCCACATATTGTGCATTAGTATACTCAGGAAAAAATGCACAACAAATTTAGGGGTCCATTTATCCCTGTTACCTTTTTGAAAATAAAAAATGTGGATCTAAAGTAAATTTTTGGTGAAAATAGTTAAATGTTGATTTTTTCACATTCCAAATATCATGTGGAGCACCTGAAGTGTTAATTAACTTCTTGAATGTGCTTTTGAGCAGGCTAAGGGGTGTAGTTTTTATAATGGTGTCACTTTTTGGTATTTTCTATCATATAGACCCCTTATAATCATTTCAAGTGTGAGGTCGTTCCTGAAAAAAATGGTTTTGCAATTTTTGTTGGAAAAAGAAGAAATTGCTGGTCAACTTTTAAACCTTATAACTTCCTAACAAAAAATGCTTTTTCAAAAATTGTACTAATGTAAAGTACACTTGTGGGAACTACTGCTTATTAAAGGGAATCTGTCACCCAAAAATTTGCTTATAAGCTTAGGCCACCGGCATCAGGGGCTTATCTACAGCATTCTGTAATGCTGTAGATAAGCCCCTGATGTATCCTGAAAGAGAGGAAAAATAAGTTAGATTATACTCACCCAGGGGTGGTCTCAGTGCGGTCCTGTCCGATGGGCATCGCGGTCTGGGTTCAGCGCCTCCTATCTTCATATGATGATGTCCTCTTCTTTGCTTCTTGCTGCGGCTCCTGCACAGGCATACTTTATCTGCCCTGTTGAGGGCAGAGCAAAGTACTGCAGTGCACAGGCCTCTCTGACCTTTCCCGGCACCTGCGCACTGCAGTACTTTGTTCTGCCCTCAACAGGGCAGATAAAGTACGCCTGCGCTGGAGCCGCGGCAGGAAGCAAAGAAGAGGACATCATCATATGAAGATGGGAGGCGCTTGAACCGGGCCGCGACACCCATCGGACCGGACCACACTGGGACCACCCCTGGGTGAGTATAATCTAACTTGATTTCTTCTCTTTCAGGTTACTTTGGGGGCTTATCTACAGCATTGCCCAATGCTGTAGATAAACCCCTGATGCCAGTGGCCTTAGCTTAAAGGCAAATTTTGGAGTGACAGATTCCCTTTAACCATTTTGTGTGACATCTCTCTGATTTAAGGGCATATGAATTAAAAGTTTTAAAATTGATACATTTTTCACGTTTTTGCCTAATTTCCATTTTTTTTCACAAATAAATGCAAGTTATATCGAAGAAATTTTACCTCTTTCATGAAGTACAGTATGTTCTATAAAAAAAAAAGTCTCAGAATCAGGGGGATTCATTGAAGTGATCCAGAGTTATGCCCCCAAAGTAACAGTGATCAGAATTGTAAAAATGGGCCTGGTCATTAAAATGCAAACCACCTTGTGAGGTAAGGGGGTTAATGGTTGGGGAGATCTTCTTTTCCTTGCATTATGTGGCCTTTATTCTCCAAACATACATTTGATCTTTAACCAACTACTTCTTTTTTAACCTTACCTGCTCACAGTACTATTTTACAAAATGCATAAGGCTTGTTTAGAAGATATTTTGCATACTTCTGACACTGAATTTTATTTTGAGGATGCAGGAGAGGATTTCTTCTGATCACTCTTCCATGAAGGCCATATTTGTGCAGGTTTCTCAGAATATCAGAAATGTAACACAATTCCAGAATCTGCTAAATGTTTCTGAAGCTCTTTTGCCCACAAACAGGGGTTCTGATTTCCCTCTATAGCCATCATACGAGCAGCTCTCACTGAAACTTCGCTTAATCTTCGAGACCTTATCTTGACCTCCACTGTTCCTGTTAACTGCCATTTCTTAGTTAAATTTTTAACTGAGAAATGGACAATTTGAAAATGCTTTACTATATTCTTATAGCTTATGCCTTGTGGGCCCCATATTTTCTTTTTCATAGTGTTAGGCAGCTGCTTAAAAGAAACCATGACTGCAGTTGTTTGGTTTAAGGTTAGAGTATCCTGGATTTTTATAAAGCTGGGAAATTGCATCCCCTGGCTTTTCCTATTGATGATAAAAGTAAAGAAGCCTTACCCTTAAAAGGCTAATTAAGGTCTGAAACCTTGGTCAAAGTCACCTGAGAGCACAAATCACCAGGAGGGCTAAACTTTTGCATAGGGTCATTTTCCTTTTTGTTATTTTTAAAATATAAAATATGACAATATATATATTTTTGTAACCTAAAATACAAAATAAATGTGTCATCTTTAACTTTAGCCCTTATAGTGATCATTTCATCTTCAACTTGCTTAAGTGTTTTCAATAACAGTAATTATGGCCAAACTTCTACATGTCACTGTATATAATTCAGTGGATATATTCAATGAATTATCAGTCTGAAACCTGCAAAAAAAATGATGATGCTACAGATTTCAAAATCCCAAATGTGTTCATTATTCTTCACAGATATTTTTCTGAGCATGTGAATATAGGAATACATATTCTATTCACCACAATCATCGCTAGCAGAATGCTAATTAATTCTGTCAGGAATTAGTTATAGGTTCTAATTCACATAGCATGCACAGGGCTTAGAATGGAAGATTGTAGTTTTAAAAAATAAAGCTTTGATACAAATAACCCAAACTAATATTCTGCTTTGTCAACTCTTTAACTTATTTACAACATACTGTGGGGAAATAAGTATTTAGTCAGCCACCAACTGTGCAAGTTCTCCCACTTAATAAAATGAGAGAGACTTGTAATTGGTAGAACTTGCACAATTGGTGAATGACTAAATACTTTTTTTCCCTACTGTGACGTGTCCCTGTCACATGATCACAGGAGGACCAATAGGTTGGCATGACAACCCTGGGTCTGCAAGAGAACCCCATTGTTGTCATTGCAAATCTCCTATGAGCAGCATCCCATGGCCAGCATTCAAAACAGATGATCAAATTTTCTAAACATAGCAGGATTATGTGTAGCACCAGCAATCATAAGATCATAGCTTTAAGTCTCCTAAGGAGACTATTGAAGTAAGTAAGAAGTGTAAAAAAAAGTTTTTAAAAAGATGTCAAAAATTAAAAATATAAAATTTCAAATTACCCTCCTTTTGCCCCATTCAAAATAAAACAATAAAATTAAATAAAAAGATACACATATCTGTTATAGCTGGGTTTAAAAATGTCCGATCTATTACATTAAAAAAATAATTAATTTTATTGGCAAACAGTAGAATGAGAAAAAAGTTAACAAATCCTGAATTATAAATTTTGGATTTATTTTTCACTAACGAAATAAAAAAAACCTAGACATGTTTGGTATCAGTGAACTCGCAATGACCTGGAGAATCATAATGGCAGATCAGTTTTAGCATTTAATGAAATTGTGAAATTGCAATTTTTTTTAAATTTCAACACACTTGGATTATTTTTTCCCATTGTTCAGTAGATTATATGGTAAACTCAATAGTGCCTTACAAAAGTACACCTCGATCCACAAAAATGAAGCCCTCACATGGCCATAATGATGGAAAAATAAAAAAATTATGGTTCTGGGAAGAAGGGGAGCAAGAAACGAAAACAAGAAAAAGGGAAAATAACCTGGGGTTGGTGGGGTTAAAAATTTCTGCTTTCTGACCATTAAAATGGATCTTGCTTACATTAGGAGGCAGGAAAACTGTTAACGACAACAATGTGCACACCTTAAAAACAGCCCATTTTGATGGAGGATCCAACCATGATTTTCATAATGATTTAATGGAATTTGGTCCGGGCTGTCTGACTCTGTAAGCTTCACAACTTTATAATAAATGGATTTGACACTCTCCTCTCTAAAGAGAGGACACATAAAGGTAAGAGTCAACAAATGAAATGGGATACATTGCATATTCACAATAACACCCATCGCTATATAAAATGAAAATTAGGGACCAAGTACATGCAGCGCCCCAGAGATCTGGTCATTGCAGTATGACGCTCTGCCACTAAGGGGAGTGATGGTACGTCTGATGGCACTAAAGGAGTTCTCCTGACCAGGTATCACCAGAACACTTTACACTTCACACTCTGGCCACTAGGGGGAGCAAAAGGCTTTATTTATTGGGCCACTCCTCACACTGGTAAAACTAGGGGTTGGGGAGGAAGTTATTCAGAAGCTGACTGGGTTGGATTCAGGCAACATCCCGTGGCAGGGGGTGTTGCAGGGAGAAGACACAGGGGGTCCCTGTCAGGTGAGGGAACCTGGCAGGTGCCTAGCGAATAGAACAGAACGTAACGGCCTTGCGTTACGTTCTGTTCTATAAGTGCCATCTATACCTTGCGGCGGTATCCTAAGAAAGAGACACGAAGCGAAGGATATTGTGGAACAGTGTAAATGAGATCAAGCACAAAAGAGTACCAGTAGGAGTCGTGCAGTGAAACCGAGGCAACATCCTACTGAGGCGCGTAGCCGGTGGCCGGAACACCGCGGGAGTAACTGACTCTAGGCCTTACTTCAAACTCCACAGGACAGTTAATTATAGGTTGGCTGTCTACCTTAAATTTCCTATGAAGACATAGGGGGCAACAGTGGGAGAGGGGCGTCTCTAGGGTCCCGGAATACCTCCAGGCTTTCCCGTCATACGGGTGCATCCTAGCCATAACATATATGGGGGACGAGAAACTAGCAACATCTGGAACTAAAGAGAGAGAGCTGTAGAGAACGACGAACGAGAACAGCAGTTGTGAGGACTATTCCGAATGCTCAGCAGGGTAGCACTACAACACAAACAGGCGCTAGTGGTAGGCAATGATTTCCATATGCGAAGGAAACTCTGAAAGTGCCCATCGGACCAGCCGGTCTCAGATAGCCCTGTTAAACGTGCTCTGGATTGAGGATCCTGAAGTCTTCAGTAAAGAGGTAAAGAGACTGCAACCTTGTGTCCTCATTATTGACTGCACCTCACACCATCACCATCCACCTTACTGTGAAGCCCTGGGGACATACTTCACCTGTGGGAAGGTATACCATCCTGCTGCCATTCCATCACCCCAGCGGACCCCACAGCAGCATCGGTCACCCTGACCGAACACCACAGGTGGCGTCACGAACCCCTGACAGACTGCACCACCTTTATTGGACGTCCCTTAGCAGGGTCGCGGACCGGGTCTAGCCACTGTGACAGCCTCAGAACCGAATCAGAGAGGCCCGGCACCGAGAACTCGTGGCCCTGTGTCTGGGGGCGCTCCATACATTTCAAAACCAAGGGTCCAATTCAAAAATACTGGCATTGAACATAACTGTCCTGTCATTATGAGGAGCTCGCAAGTTAATGAATTTGGTGCATCTGTGGTGTGCGCATCTGTGGTGTGCGCTTCTGTGTGCCTTACCAATTATTCTACTGGAGTATAATTTTTGTGGTAAAGAACAATAACACTTTTTCTGAATTTGGTAAACTGGTATTGCCATATCCTACCCTTCCCCACTCCTCCTTATTTACATCAACTTTGGCAGAGCTGTTTTAAACTGTTGTGAAAAAAATAAAAAGCTCAAAATATTTGGGCAACTTTGCCATGCTCAAAATCATTGTGACTTTTCAAAGCATTTTATGTTGGATTAAATGCTTTGATGAATCACTCCCAATTGTTTTATTTACATTCTATCCAATTCAGGCAATTATTTGTGAGCAAACCAGTTTCAAATGTATGTTGTTACATTATACCTACTCTGATACATTGGAAACCTTACGAACAGGAACAAGGTCTATCCTGCTGATAGATAATTTCCTACCTTGGTTACAACTGCACCAAAGCCTCAAACTTAAGAAACTTTAATCCTCAATACAATTGCACTGACAGGGTGCAGCGGACCCAAGTAATATGGCAACTGCACAATACCAAATGAAACAGCCACATACAGAGTATATATATTTTTTGCATTGGTATACCACACGGCATATCCCTGATTGAAGGCTAGCTGTTTCATTTGGCATTGCATCTGTGCAGTTGCCATTTTATTTGGGTCCGCTGCACCCTGGTAGTGCAATTGTATTGAGGCCCACTTAGACAGGTAAGCATCTCTGCCTGTTTTGGTTTTTTTCTTGAATATTGGAGGATTTTTTCCTCTTTTGAAGCTTTAATCTTGTATTGGATTCGGCATCTAAATGCAAGCAAGAATGTGTTCCCAATAAATGCCAGCTAGAACAGTTTGTGAAATTTAAGAGAAATTGCAATAGAAAGTGTATCGTAAATATCTGTAGACCTTTTATTCTGTATGCTACTGTCTAAATAGGACTTTATAGAAAACGAGATATGGTCATGTTGGTAATAACCAATGTTTATAAATGTACAAAATTGTCTTACATGGATCAATCGATGAAGCCTTTGTAATTCTGAAGATGTGTAGAAAACTTTCAATACTGTAGCATAGTTATTATATTATATTTCTGCTTCAATATGAATACTGTGATTCCCAGTTGTGGTTGTTGTGGAAACCAAGTGACGTTACAGGAGTATTTGTTCTCACATTTCAGACTGTCTAAAAAAGAAAACTAAAGCAACAATATATGAACGTCCTAATAATGGGTTCTTTGAGTCTTTACACATACATTGAACCTGGCTTTATAGACATGTAGTTGTTAATCGATGTAGTGATTCATGCAAGTTCCTTTATTCTTAATTAATAATGCAAAATCTGAACCACGATGGTTAAGAAAACCATTTCTCTAGACTGATAAATGAGTGAACTAATGTTGCCAATTTCTTCATCATGTTAATTTGTGTGGTGAATGTGGGGTGGATAAATTCACTATTTTGTAGGCAGTGATGATCTGTGTATACATATAGGTATAATGGGACCAGGGAAAATTACTTGCTGGAAAGAACAATTAAATATACAGAGGCTTGTAAAAGTTTGGCCACCCCTGGTCAAAATTACTGCTAATGAGAACAGTTAAGCAAGCTGAAGTTGAAATGTTCTCTATAAGGGCTTAAAGATGACACATTTTCTTTATTTTCTAGTCAAAAAAATATATTGTAATTTTTTACATTTTAGAAATTACAAAAAGGAAAATGGGCAGATGCAAAAGTTTTGGCATCCTTGGAGATGTGTGTTCTCAGATTACTTTGACAAAGGTGTCAGACCTTAGTTAACCTGTTAGTGTTGTGGATTGTTCATTACCATTGTTAGGAAAGACCAGGAGATGCTAATTTCCCAGCTTTATAAAAACCCAGCCTCCTCTAACCTTATGCCAAAAAACAGCAGCTACCTAGCATTCCTAAAATGAAAATGGTGGTGGCTCACAAAGTAGGAGAAGGCTATAAGAAGATAGCAAAGCATTTTTAAGTTTATTTTTACTCAGCTTGAAATGTATTTAAGAAATGGCAGTTAAAAGGAACAGTGGAGGTCTAGATAAGCTCTGGAAGACGAAGCAAAATTTCAGTGAGAGCTGAAAAAGTCCTTCTGAAAAAAATAGCAGACTCTCGAATTTTGGGACATTGTTCTATTTTTCAGAGACACCGGCACAAATATGGCCTTCATGGAAGAGTCATCAGAAGAAAATCTCTCTTCACTAAAAAATACATCATCCGAAGTAGGAAAAAGAGCATCTATTCAAGCCTGATTAATTTTGTAAACAAGTTGTGTACACCAATGAGGTTAAAGTAGAACTCTTTGGCCACAAAGATCACAGGTATGTGTGGAGAGAAAAAAGGGCACAAAAATTCAGGAAAAGAACAAGTAGCCAACCATAAGGGTGGATTTATCATGCTTTAGAGTTGGTTTGCAGCCAATGGCTTGAGGAATATATCATTTATAGAGGGAAGAATGGATTCAATGAAATTTCAACAAATTCTTGATGTAAACATAACACAATCTGTAAAAAAGCTTAAATAGGAAAGAGGATGGCTTCTACAAATGCATAATGATTCTAAACACACATTAATATCCCCAATAGACTACCTCAAAAGGTGAAAGCTGAAAGGAAAGTGACCCTCACAGTCCCCTGACCTCAACATCATTGAAAATCTGTGACTAGACCTCAAAATCCCAATGCATGCAAGGTGACCCAGAAATCTCACAGAGCTGGAAGAATTTTCCAAAGTAGAGTGGATGAAAATTCCTCAAATAAAAAATTGATAGACTGTTGACCTATACAAAAAGCGTATACAAGTTGTGATACTTTCAAAAGGTGGTGCTTCTAGGTACCAGCCATGCAAGGTGCCAAAATGTAAAAATTGACCATATCTATTTTTTGCCTTTTAGTGTTACATTGCATTGCCCTTTTAGCAATCATTTCATCTTCAACTTGTTTAACTGTTCACAATAACAGTAATTTTGATCAGGGATGCCCAAGCTTTTCCATTCCACTGGAGATACATATAGTAATTGTATTAATATGTAAATAATGACCATGTATTGGTTAAAAAGGAGCCTAGATTAATGGAAACAAAACATAGACTGTGAACAATGCTTTACATGCACACCACAATGTCCTGATTTATGTTAAAAGGAAAAAAGGGGTTTGATACTGTGTTAGTCTGTTGAAAAAAGTATGCTCTCCTTGGGAAAGACAAAATAATTTTGTAGTTATGATTAGGGATGGGTGAACTCGAACTGTAAAGTTCGGGACCGTACCGAAAACATAGTGTTCGGTCACAAGGTCCCGAACATGTGAATTCACAGCACGACATCACCGCATAAACACTGCCGGAAAAAGCCGAAGACTGCCGAGTGCAGTGAATACTGCCAGAAGGTAATGAGCGGCCCTAGCATCAGGTGCAGCCGGGAGACAGTGGGATGGAAGATCGCAATGCTGGACAGGTAAGTATAATTCTGTTTATTATTAATTTTATGCTTTTATTTACAGCCCCCGCCACATCCCATATCTGTAAAGTCCAAGTTCAGGGTTCGGACACAAGTTCGTGTCATCTCCGGCCCCTAACTCAAACTTTACAGAAAAACTCGAGCGAACCCGCAGATCCAGAACATCGGTGGGTTCGCCCATCATTAGTTATGGTATCTTTTATTGGCTAACAAAAATTAAATTAAATGATGTTACGAAGCAAGCTTTCGAGACTTCTTAGCTGTCTTCCTCTGGCATTGTATAACAAAGTTTCTGAATAAGCACAAATATATGCACACAGAAAAAACTGAAGCAAACATAATAAATGGGCATTTAAATATGTAATCAAAGCTGAGCTCAGAGAGTGAATCCTTAATTGGATTTGATTAGTGAAATACACAGTAGACCCAATATCCAAGTAAAATCAGAGGTCTGATGCCCTTGCTGTCTTTGGAGCAAATTCTTCAGATTCTGTAGTGAGTCATAAACCCTCCTGACAGATAAAGTTCTGTGTGGAGGGAATAAAAGACTCTAATAAGTTTGTATTCCCAGACCTTTCAATGTTTTTGTAATTTGATTTTAACCCCTTCACGACCTTGCCCTTTTCCGTTTTTGCATTCTCATTTTTCACTCCCCTCCTTCCCAGAGCCATAACTTTTTTATTTTTTTGTCAATATGGCCATTTGAGGGCTTGTTTTTTTGCGGGACAAGTTGCACTTTTCAACGACATCATTGGTTTTAGCATGTCGTGTACTAGAAAACGGGAAAAAAATTCCAAGTGCGGTAAAATTGCAAAAAAAAGTGCAATCCCACACTTGTTTTTTGTTTGGCTCTTTTGCTAGGTTCACTAAATGCTAAAACTGACCTGTGATTTTGATTCTTCAGGTCATTACGAGTTCATAGACACCAAAAATGTCTAGGTTATGTTTTATCTAAGTGGTAAAAAAAATTCCAAACTTTGCTAAAAAAAAAAATTGTGCAATTTTCCGTTACCCGTAGTGTCTCCATTTTCCGAGATCTGGCGTTAGGTGAGGGCTTATTTTTTGCGTGCTGAGCTGGCAATTTTATTGATACTAGTTTTATGCAGATACTTTCTTTTGATCTCCCGTTATTACATTTTTAAGCAATGTCGCGGCGACCAAAAAACTGTAATTCTGGCATTTCACATTTTTTTCTCGCTACGCTGTTTAGTGATCAGGTTAATCCTTTTTTTATTGATAGATCAGGCGATTCTGAATGTGTCAATGCCAAATATGTGTAGGTTTGATTTTTTTATTGATCTATTTTGAATGGGGTGAAAGGGGGGTGATTTAAACTTTTATATTTTTAAAGTCTTTTCATATTTTTTAAACATTTGTTTTTTACTTTTGCCATGCTTCAATAGCCTCCATGGGAGGCTAGAAGCTGGCACAACTGGATTGGCTCTGCTACATAGCAGCGATCATCAGATCGCTGCTATGTAACGGAATTGCAGGCTTGCTATGAGTGCCGGCCACAGGGTGGTGCCCACAGCAGGCCAGCATCAGTAACCATAGAGGTCTCAAGGACCATCCTGAGATTCCTGACGCATCGCCAACACCCGATCATGTGACGGGAGTCGGCGATGCGATCATTTCTGGCCGCGTGTCCGGAAGCGCCGGTTAAAGGGAACCTGTCACCTGAATTTGGCGGGCCCTTTTTTCAGTCCGATGGGCGGTGTTTTCAGGTCTTTTATTCACCCCTTCCTTTCCCGCTAGCCGCACGCTGGCCGCAATATTGTCTGGAAGTTGATTTGCTTTCCTCCGTAGAACACGCTTGCACAAGGCAATCGTGCCTTGCGCACACGTAGTATGCTTTGCCCAACTGCGGGCAAAGCCGAAAAGCATTAGTGCGCATGCGCCGGCGCACTATGTCCCGGAACACAGCAAAATACTTCCGGGACATAGTGCGCCGGCGCATGTGCACTAATGCTTTTCAGCTTTACCCGCAGTTTGGCAAAGCATACTGCGCGTGCGCAAGGCAACATTGCTTTGCATGTGCGTGTTCTACAGAGGAAAGCGAATCAACTTAAAGACAATATTGCGGCCAGCGTGCGGCTAGTGGGAAAGGAAGGGGTGAATAAAAGACCCGAAAACACCGCCCATCGGACCGAAAAAAGGGCCCGCCAAATTTAGGTGACAGGTTTCCTTTAAATGCTGCTGTCAGTGTTTGACAGCGGCATTTAACTGGTTAATAGTGGCAGGTGAATCGCGATTTCACCCGCCGTTATTGCGGGCACATGTCAGCTGTTCAAAACAGGTGACATGTCAAAGCTTTGAGGTGGGCTCAGCGCCGGAGCCCACATCAAAGCAGGGGACCCGGCCTCAGCAGTAATCGTAAGGCGGAGGTCGGAAAGGGGTTAATATTACAACTTTCATATTGTTTACATTGTGTTCAATACCACAGAAAAGTTTGGCCATAGTAAATGTTTTTTTTTGTTATCTGTAATTGTGTGGTGATGAGACCTCATCCTTGCTCTCAGTTTCTGTCCTGTTTCTCCCACTTAGAGACCCCCATGGGACATATCATGCAGAGAATTAAGTGCACCACATTGAAATCGGAACATGTGAATTTCCCGGGAATTTTGTAGTTCTGCTGTGTGTTGGGGATCTGTATCCTGTCTTTGATCTCTACATGAGTCCAGGTTTTTTAGCTCTGTACATTGTAAAGATAAATTCATTTTGGTGTATCCGCCGGCCCTGAACTTCGGATCATGTTGTTTCTTAAATTTGGAGGTTAATTGAAGCACAGGAAGGGAGGGTCTTTGAATTTTGTCTTTACCAGGTCATCCTTGAGTAAGATGTTGTGAAGTTTTTTAGCAATTATTCTCAATACCTCAAGCTGTGTAGAGATTCTTGTGGCTCTAATGATCTGATCACCAATAGAGTTTGGGTGGTAGCATTGGTTTAAAAATGTTGTTAGGGCTAGTGGAATGCACCAAATATTTAGGAAGATGGTATAAGGTGCGTTCGCAGCCCGGGGTCCACCGTGCAGAGATGGAACCTGCTGCTGAGTAATGACAGACTATATGGTGGTATAATGTGGATACACACACGGGTTAGCTTCAACAGCATGAAGGAAGCAAATCCTGTTGCGCCACATGGCCTTGGTACCGCACAAAGAGCGCAAGCAAAAAGTGGGGTGTCAGAGTTTAACAGAAATAATAATTTCCAAAAAAAAAATATATATATACCCGCACTGCTGACAAAATGTGATCACCTGTCTGCGTGCTGTAAAATGCTGTACCAGAGCCTTTACCTCCTACTCATTGCATGGGCACTAGGGATGCTTAACCAAAAAGGTGCATTGTGTCCAAAAATACATGAGAACAAAAGTAGTTAGCACTTACCAAGCCCACTGCTGCAAACAAGTCTTTATTAGGACATGGACAGGGAGAACATGTCTTAAGGATGACAGCTGTTTCGCGCTATATGCGCTTCCACAGATCCTCAATCTGATCTGTGGAAGCGCATGTAGCGCGAAACAGCTGTCATCCTTCAGACAACATGTTCTCCCTGTCCATGTCCTAATAAAGACTTGTTTGCAGCAGTGGGCTTGGTAAGTGCTAACTACTTTTGTTCTCATGTATTTTCTGAAATAATTTAATGCCCAAGAGTGCGTGCAGTGCCACTCTGGTGGACACCACTAACCACCCAGACTTAGGTCAGGAAAGCACTCTAATAGCGCACGGCGCCATACTGGCGGTCACAGAGATAAGATGCTGTATCGTGTGTTAGGTGCAGATAGCACTGTTGGATGCTAGATAGCAAGCATCCACCATATGCGAGCAGTCAACAACACTAGGAAGGGGGATGTTTAATAAGCGACCTTCATACATCTGCACACACACATTTACAAGTATACACTAGTGCATGGCCGAGCGGCCATGCAAAACTTTTGAAGCGGCAGTGCTACGGGACCTTTAAGATGGTCCAATAGGAGGTCGTCCCGTGGGCATGCTCAGTACTGGAAAAGCTGGTCTTAGTCCGAGGAAGACCTGCTCACTGCTGATCAGTGCTGGCTACAAAGGCAGAGCCTGGAAGGGCAGCAATAACCAGTTGCACAGTATCAGCTTGAGCCAGACACTGGGACCGACGTCTCCGCTGAGCAGGCTCCACTGCACCTGGAGAAGAATGGGAAACCGCAGCAGAGATGGTTCGAGATTCCCCCTGTGCAGAGGTGGGAATTTGACACCTAACAAATGTCTTCTTAAAGTGGGTTAAGTCTTCATTTCTGTCTGTTGTGCTAAAGCAGATATGATTATATCCAAAAGCCTGGCTGTAGATGATGGACTTTCAGCGTGTTTTGGGTGAAAGTTGTTCAATCTGTAACAGTCAATTGATTTCTCTACACCGATGTTGATGTTTCAATACACTGATTTATCTTGTATCGGCAAACAAAGAGAAGAAAATTGGGTGCTCCCTGTGGAGTAGGTGCTCAGGAAAAAAAAAAAAAAGTCAATAAATCAATTAGTTGAACTTCGGAACTCAAGGTTGAAATTTTATTGAAGCAAAAAATAAGGAAATACATAATTTTAGATGGCAAACCCAAATAAAGACAGATGTGTTTGGTTCATCAATGTTTCAGCATAATATTGCCTTTTTCAAGATACATCTGTTCTGAAAGAATAAAACAATATTAATATGGGATAATAGCAAAAAAGAAAGAGTCTAATAACAGAAGGAAGAACTACAGCTATCATGATTGATAGACTCAAAAAAAGAAGAAAACATAACAATGCACAAGTTGATTAGCTTCATTAATATGAGGAGGCTGTGCACACTACATTACAAAGATACTGGTTGACCGTGCCAACAATAGTGTCAGCTTCAAACTAGAGTAAGTGCATATATACATGATACTGAGGAGAGTATATACATGGTTAGTAGAAAGTCACAGTAGGTTTACATTGAATGTCATGGAAAGCATATAGAACCAGCAGCGTATAGGACAAAGTAAAATAAAAAGAATCATGAGAATAACATACTGTTAGCATATAAACAGTATCTCCTTGATATAATGTGTACAGCCTCTTCATATCAATAAAGCTAATCAACTTGTGCATTGCTATGTTTTCTTCTTCTTTTTTTTGAGTCTATCAATCATGATAGCTGTAGTTCTTCCTTCTGTTATTAGAACCTCTCTTTTTTATGTTATTATCCCATATTAATATTGTTCTATTTTTACAGAACAGATGTATTCTGAGATGTTGATGAACCATACACATCTGTATTCATTTTGGTCTGTCATCCGAAATTGTGGATTTCCTTATATTTTGCATCAATACAATTTCAACTTTGAGTGCTGGAGTTCTACTATTTGGCTAATATCAAACAACAATTTTAAAGCCTTGCATGACTTAAGTTGTAGCCTACTTAATAAGTCTGTTCCTTCAAGATCCTGATATGGAAATTAGATTTGTATAAAAGAGTTTTTAAAAATATAGTTGGTTATTGGTGTAATAATTAAAAAATAACTTTTAATTGATGCATTTACAATGAACATCATATTCTGTGAAGGTTCTGAAATCAAAGGACAAAGCAGCAAGGCTCTCTAAGGGAGAAGCATGTGAATTTCTGTGTAAGTTTATGGGGTCTAGGCTTGAATTTAGGAGGACCAGCTTTTAGTCTTATATAAATATGATGACTGGTTTGGATGTTGTAGGGTTTTGTACTCACTCAGCTGCGGCTGAGCTAGACACAGGAAGCGGTTTCATTAAAATGTCAAGGCTGGTTTATTAGAACTGCGTAAACCACTCAGCATAAGAAAACAAAAACAGCCTTCTCCAGCACAAAGTGAAAAAAAAAAAAAAAAATCAAAAAAATCAATTAGTAGTGCGGTTTCCCCGCTCATGTCTGTGTCCTTCAGCAAATACACTGGAGGCCTCCACACTTCCAGCCGCAGACACGGAATGAGACACTTTGTCTCCATTTTATCTGCCAAACCAAACCCACGGGGTGGTAATATGTGAGATGTAATTCCCACCCATCTCTTTTGACTGCTCATGAAACACTGCACTGATACACCCTATTAACTCTCACAGCACGTGTTGAAACATGTTTTCCTGGGCTTACATCAATGAAGCTACCAACCTCAATGATACATATCTCCCCTCAAGGAACTGTCAGGCCGCCATCTTACAGTTTGTAATTATTTCCAGCTCTGTGTTCTACTGTTTGATCTGAGGTCTGAATTTATTTAGTTGTCTGGTCTGGGGTCTGAGTTTATGTTGCAGAAGAGGATTCAAGATTGTCCAACAGCAAGTGTCCAAATACTGTGTATGGAATGTTTCATCTGCAAACTCTGCAGTCATAAGTAGAAATAATTCTGTGAGTGTGGGCAATATAAAGAGCAAAAAGGAAAGATAACTTCTATAGTAAGAAGTTATAACTCAGATTTGCAGAACATTAAGGTTTTTGGTCTACTCAATTTACAGTTGACATTATTTGGCAATTAGATGAATAATGATCTATGATGTAGTCTGCGTTGTTATATATACAAATTTATTAACATTACCATCCTGCTAATTTTACAAAAAATGTAGCAAAAAAAACCCTTGAGAAACTGCAATAGTCACAATGATCACTGGGTGGCCACATTTAAACACAAAACATATGGAGCTAACCAGTAGAGATGGGTGAATGTGCATGGTTATTCTTGGATATTACGCAAGTATTTGGGTGGTTGGATGTGCTCGGCACTCGCCAAGATTTGGTTGGTGCTCAGATTTAATGCTCAAGTCCCCACCCTTCATATTTGGCACCTGTTACACAGCCAATATACATGCAAAGATTGCCTGCAAGTAACTGTAATGACGCAGGCATCTTGGTAGTGGCATTACAGTAATAGGCTGGTCGCATTACCTCAACAGAGGTTATTAACGACCACCAATATGCCTTTTAACGGCAGCAGTTAATGGTACTTAAACCACAGTAGCACTTTTTAACAGCACTAAGGTTTAAGTGTATAGCGCCCCCAGAGTCAGAATTTATCTGGGGTCTCAGCTACTGGTGGTAGCTGAGACATCAGAAAATATGATTCGGGTCGATTTTTACCAACCCCAGTGTTGCGATCTCCGTTATTAATGGTATAACGGTGACAAAAAAAGTCCGATTTTCCATTTAATTTCTCTCTCGTCTGATGTGATCACACATCAGAGGAGAGAGAAACAGGGTCCCCAGTTCACCCACCCGATTCCTCTGATGTCCCTGCTTGCTCCCATGAAGTACCCTGGGCCTCCGGTGTCTTATTCTGGGAGAAAATGGCGAGTGCATGCGCAGTGCGCCCGCCGAGATCTGCTGGCAACACTAGGAAATATTTCCTATTGGTTCATTTTGATCACTGTGATAGACCCTATCACAGTGATCAAAATAAAAAAATAGTAATAAAAACCCCTCCTTATCACCTCCTTAGGAAAAAAAATAAAATAAAAATAATATTTATTTCAATTTTTCCATTAGGGTTAGAGTTGTGCTAAAGTAAGTTGGGCTAAAGTGAGTTAGGCTAATGTTAGGGTTGGGTTAAATCTAGGGTTAGGGTTGGGCTAAAGCTAGGGTTAGGGTTGGGATAACGTGAGTTTGGCTAAAGTTAGGGTTAGGGCTATGACTAGGGTTAGGGCAAGGGTTAGGTTTAGCATTAGGGCTAGGGTTAGGGTTGGGATTATGGTTAGGGATGGGATTAGGGTTAGGGGTGTGTTAGGCATAGGTTTGTAGTTAGGGTTATGGTTAGGGTTGTGATTAGGGTTAGCGGTGTGCAGTGGTTCGGGTTATGGTTAGGGTTATGGTTAGGGTTGGAATTAGGGTTAGGGGTGTGTTGGGGTTAGGGTTGGAGCTAGAATTGGGGGTTTAGGTTCATCAGGGGGTATACAAATGCGACATAGCACCACCATTGATTACAGCCAATTTTGCATTCAAAAGATCAAACGGTGTTCCATCCCTTCTGAGTCCTGCCATGCACCAAACAGTGGTTTACCCCCACATATAGAATATCAGCATACTCAGGAAGAAATGCACAATATCTTTCTGGGTCTAATTTCTCGTGTTACTCTTGAAAAAATAAAAAAATGGGGGTGATAACATCATTTTTGTGGAAAAAATATGATTTTTATTTTCACAGCTCTACGTTAAAAGCTTCTGTGAAGCACTTGGAGGTTTAAAGTGCTCGCCACACATCTAGGTAAGTTCCATTGGGGTTCCAGTTTCCAAAATGGTGTCACGTGTGGGGTGTTTTTACTGTTTAGGCACAACAGGGGCTTTTCAAATGCGACATGGCGTCCTATTTCAATTCCATCCAATTCTGCATTAAAAAAGTCAAACGTGTCTCCTTCCCTTTTGAGCTCAGCTGTGTGCCCAAACATTGGTCTACCCCCACATATGAAGTTTTGGCATATTCAGGAGAAACTGTACACAAATTTTTTGGTTCATTTTCTCTTTTTCCACTTGTGAAAATGTAAAAAAAATTGGTTCTGAATTAAAATGTTTGTGAAAAAAAGTTAAATGTTCATTTTTTTTTTCCACATTGCTTCAGTTCCTGTGAAGCACAGAAAGGGTTAATAAACGTCTTGAATGTGGTTTTGAGCACCTTGAGGGGTGCAGTTTTTAGAATAGTGTCACTTTTGGGTATTTTCTGTCAAGTAAGCCCCTCAAAGTGACTTAAAATGTGATGTAGTCTCTAAAAAAAATTGCATTGTAAATTTTTATGTAACAATGAGAAATCGCTGGACAAATTTTAACCCTTATAACTTCCTAACAAACAAAAAATTTGTTTCCCAAATTGTGCTGTTGTAAAGTAGGCATGTGGGAAATGTTATTTATTAACTATTTTTGTGACATATCTCTCTGATTTAAGGGCATTAAAATTCAAAGTTTGACATTTTTTTCAGAAATAAACGTCATATTGAAGAAATGTTACCACTAACATGACATACAATATGTCACAAAAAACAATCTCAGAATCAGTGGGATACATTAAAACGTTTCAGAGTTATAACAACATAAAATGACAGTGATCAGAATTGTACAAATTGGCTTGGTCATTAAGTAGTATATTGGCTCTGTCACTAAGGGGTTAAAGGGAACCTGTCACCCCTAAAATCTAAGATGAGCTAAGCCCACCAGCATCAGGGGCTTATCTACAGCATTCTGGAATGCTGTAGATAAGCCCCTGATGTATCCTGAAAGATGAGAAAAATAGGTTATATTATATTCACCCAGGGGCGGTCCCGCTGTGGTCCGGTCCGGGGCCTCCCATCTTCTTACGATGACGATGACGTCCTCTTCTTGTATTCACACTGCGGCTCAGGCGCAGGCGTACTTTGTCTGTCCTGTTGAGGGCAGAGCAAAGTACTGCAGTGCGCAGGCGCCGGGAAAGGTCAGAGCGGCCTGGCACCTGCGCGCTGCAGTTCTTTGCTCTGCCCTCAACAGGGCAGACAAAGTATGCCTGTGCCAGACCCGCAGCATGAAGACAAGAAGAGGGCATCATCCCATGAAGATAGGAGGCCCTGGACCAAACCGCGACGCCCATTGGATCGGACCGCCCCCCCAGGTGAGTATAATCTAACCTCTTTTTCTCATCTTTCAGGATATATCGGAGGCTTATCTACAGCATTCCAGAATGCTGTAGATAAGCCCCTGATGCTGGTGGGCTTAGCTCATCTTCGATTTTGGGGGTGACAGGTTCCCTTTAAAGAACAAGCACCACCATACTCGGCACACTGACGCTATTGCACAGCTCAGGGACAGTTCTCACTGGAGATAGAGAGTAGATTTCTAGGCCTTTGTGCACAGATTAAGGAATCAGAGTCCTCTAATGGTAATGTTGTTGCTGAACCACCATACAAAAATCCCTTCTAATGGCTAACCTTGTGCTTTGCGGTGATATGTTCTGCATTTAGCCTAGGAACACTGCTTGAACAGGAATAGTGGCTTTTAAGGCAGGGTTTAGGTCTTTTCAGTCCATTGTAAAATATATAGCTGCTGCAGTTGACAAAATGTTATTTTTTGCTGAAAAAATTGACTATATTGTCACCTAAACAGTTAAACCTGCTTTGTGTTAAATTACGGTGGTTTTAAACTAAAACAAAACTAAAACAAACTTTAAAAAATATTTTATGAATTTTCATCTATACAGTTTACTGTGTGATGTGTTCAATTACAGTTGTTTTAAACAAAAAAAAAATATAATACTTTGCCTGCTTCAGGTGACAATTTTTTTAATTAAAACATTTATTTTCAATTAATTAAGTAAACTTGGATTCCAGAGACCTAGCAATTAGAAAATGTGCAAAGCGTGCGGTAAGGTATGAAGAAGTAGAAGCGCTGATGATGTGCACGCAAATGCCAAGGACGTGGGACAGGTGCGACTGCACTTTCTGCTGGAGCACAATAGATGCACCCATCCTCGACAAATAGCACAGGACACTACTTTCGAAGCGACACTTCTAGCAGAGAATACTTCCAGGATGCTTCACAACACCACCCTATGTTCCACACAGTCCAGTCTCACTAGACAAGAGACAGGATCACTTAATTCTTAACCTGATCTTCCCTCCTCCCACAATGCTGAGTAACAGGAGACCAGTGATACTACACTAGGACACTCCAAGGAGATCTATACATTATTTCTTGATTGTGGCTTGTCATCCTGCATGTTCCACAAGGGACAGGAGAACATGCTGTTCAGTGATGCATAAAACTTAGAGCAGCCTCGGTCACAAGATGACAGTAGGGAATGGCAAATTTTGTAGATTATGATACACAGTTGCTGATAAGTCATGTTGTTAGTTCATGAATTCAAGAGGACCAGGGTATGGCGGTGGAAGTCGAGGTGGTGGAAGATTGTCACTGACTGAACATGGGAAGCTGGCATGCAGAGTGAGTACAACAAAACTGAAGGGAAGAGATCATCAGCACCGAAACAGGCAAAAAGAAGCAAAAGGGTGGCCATAGGGAGAAGGAGAGTAACTGCTCAGCAAAATAATGGTAATTTGTAACCTGTGCCATTCCAAGATTTGCAGAGGCCTGACCACTAAGAATTTAACCACCACCAGCTTGATAAGGCAAATGTCATCTAATCACCTGACTTAGTGGATCGAATGTCCGGGTCCAAAATTGCTGACAATGTTTGATACCACTGCCTCATCTTTTGTGCTAGGTGCTTGACAATCCTCTGTCCATGACACTGGTGCAGATGCCTCCTGCCCTGCACCTGTTCTTGCACATTTTAAGGCACTATCATCAGGAATTTCCAAATCCTTGCCCCAATACAGCAATCAGCTGTCCCTACCCCAGGCTTTGGAATGAAAAAGAAAATTCCCAGCCACCCACACACAGACCCAATTGCTAAATGGGCACATTTCCAGGTTGCTTGTTATGGATATGTTGCCATTTAGGCTTTGGGACATGACAAATTTCTGCCAACTCATGGCATGAGCAATCCCTTGTTACTCAATCCCCTGCCGCCATTATTTCTCCCAGTGGGATGTCTCTGTTTTACCAGCACATGTCCAGAAACATCACCCGTGCCCTTACCAACACATCTATAGGGATTGTTCACTATTGCGACAGATACATGTACAAATGCTTGTGGGCATGCAAGATTTCCCTGATGACACACTGAGTGAACATTTTGGAGGCAATGGCCGAGTCCCACCCTGGCATGACACATGTGCTACTAATGCCAAGGAATGCTGGTCCTTCTTCTATCAGGGTTTCTTCCATCTCCTACTCAAGCTCCTGCACCCTTTCCTGCTCCTGACCATCCTCCATCTCCGATTTGTTATCTCAGTGCACGTCTGTTGTGAGTTCCGTTCTGGAGCTCCCTCCTGTGGTTGCTAATGGTATTTTTGTGAGTTCTGCCCTTGGGCTCCCTCTGGTGGTTTCGAGTGGAACTGCTGCTCCGTTAGGTGGCTGTAGCAGCTGCCTTCACTAATCGCCTTGCCTGGGTTTGTTATTTAAACCTGCTCTGGGCTTTAGTCCATGCCTGCTGTCAATGTTCTTGGTTGGATTTTATTCTTCCCTTGGATTTCTCATATGGCCAGTCCTTGTCTGCAAAAGATAAGTTTTGCTAGTTTTGTTTGTCCATTTGTTTGGACTCTATTGCTTTGCATTTTGTCTCTTTTGTCCAGCTTGTCACTATGTCTTATTCAGGCTAGCTGGAAGCTCTGGGAAGCAGATTTGCCCCTCCACACCGTGAGTCGGTGTGGAGTTCATTTTTGTAAACTCTGCGTGGATTTTGTAGTTTTTAATACTGACCGCACAGTATCCTTTGCTCTCTGTCTATCTAGTTTAGTTTTGGCCTCCCTTTGCTGAATTCTTATTTCATTTCTGAATTCGTCATTTCCCTCTCCTTTCACAGTCAATATTTGTGGGGGGCTATCTTTCCTTTTGGGGGTTTCTCTGAGGCAAGATAGCTTTCTATTTCCTTCTTTAGGGGTAGCTATATCTGAGGCTGTGACGAGGTGTCTAGGGAGTGTCAGGAACATCCCACGGCTATTTCTAGTTGTGTTGTTAGGATTAGGGACTGCGGTCAGTAGAGATACCACCTTCTCAGAGCTCGTTCCATGTTGTGTTTTAGCCACCACGTCATATCAGTGTGGCCTCTTAACCACCAGGTCATAACACACGTCATCCACATCAGTCGGAAGCTGGAAGCTCAGCAGCACTGCATCAGCAAAGCTGCAACAGGCTCTGCTTAAGCTAATTTGTCTAGGAGATAAACCGCTCACTGCCTCAGAGATGTTGAAAGAAATAATAGACACTGCCACGCTGCATCTGAACCTACAACCAAGCATCGCTGGGTGTGAAAATGATCGTAAGCTGGTGGCGGCTTTGAAGCTTGGCAAGCTCACACACATACTTGACCCAAGTGCTCAATTTAGTGGTTCAGCAGTTTCTGAAAACATACCAGATCTTCTGTTCAATGTGTGCTGCATGAGCGCCCACTACCTCTCTGACAGTGCTACAGCAGCGCATGCATATGAGAGCTTGTCAATTGTAGTGCTACATAACCATGCTCTGAAACTCCATACTGTACATGCTGACAAAGCTTTGTGAGCAGCAGAGGCCAGTTGTTGAACACCAGTGGCAACACACCTGTCGGTATTATGGTAAGCCTTTGCACATCACAACTGAAAAGTGAACATGTATGTCTGAGATTTTGAGAACTCCACAAAGAGGGTGAGCGGTGATAATGCGATCCTGCTTCTTTGCTTACTTAAACAGTCACTTCTCACAGTTAAAGCTGAAGCTTTACATGCAGACCAGGTGGAAGTGGAGGAAGACATGAGACAGGGAGATACTTCCAAGCTCATCTCATCTCAGCACGGATCGGGTGACAATGAGGAGAATTTGGCTGAAGAAGAGGAGGAAAAAAACTGGTTGCTAGAGCAGAAGAGGATACTACCCACACAAGCTTTATCATCTCTCCTACGTTGTTGAAATGAGGAGGGGAAATAAGAGGAAGTGAGGGAGGAGGAGATGGAGAGTCCTCATCAAGGTGGAGACAGGGAAATGTTAGTTTTAGTGAGCTTGGCACTTATGGCCAACTTTATGTACCAATGCCTTTCCCATGATGCTCACATTATATTAATCTTGGCCAAAAAAAGAGTACTGATTGTTCCCTCTGGTGGACCCAGGCTACAAGGAGAACCTTTCATCTCTTCTTGCTGAGACAGAGCGGTGTATTAGAATGGTGCTAAACCAAAAGACCATTGCAAAAAATATGTTGAAAAAATTCTCATTGGACAGCACTATCAGCAGGGGGCAAGCATCCTTGCCCAACATAGGAGGAGAGGGGTGGTAGACATACACCAAGTACAGCAGATGCAGGGGTACACTGTCAAAAGCCTAGGCCAATTTCATGACACTCTCCCAGCATCAAAGACCTGGGGACCGGGTTTCTTTTACATGGAGTCAAAAGTTTTAAAATATGGTCAAGCAATACCTGGCAGAGAAAACCAGTGTATACCCCAATTTCTTTGAGACCTTCAATTACTGGGTCTCAAAGCCAGACACCTGGCATGAGCTCCCTCTAATAGTCAAAGGTGTTATGCTGCCCTGCTGCTAGCATCTTGTCTGAGTGGATTTTTAGTGCCACTGGGGGTCCTAACAGACAGGCACTTTTACATGTCAACAGAAAACTCTGACAGGCTCACTGGGATAAAAAAGAAGCAAAGCCTGGATTATCCCAGACTTTTCCACACCACTAGATGACAACAGCATATAAAGTGTGTTTAATCTTCAATATTTGAATGAGGCACTACGGTTGGTGCCTTCAAGGGTGTATGGATGACCCTACTTCTATATTTTTTCTGCCTTTGCACTGTGTCCAGAGCCTTTATGAGTGTTGAAGTGCCAAAGCTACCCATTCTTATTATTTGAATGAGGCACTCCATGTGCTGCTTTCAAGGATGTATGGATGACCCTACTTGTAATTGTTGGCAGGTTTGGCACTGTGTGAAGAACTGCTATGAGTGTAGGAGTACCACAACTATACTTTGTTCACAATATTTGAATGAGACACTACGGTTGGTGCCTTCAAGGGTGTATGGATGACCCTACTTCTATTTTTTTTCTGCCTTTGCACTGTGCCAGAGCCTTTATGAGTGTTGAAGTGCCAAAGCTACCCATTCTTATTATTTGAATGAGGCACTCCATGTGCTGCTTTCAAGGATGTATGGATGACCCTACTTGTAATTGTTGGCAGGTTTGGCACTGTGTGAAGAACTGCTATGAGTGTAGGAGCACCACAACAATACTTTGTTCACAATATTTGAATGAGGCACTACGGTTGGTGCCTTCAAGGGTGTATGGATGACCCTACTTCTACATTTTTTCTGCCTTTGCACTGTGTCCAGAGCCTTTATGAGTGTTGAAGTGCCAAAGCTACCCATTCTTATTATTTGAATGAGGCACTCCACGTGCTGCTTTCAAGGATGTATGGATGACCCTACTTGTAATTGTTGGCAGGTTTGGCACTGTGTGAAGAACTGCTATGAGTGTAGGAGTACCATAACTATACTTTGTTCACAATATTTGAATGAGGCACTACAGTTGGTGCCTTCTAGGGTGTATGGATGACCCTGCTTGTAATTTTTTCAGGCTTTGCACTTAGTGCATAACCTTTATGAGTCTCAGAGTACCACTACATGACAATTTGAATGTTGGAAACTTCCCATTAGACCTCAAGCAGCTTAGATTGTGTGCCTCTCCACTCTTCCTCCAGACTTTTGGACCTTGATTTCCAAATGAAATGCAAAATATACTTTAATCTGAAAACAAAACATTAGACCACTGAGCAACAGTCCAGTTCTTTTTCTCCTTGGATCAGGTAAGACTCTTCTGGCATTGTCTATTGGTCATGAGTGGCATGAGACAAGGAATGCAACACTTGTGGCCCATGTCCTGGATACGTCTGTGTGTGGTGGCTCTTGAAGTAAAGACTCCAGCAGCAGTCCACTACTTGTGAATCTCCCCAAAAAATTTGAATAGTCTAGTCTTAGCAATCCTTTCAAGGCTGCAGTTATCCCATTTGCTTGTGCACCTTTTTCTACCACACTTTTTCCTTCCTCTCATATTTACATTAACATGCTTGGAGACAGCACTATGTGAACAGCCAGCCTCTTTAGCAATGATATTTTGTGGCTTACCCTCCTTGTGGAGTGTGTTAATGGCTGCCTTCTGGACATCTGTCAAGTCAGCAGTCTTCCCCATGATTGTGGAACCTATTGAAACAGACTAAGGGACTAAATGCTTTGGAAGCCTTTGCAGGTGGTTTTTGTTCATTATTCTAATTTACTGAGATAACAAAGTTTGGGTTTTCATTGGCTGTAAGCCATAATCATCAACACTAACAGAAATAAAAAATTCAAATATATCACTCTGTAATGACTCTATATAATATATAAGTTTCTCTTTTTGTATCGAAGAACTGAAATAAATCAACTTTTTGATAATATAATTTTGTTAGAAGCACATGTACATCTTTCGACAAACAAAATAAAAAGTTTTCTCCAAAGATAGCCATCTGGGACCGCACATCAATTAATATTTTAAGCAAAAGATATGAAGAAGACATATGTATATATTGCTATTTATACAGTACTAGCTGAAGAGCACGGCGTTGCCTGGGCATAGTAAATATCTGTGGTTAGTTATAGCACCTCACTTCTCTTATTTTCCCATCACGCCTCTCATTTTCCCCATCACATCTTTCATTTTCCCTCTCACATCTCTCATTTTCTCCCTCACACCTCTCATTTTCCCCTCACTCCTCTTATTTTCCCCCTTCACTCCTCTCATTCCCCCCTAACACTTGTCATTTTGACCTCACATCTGTCATTTTCCGATCACTCCACTATTTTCCCTCACTCCTCTCATTTTGCACTCACACCTTTTCATTTTCACCTCACACCTCTCATTTTCACCTCACTATATACATGTATGTCATCTCCCTTATATATAGTATACACCTGTATGTCATCTCCTGTATATAGTATATACCTGTATGTCATCTCCCCTGTATATAGTATATACCTACTGTGTGTCATCTCCCCTGTATATAGTATATACCTGTATGTCATCTCCTCCTATATATAGTATATATCTGTATGTCATCTCCTCCTGTATATAGTATATACCTGTGTGTCATCTCCCCTGTATATAGTATATATCTGTGTGTCATCTCCTCCTGTATATAGTATATACCTGTATGTCATCTCCTCCTATATATAGCATATACCTATATGTCATCTCCTCCTGTATATAGTATATACCTGTAGGTCATCTGCTCCTGTATATAGTATATACCTGTGTGTCATCTCCTCCTGTATATAGTATATACCTGTATGTCATCTCCTCCTGTATATAGTATGTACCTGTATGTCATCTCCTCCTCTATATAGTATATATCTGTGTGTCATCTCTCCTGTATATAGTATATACCTGTGTGTTATCTCCCCTGTGCATACTATATATCTGCATGTCATCTCCTCCTGTATTAGACCTCGTTCACATGTTATTTGATCAGTATTTTTACCTCAGTATTTGTAAGCTAAATTGGCAGCCTGATAAATCCCCAGCCAACAGGAAGCCCTCCCCCTGGCAGTACATATTAGCTCACACATACACATAATAGACAGGTCATGTGACTGACAGCTGGCGTATTTCCTATATGGTACATTTGTTGCTCTTGTAGTTTGTCTGCTTATTAATCAGATTTTTATTTTTGAAGGATAATACCAGACTTGTGTGTGTTTTAGGGCGAGTTTCGTGTGTCAAGTTGTGTGTGTTGAGTTGCGTGTGGCGACATGCATGTAGCGACTTTTGTGAGATGAGTTTTGTGTGGCGACATACGTGTAGCAACTTTTTGTGTGTCGAGTTGCATGTGACAGGTTAGTGTAGCAAGTTGTGTGCAGCAAGTTTTGCGCATGGCGAGTTTTGCGCGTGGCGAGTTTTATGTGTGGTGCCTTTTGAGTATGTGCAAGTTTTGTGTGAGGCAACTTTTGCATGTGTTGCAACTTTTGTGCATGTGGCAATTTTTCCGCGGGTGCAAGTTTTGCGTGTGGCGAGTTTTCCCATGAGGTGAGTTTTGCACGTGTGGTGAGTTTTGCGTGAGCCTAGTTTTGCATGTGGCGAGTATTACGCGTGGCGAGTTTTGAGCGGCGACTTTTGTGTTTCGACTTTTATGTGGCGAGGTTGGTGTATGTGTGGTGAAATGTGTGCTGAGGGTGGTATATGTGTTCAAGCACGTGGTAGTGTGTGGCACATTTTGTGTGCATGTTCATATCCCCGTGTGTGGTAAGTATCCCATGTGGGGGCCCCACCTTAGCAACTGTACGGTATATACTCTTTGGCGCAATCACTCTCATTCTTTAAGTCCCCCTTGTTCACATCTGGCAGCTGTCAATTTGCCTCCAACACTTTTCCTTTCATTTTTTCCCCATTATGTAGAAAGGGGAAAAATTGTTTGGTGAATTGGAAAGTGCAGGGTTAAAATTTCACCTCACAACATAGCCTATAACGCTCTCGGGGTCCAGACGTGTGACTGTGCAAAATTTTGTGGCTGTAGCTGCGACGCCTCCAACACTTTTCCTTTTACTTTTTCCCCATTATGTAGATAGGGGCAAAATTGTTTGGTGAATTGGAAAGCGCGGGGTTAAAATTTCACCTCACAACATAGCCTATGACGCTCTCGGGGTCCAGACGTGTGACTGCAAAATTTTGTGGCTGTAGCTGCGACGGTTCAGATGCCAATCCCGGACATACACACACACACACACACACATACACACATTCAGCTTTATATATTAGATATTTATATCTTGGCTTTAAGTTTGTAATGGAAAATATTGTATTGAGTAAAATGTGTAAAAACCTGTAGTATTGTTGCTTTTGTGTAATGAAGCATAAGAATGCATTTTAAATTAATTATTAGAATGGATAGTTTCAGATGGGAGGATACAAATTTGCTTTTTTACCCTAGTAAAGAAAAGTCTCGCTGCAAAAACAAATCGGTAGCTAATATCAGTGACATGAAATTAAATCCAGTAGTTTAGACAAATATACTTCCAAGATAAGAAATCAATCACACCTCTTCTACATCAGTGCAATCTGCTGCATACAATTGCCTCGTAACAACCATTTCTTAACCTTTTACCACCCAAAACAATTTGATATTAACCTTAAAAATAAATCACTTCATGTGAAAGTATTACATTCATAAGAGAGTACCACAAAAATGTTTTTCATTTATTTATACTTTTATTAAGACAAATAAAACTGAGAAAAATACAAAATTGCACCTACTGAATCTATGACTTTTGAGATTGAAAAGGGCCTAGGTTTCTCAAGTTCAATCTGTGCTAGCTATATATCCTTTTTATTGATCTAAAGGAAAGCAAACAAAAAAAACTCAGTGAAGCAATTTTCAATTTTTTGTGGTGTTCAACATAAGGAAATTGAATCTTTAGTCCTTGAAGATTAAAATATGGTCTTTCTATCCCTGAATAAAGCTCCCTACAGACTCCGACATCTACAATCTCCGTGCATTATTGACTTGCTATTCGCAGATCGGCAAGAATTTCCAAGGGTAGTGTATTGGTTTTTGTGCTTTGTGAACCTTTTAACAAAATAAAACTTATCTATTAGTTCTATAAATAATGCTAAATTTGAGCTTACATTAGTTTTACTTTACTACATTAATAGAATTTATCTATCTTTTCAAGATATGTATTCATCACAAGAATATGGAAGATCCTATGTGTGCTAAAATAAATTCAAACATGTATATTTACCCGTTAAGGATGAGTCTTTTTTAAGCCCTCTGAACTTAGCATTTATTATTTTTCATGAACATATTCCAAAAGTAGTAACCTTTCTATTTTTCAATAAAAAAAAGTCTATATGATAGCTTGCTGTTTTTACCAGACAAATGGTAATTTTTATTTGTTTCATATAAAAAATGAATCACAAGGAGGTTGCTCCAAACATCTGGAAAAACTTACCTTAGATCAACAGAGGATCAAAGATTTTGATATCATATCATCTCTAGTGTTGAGCATTCTAATACTGCAAATATCAGGTATCGTCCGATATTCGCGGTATCGGAATTCTGATACTGAGTTCCGATACTTTTGCAATATCGGATACCGGAATCGGATGTTCCCATAATGCAATAAGCCAGTTTCATTTAATTCAGCCAATGAGGAATCATTAGAAGTGTGGGCACATCCTGATCTGCATGTTAGGCATGTAACTACTGGCATGGCTGTGATTGGCTGCTGAAATGATGTTATGATGCACTTTAAAAGCCACCGCCATTTTGGGTTCACTCGGCTGTGAATTCAGTTAGGGACAGGACGCTGTTTTTCTGACTGAGGGATAGTTTGAGATAGCAATTTGCTTTATTGTGCTTTACCCAAGCTTATTTAGCAACCGCTGTGTGAGAACCTTATTTTTGCCTTGCATCGCTGTTCACGGCTGTCTGCAAGGTCTCTGTGTCTGTTTTGCAGCCACAGCTGGTTGGAGTCAGCTCAGCGTGCGTCACTGCCTCATACTGTTCCATTGTCCTTTTTTTCAATTAGTGCTGCTTGCTGCACATTTTTTCTGATTTATCCTATTAGTGGGTTTCCATCTGTATCCTGCTAGATTGTGGAAAAACACTATATAGGAGTATATGGAGGAGCTTTTTTTGGCCTTGCAGCGCTCTTCACGGCTGTCTGCAAGGTCTCTGCGTGAGTGCAGCTCACGCTGTAGTCTGTACTGCAGCCACAGCTGGTTGTAGTCAGCTCAGCGTGCGTCACTGCCTCATACTGTTCCATTGTCCTTTTTTTCAATTAGTGCTGCCTGCTGCACATTTTTTCTGATTTATCCTATTAGTGGGTTTCCATCCGTATCCTGCTAGATTGTGGAAAAACACTTAATAGGAGTACATAGAGGTGCTTTTTTTGGCCTTTCAGTGCTGTTCACGGCTGTCTGCAAGGTCTCTGTGTGAGTGCAGCTTACGCTGTAGTCTGTTCTGCAGCCACAGCTGGTTGTAGTCAGCTCAGCGTGCGTCACTGCCTCATACTGTTCCATTGTCCTTTTTTCAATTACTGCTGCCTGCTGCACATTTTTCCAAATTTTTCCTATTAATGGGTTTCCATTCATATCCTGCTAGATTGCGGAAAAACACTATATAGGAGTACATAGAGGAGCCTTTCTGCAGCCTTGTGCCCTGCAGCCCCAGCCAGATTAGTATTAGTATTGTAGGTTACCTTCCTGCACTGTAATCGCTACAAAAAGTTTGTGATACTATCGGTTTTACATTTTTGGTCACATCCAGTGTCTTTTTGTGAAAAAAACAAAAAGTAAATAAAGTTCACCAAACACTCCACTTTACAGTTGTGTAGGCCACATTAGCTCATATTAAAGTCTAGTCCACACTTTATAAAATTTGTGTTTCTTATACCTATTAGCAGTTGTTCAGGAATAAGCACACTAAGCCCTTAGTACTTTTCTGCCTATCCTTATCAGTCTACCAAGATGAAGAAGGCAGGGAGTAAGGCACGTGGTCGTGGGCGTGGAGTTTCTGCAGGGATAGGACGTAGGGATTCTGTGCCTGCTGCGGGCACGGGTGACTCATCATCCCCCAGTTTTAGCAGGGAACAGTCCTTAATGCGCAGCTTTGTAGGAGCTCACCGTACCCCACTGCTGTGGGACAAACAAATTGAAGCTGTTGTCGGATGGATGGCAGCTAACGCATTGACTTCAATTAGTGCCACATCCTCTCAGGCACAGAACACTGAAGAGCACCCATCTGTCTCTTCACCACCTGCCAAATTGTCCGGGCAGTCAGAGAGCCCAGGACAGGAGCCATCTACTTCTGTTCTCTGAATCTCTTGTCTTGGAAAGAGGAGTCCAGCCAAGCAGCATACGAGAAACTGAAGAAGAGGCAGTATGCAGTGATGCGCAACTGCTTTGTCTCTCTGAATCTGAAGAGGCGGGTGGGCCAGTGCCTACGGCAGGGGTGTCAAACTGCATTCCTCGAGGGCTGCAAACAGGTCATGTTTTCAGGATTTCCTTGTACTGCACAGGTGATAATTTAATCACTAACTCATTATTTGTGTAGGTGATTAAATTATCACCTGTGCAGTACAAGGAAATCCTGAAAACATGACCTGTTTGCAGCCCTCGAGGAATGCAGTTTGACACCCCTGGCCTACGGTCAACACACCTCAGTACGCATCTGATGATGAGACTCAGGTGCCACTCTCTGGTGCGTACTGTGGTGCCGAGAGTACCCAGGAGAAGCAGTTGTTGGAAGAGGGTAGTGTAGATGATGAGGTCCTTGACCCATCATGGTGTGAGGTACAGGAAGGTGGTGGGAGCAGCTCTGACAAGGAGATACCCTGAACGCCCCAAAAAGGAGGGAGAGGGAGGGGGAAGACTGCGTTGCCTGTAGCCTCCACTTCGGCACCCATTAGAAGCATGCATCTTCCAAAACCCAAAACGGGCACTCACAAGACTTGCAGTACCTGGTCCTTTTTGACACAGTTGCAAATGACATTTGCTTTGTCAAATGAAAGCTGTGTAATCAGAAAGTCAAAAGAGGGAAAAGTGTCAGCAACCTCAATACCACAAATATGTGGAAACATGTGTGGACCAAGCACGTGGTGGAGTCACAAAAACACACTGAAGACCTAGGCCAACCTACAGCAGCACTTACCACCTCTTCAGCTCATGTTGTAGCCTCTTCCTCCAGCTCACACACAGCTGGTTCAGCTTCCTCACAGGATCGCCATGGAAGAACCTCTGGCACTGTTGAGACCCAGTGTAATTTCACCCAAAGCACCATGTTCCCTGTCATCTTCACACTCCCAGCCCAGTCTACAGCCATCGGTAGCACAGGCATGGGAGAAAAGGCGGTCATTCTCGGCAAACCACCCCCGAGCACAGGCTCTGAATGCTGGCATTGCAAAACTACTGTCCCTTGAAATGCTGGCATTCAGGCTGTTGGAAACTGACACCATCTGTAACTTGATGGCATTGGCAGTCCCACAAGACAACGTGCCCAGCCGCTTTTATTTCAGCAGGCAAGCCATCCCTGCCCTGCAAAGCATGTGGAGGGAAACATTAAACATGTGCTACTAAACGCCGTCAGTAGCAAGGTACACCTGACCACCAATGCGTGGACCAGTCACCATGGACACGGACAATACCTTTCCCTCACTGCCCATTAGGTAAATGTTGTGGAGCCGGGTACAGATCTTGAGAGTGGCACTGTAGGTGTTCTGCCAACTCCAAGGATTGCAGGAATCCAGTCTGTACACATTGACTCCTCCTCATACTCCAGTTCCTCTGAATCAGCGCTGCAGGAGCCGTCACAGTCTTCCTCCACATGGACCCGTGAACGCTTACCTGTTACGACCAATATGAGCACAGCCGTGGCCAAACGTCAACAGGCTGTACTGAAATTAATTTCTTTGGGAATCAAAGCCACACAGAGAAGGAGCTCTGGAATGTCATCAAGCAGGACAGCGATGTGTGGTTTGTGCCAGCGAATCTCCAGCCAGGCATGGTAGTGTGTGATAATGGCCGCAATCTGGTGGCAGCTCTGGGCCTAGCCAACTTCACTCACATCCCATATCTGGCACATGTGCTCAACTTGGTCGTGCAGAGTTTTTTGAGGGACTATCTGGATCTTGATGCACTGCTGCACAAGGTCCGCCTAGAGTGTGCTCACTTGCGGCGTTCCATCATTGCAAGATTGCACATTGCAGCTCTGCGGTGCCGATTCTGCCTTCCAGAACATCGCATCATCTGTGACCTACCCACCAGGTGGAATTCAACGTTACATATGTTGGAGCGGTTGTGTGAGCAGCAGGCAGCAGTAATGGAGTACCTGCTGCATCAGGTGCAAAAAAGTCGCACTGCTCGCCATTCAGACTTCACAACCACTGAGTGGGCCACCATGAAGGACATCTGCCAGGTTTTACGTGCCTTCGATGATTCCACGCAGATGGCGAATGCAGATGATGCACTAGTCAGCTTGACTGTCCCACTTATCTGCCTGCTTGAAAGAACACTGCAAACTCTAAGGGATGAGGTGGTGGAAGAGGTGGTGGATGAGGAGTTAAAAATGCCATCTGCTTCAGGACAGTCTGTGCAACGTGGTTCCTCACAAAGCACTAGGCAGGGGGCACTTTGTGAGGAGGATGAGGAGGAGTAAATGGAGGAGGAAGACATCTGTCCAGAGGAGGGAGGTACACAATGCTCTAGTTGTCAGTATGTAGAGCGAGGGTGGGGTGATGCAGAGCAAGCAGAGATCATGCCTCAAGCAGGGGACAGCATTTCTTGGCCAGTTGGCAGTCTGCAGCACATGGTTGATTTCATGCTGGAGTGCCTGAGAAACGACCGCCGCATCACCCACATTCTCAACACGGCTGATTATTGGGTGTACACCCTCCTAGATCCTTGCTACCGGGGCAACTTACAAAGCTTCAGAACACCGTTGAACCGGGAGCGTAAAATGTGGGAGTACCAAGACACACTGGTGCATTCCATCATCTTCTCCAGTCCAACCAAGAGCAGTGTTGCTAGTGCTTTACAAAGCAGCTCAGTGCGTCGAGGCAGTAGAGGAAGCTCTGCACAAAGAGGGAGCAGAAGCAGTGCATGACCAGTTTGGCCCAAATGTGGCAAACTTTTGTGTGCCCGCCACAAATGTCTACACCATCACAGATGGCTCCAGTCAGCAGGAGGCAACGTTTCCGTCAGATGGTGACAGACTACATGTCTTGCCCTTTCAGTGTACTCCCAGAAAGCTCTTCCCCCTTCAAGTTTTGGGTCTCTAAGCTGGATACATGGCAAGAGCTGAGCCAGTATGCATAGAAGGTGCTGGCTTGCCCTGCTGCTAGTGTATTATGGTGGTGTACTAACAGACCGTTGCATATGACTAACCTCCGATAACATTGACCGGCTTACTATTTTGAAAATGAACAAGTCCTGGATCTCGCAGGAATTTGCCACTCCTCTTCCAGATTAAATACTTGGTTGGCAACAGCATCCAGGTCTCCTGTTGTGTTCATGTTTCTACCACCTGAACTGTAATCCCTTGGCTCCAACACCACCAGTTGCTGCTCAGAAGTGCCGTCTGCACAGCCAACACATGACCCAGTGTTATTGGGTTTCAGTAACGTCAGCTGATCCCCAGCTGTATATCCAGCAATTTCTCCTGCTACGTCCACACTCACACTACAACAGATATTAAACTGCCTCAAATTAGGCCTTAGCCTACATTCTGCTTCTCCTGGATTCCCTGGGCTCCAACACCGCCATTTGCTGCTCAGAAGTGCCGTCTGCACAGTCAACAGTTGCTCCTCTGTTTTGGGGTTTCAGTTACATCAGCTGATCCCCTGCTGTGTATCCGGCAATTTCTCCTGCTCCATCCACACTCACACTACTTCAGATATTAAACTTGCTCCAATTAGGCCTCAGCCTACACTCTGCTTCTCCTGGATTCCCTGGGCTCCAACACTGCCAGTTGCTGCTCAGAAGTGCCGACTGCACAGTCAACACTTGCTGCCTTGTTATTGGGGTTCAGTAGTGTCAGCGGATCCCCTGCTGTGTTTCTCGCAATTTCTCCTGCTCCGTCTACACTCACAATACTTCAGATATTAAACTTGCTCCAATTAGACCTCAGCCTACACTCTGCATCTCCTGGATTCCCTGTGCTCCAACACCGCCAGTTGCTGCTTGGAAGTGCCATCTGCATAGAGAAAAACCTTAGCTCCTGTGTTACTGGGGTTCAGTAACATCAGCTGCTCCCCTGCTGTGTGTCCAGCAATGTCTCCTGCTCCCTCTACATTCACATTACATCAGATATTAAACTTGCTCCAATTAGTCAACAGCCTACACCCTGATTTACCCTGGGCTCCAACACTACCAGTTGCTGCTCGGAAGTGCCATCTGCACAGAGAATAACACTAGCTCTTGTGTTAGTGGGGTTCAGAATCGTCAGCTGCTCCCCTGTTGTGTGTCCGGCAATGTCTCCTTCTCCCTCCACATTCACATTACATCAGATATTAAACTTGCTCCAATGAGGCCTCGACATGCACCCTGATTGTCTCTGGGCTCCAACACCGCCAGTTGCTGCTTGGAAGTGCCGTCTGCACAGAGAAAAACACTAGCTCCTGTGTTAGTGGGGTTCAGCAACGTCAGCTGCTCCCCTGGTGTGTGACCAGCAATATCTCCTGCTCCCTCCACATTCACATTGCATCAGATATTAAACTTGCTCCAATGAGGCCTCGGCATACACCCTGATTGTCCCTGGGCTACAACATTGCCAGTTGCTGCTCAAAAGTGCCGTTTGCACAGTCAACAGTTGCTCCTCTGTTATTGGGGATCAGTAACTCCAGCTGCTCCCTTGTTGTGCATGCGGCAATTTCTCCTGCTCCCTCCACACTAAGACTACAACCGATATGAAACTTGCTCCAATTAGAGCTCGGCCTACACTTTGCTTCTGGCATTGACCCTGGGCTCCAACACCGCCAGTTGCTGCTCGGAAGTGCCGTCTGCACAGTCAACACTTGCAGCCGTGTTATTGGGGTTCAGTAACATCAGCTGATCCCCTGCTGTGTATCCGACAATTTCTGCTGCTCCCTCCACACTCCCACTACTACAGATATTAAAGGAACCAAAAATGGTGGGTATACCTTGGCGATTGGTGGAGCAGCTTAACATACATTTTTTTGGCAAAAAAAGTATTAACTAAATACCCTGTATTTTTTTCATTTTTTGACTGGCACTTGCTTATTTACTGTGACTTTTTTACAACAGAGTATTTTTGACCTCTCTGTGCGTTTTTGTGTCTTCAAGTTTTTTGGTGGTGTGGACAGGTTTCTACAGACTTGTTCACTATGCAAGTAGCCCATGTGTTTTTGGTTCTATAATTGTTCTACACATGCCCCCGGAAGAAGAATCTTTATCGAAACGCACGTAGGGATAACGTGCTGGTCTTGTGTGTTTGCAGAGGTAATTATGGCTCTTCATTAGGTTACTGCTGGGGTCTCCATGTGTAATACTTTTGTCATACTGAGAGCACAGAATTCGGGTGCATCTGTATATATGGCCATAATTAGATTTAGGTTTATTTGCAGTACTGATATAAACGACATAGGCCATTTTTTAGCCCTTTTATACAGTGTTACCAACACCTGAGCACAATGGGTTTTCCCTAGCAACCATTTTGAGCATAAATATACATTTTAGCCACAGGATATAGGTCACATGACTAAATGGAAATGTTCTTTATAGATATCTTTAATACTGTCATTGGCTAAATACCTGCAATGCATTTAGTACCGGTTATTGGATTGGAGGCCTTTTTTGTTGTATTGTGATGTGTGTAAAAAAAATATATTTTATTCTATTTATTATTAATAAATTTCTAATTTTTGAACATAAACATTCTGTGGCCTTGTTAATATATCTGTTGGGATTTTGGTGTAATACTGCTCTATTATGGGTATACCTTGGCGATTGGTGGAGCAGCTTAGCATACATTTTTTTTGCAAAAAAACGTATTAACTAAATACCCTGTATTTTTTTTCATTTTTTGACTAGCACTTGCTTATTTACTGTGACTTTTTTACAACAGAGCATTTTTGAGCTCTCTGTACGTTTTTGTGTCTTCAAGATATTAAAGGAAACCTGCCCCCCCCAGGCGTTTGTAAAAAAAAAGAGCCACCCTGTGCAGAACTAATGCTGCATTTGGACAAGGTGGTCTTTTTGCACACGGCGATTAGGGATCAGCTGACGCCGCACAGTCTGAAGAAGGCGAAGGGAGATTAGTGAGAGGCGAAGATATGCACTGCACATGCCCATGAATCCCAACCCCGCAGTGTGAATAAATCAGAAGACACTGTGGTTCGCGATCTCGGGCAGCGTGGCCGCACAGGCACAGTTAGCCTGACATCAAATGATGTCAGCGCTCACTGTGCATGGCCAAGGGATAACATAGCTCTGGGACAGATTCAAACAACGCTGAGGGGGCGGTGCCCGGCGCCAAGGGGGTATGAATGGCGGCTGTGCTGCGTCTCATTAAAAAGGAAAGTCCTGCCCTTGGGACAGTTTCACAGTATGAGGGGGCACATTTTATAAATGTTTACTACAGCGTGTGCAAGGAGCATAACAAAAAGAGCCACCTTTTCCTTGTGCAGCATTAGTGCTGCACAAGGTGGTTCTATTAGTTACAAATGCCTGGGGGTGGTTACAGGTTCCCTTTCAACTTGCTCCAATTAGCCCTCAGCCTACGCTCTGTTTCTCCTGTAATCCGTGGGCTCCAACACCACCAGTTGCTGCTCAGAAGTGTCTTTAGCACTGGTACTCCCTCCTGCCCAGCCTGGTTCCAGCACGCCAGCTGTTTCCGGGTAGTGTCTTGCTCACTTTGCCTTTAATACGTTGTCCTATCAGGTTGCAGTCGGGTTAGCCAAATCTATGGTGCCTGCAGTTTAGGTGCTTCCTATGTGGGCTGTGGGAACTGGCAATCAAGGCTGGTTCCATAGTGCCAATAGGACAAGCTTCCCCTGTAGGACTGTGGGTTTTAAGTAACTCCGGCTGGCTCATGGCCTTGCAATTTTTTTTTCATGTGGACTTCTGCTGCCTATCTGAGTCTCGTGCACCATTAGCTGGTTCTTTGGAAGACAATCTTTAATAGGTCCCCCTGGTTCCAGTACCGTCAGCTAGTTCCAGGCAGAGCCTTTGGCTTAGGTGCCTCCTTCTCGGTATCCGAGTTCAACCAAAGTATGGTTGTCCTTGGTAGTGCTTTCTGGCACGGGTATCTCCAGCTTAGTAACTAGGCTCCAGTACCGTCAGCTGGTCCTCGGTAGTTCCATTGGCTCTTGTACCTTTGGCTACACATTCGGGTTCCGGTACCATCAGCTGGTTCTTGGCAGAGTCTTTGGCACGGGTACTCCCTCCTGTCCAGCCTGGTTCCAGCACGCCAGCTGTTTCCGGGTGGTAACTTGGTCACTTTGCCTCCAATACGTTGTCCTGTCGGGTTGCGGTCAAATTAGCCAACTCTATGGTGCCATCAGATTAGGTTCCTCCTATGTGGGCTGCGGGAACTGGCAATCAAGGCTGGCTCCGTAGAGCCATTAGGACAAGCTCCCCCTGTAAGACTGTGGGTTTTTGGTAACTCCGGCCGGCTCGCGGCCTAGCAATTTTTTTTTTTCATTTGGACCTTCTGCTGCCTATCTGATTTCCAGCACCATTAGCTGGTTCTTTGGAAGACAATAGGTCCCCATGTTTCCAGTACCATTAGCTGGTTCCAAGCAGAGCCTTTGGCTTAGGTGCCTCCTTCTCGGTATCTGAGTTCAACCAAAGTCTGGTGGTAATTGGTAGTGCTTTCTGGCACGGGTACCTCCAGCTTAGTAACCGGGTTCCAGTATTGTCAGCTGGTCCTCGGTAGTTCCATTGGCTCTTGTACCTTCTGCTATCCATCCTCGTTCCAGTATTGTCAGCTGGTTCCAGGCAGAACCTTTGGCTTAGGTGCCTCCTTCACGGTATCCGAGTTCCACCAACATCTGGTGGTCCTTGGTAGTGCTTTCTGGCATGGGTACCTCCTGCTTAGTAACCGGGTTCCAGTACCGTCAGCTGGTCCTCGGTAGTTCCATTGGCTCTTGTACTTTCGGCTACCCATCCGGGTTCCAGTACTGTCAGCTGGTTCTCGGCAGTGTCTTTGGCTCTTGTACCTTCTGCTCCCCATCCTAGTTCCAGTACCATCAGCTGGTTCCAGGCAGAACCTTTGGCTTAGGTGCCTCCTTCTCGGTATCCGAGTTCCACCAACGTCTGGTGTCCTTGGTAGTGCTTTCTGGCACAGGTACCTCCTGCTTAGTAACTGGGTTCCAGTACCATCATCTGGTCCTCGGTAGTTCCATTGGCTCTTGTACCTTCGAATAGCCATCCGGGTTCCAGTACAGTCAGCTGGTTCTCGGCAGTTCCTCAGCCTTCTTGTACCTTCTGCTACATTTCCAAGTTCAAACATTTGGAAATGGCTTTTGCTAATCACTCTGGATCTCCCTGACGATGACCCTAAAGATGATGACTCTGAAGACCACCTCGAAGAAGACGATGACCCCGGAGACGATGACCCTGGATACGATGACCCTGAAGAGCACCCCGAAGAAGACGACGACCCCGGAGACGACAACCCTGGGGATGATGACCCTGGAGACGATGACCCTGAAGACCACCCCGAAGAAGACCAAGAAGCAGAAGAACAAGAAGCTGCAGAACAAAAAGCAGAAGAACATTAAGCATAAGACTAAAAATCAGAGCAAAATATATCTAAATTACAAGCAGAAGAAGACTAAGCAGTGTATGGGGGTGAGTCCCATCCTCCTCGTGGTGCCCCTGGAAAAAAACCTGCTGCTGCAGGCCAAACTGAATGCGGACAAATCCTGTTGTAAATCTTTTGTGACAGGCCGAACGGAAGGTGTAACATTCAATCTTTTATAGATAACAACTACAGGAATGCCTGTCACAAATAAGAATATGATGAAGAAGAAGAATATGAAGAAGATGAAGAAGTAGAATATGAAGAAGAATAATAGTTGAATAAAAAGAATATGAAGAATGTAAAGAAAGAATAATAGGAAGAAGGTGAAGAAGATGAATAAGGTGAAGAAGAAGTTGATGAAAAATTGCTGCTGCTGAGGATGATGAAGAAGAAAGTGTGGGAGAAGTGAAAAAGAAGGTGAAGAGCATGGAAGTAGTGTAACATATATTTGATAAAATATAAAAAATCTTAACATAGTCAATATCTTTGTAACTCCGAATGTCTAAAAAAAAAATAATAATTCCTGCTATTCCATTTGATTGGGCAAAACCTGTATGCCTTTAATGTCTCCTCCACCTCCCCCAATACATCCTACATTATTCTTAGTTGTTTTCCTTCATGTAGAATTAACCTACAAGGAAAGAAAGGGTTTATTTTAATTCCGATATTTTTGTCCCATTGACTTGCATTGGTATTGGGTATCGGTATCGGCGATATCCGATTTTTGGGGGATATCAGCTGATCCAATCCAATACCAATATTTCAGAATATCGGAAGGTATCGCTCAACACTAATCATCTCTTTTAGTACTCCTCATTCTTGAATTCAAAGTAATTCCCACTTCTTGGCACATGACACACATCCTGAATTTAATTGTGCAACATTTCTATAAGAAGTATACCCATTTACAAAAATAGTAACTTTGGTTATGAAATTGCCTGCTCATTTCAGCCATTCTTACATAATGAAACACACCCTCATGGCTTTGTAAAATCAGAGCTGTCAGCTAAAGCACTGTATGACTTGCAGCATTGCTGCCCACTGAAATTGGATGATACCTACTAGCGTTAACATATTAGCATTGTAAAGCTGTCATGGACTGTATTGTGCAGACAAATATAAATGAAATAATTATTTTATGTGATCACTCTTTGACTTCAAAACAGCATCAATTCTCCTAGTTACACTTCCACACAGTTTTTGAAGGAATATTTTGGCAAACTAACCACAGACCTTTTTAGGGTGTTGGCTTTTACAAATCCTTCTTTATCTTTATGTAATGATGTTGAGATCAGGGCTGTGTGGGGACTAGAGATGAGCAAACTTGTTCGGAAAATGTTTGTCAATCTCAAATTTGGCGCAAACATTGCACATTCTCATTCCTTAGCATTTTTCCTCAAAATGGGCAAAATTTGGCCAAAGCTCAGTAAATCATTGAGTTTCCTCTAATGCGTTTGTTAGAAATTTGACACTGATAGTGGTGGGGAGATAACATTATACCTGTGAACTGTTTTTTTTTTAATTAACTTAAAGTGTGGAGATTCTGGCAGCTAATCATGGCGTAGAAACCATCCACAATGTCTAGACACAAGGGCTTGTACCGTTGGCTGCCAAAGTCAAATTTACCTCTACTTATAAAGAGTGGACATGTGGCTTCAGCACCATTTTGTGAGCGTAACAGCATAGTGAGACTGCTGCTGCAAGTAGTCAGTTAGTTAAGTGGTTTATTAACAGCGTTCAGCTAGATAGGTGAGATTCTGTGTCAAATCAACTTTCCAGCATATAAAGTTGGAGTGCTAATTCTGTGGTTAAAGTTTAACTCTGGTCACTGCTGTCGGCTGATGGGACTACTGCTCCCAACACCTGATGCCTCCTGCTGCTAATAGCAGTGAGAGCAGGAGAAATTGATGGGAGGATTCATCAGCCGGCTCATGCGCTATAAAAAAAACTAATTTAAAAAAATTGCGTGGGTTCCCCTGTATTTGTGATAACCAGCCAGGCCAAACTCACAGCTGGGAGCTGCAACACTCAGCTGTTAGCTTCAGTGGTTTTCATATTTGTGGGGTTGATGTCATCTTTGGATTGTCAGGTGACATCTAGCCCACAGCTTAGCAATGGAGAGGCATCTGAAAGACTCCTATTCATTAATAATCCTATAGTTGTATAGTAAATAAAGACACAGACAATAAAGTATTTTAATCAAAATAAAACAAAACACATTTTTACTTTTTATTTAAAAATAACAAATGAAGTTATACTCACCCAACGTCCATTCCACCAAAGCAATCGTCTTCTGTAATAAAACAAAAATAGAAAAAAAACAATATCCCTCACCTGTCCGTCATTTAATCCCATGCCGTAAATCATGTCTGGGGGATAAACAGTTTTCAACTGTGCCAAGATGTCACCATCCAGGCTGAGAACCACTGGGGATTAAGATGCTGTGAGTACAGCACCGCATCAGTAACCAGCGGTGATGGCATCAAGGTTACCTCTGGTCATTGAGACTGCATTCCCAGCCGAGATGAACTGTCAGAAAATCTCATGGTTCAGAGATGAGTTCACCGCAGTTCAAATTCACCGCAGTGAAACTCTGTGGTGAATCGCATCTTCACCATGAGACTTTCTCACAGTGCTAGCGGGAATCTCACCAAAGTAACCGCAGTTCAGGGGCCCGGGCTGGGAATGCAGCCTCAGTGACCAGCAGAAACCTTGATGACGTTATCTCTAGTCACTGATGCTGTGCTCACAGCTGTTCAGCCACCAGTGGTTCTCAGCCTGGACAGTCGCATCTTGGCACTGTCCAGCTTGAAAACTGTTTATCCCCAAGACATGGATTACAGCATATGACAGAATGACAGACAGGTGAGGAAAATTGTTGTTTTTTTATTTAAGTTTTATTAAAAGAGACGAGGGATCCAGAGAAAATAGTCATCAGGTGAGTATAACGGTGTTTGTTATCTTTAAAAAAAGTAAAAGTGTTTTGTTTTGTTTGAAATGAAGGGCTTTATTCTTGCTGTGTCTTTATTTACCATATAAATATAGGATTAGTAATGGATAGATGTTTTATAGATAGTTCTCCATTGCTAAGCTGTGGACTTGATATCACCCGACAATACAAAGGTGACATCATCCCCAGAAGTATGAATCCCACTTGGCACCACTACAGGGCAAGTGGGATGAGCTGGGCAAAGAGCCAGAATTGGCTCTTCTATTAGATGCACTTTTCCTGGGTAGCTGTGGGCTGCTGTTTTGAGGTTGGGAAGGCAATATCCATGCCCCCTTACCAATCTGAGAATACCAGCCCCCAGCTGTCTGCTTTAGCTTGGCTGGCTGTCAAAAATGTGGGGGAACCCACACCATATTTTTTAAATAATTAAAAAAAGACAGTGTGGGGAACCCTCTATTCTTGATAACCAGCCTTGCTGAAGCTAACAGCTGAGGGTGGCAGCCCCCAGCTGTGAGTTTTGTCTCGCTAGTTATCAAAAATACAGAGGAACCCACGCCATTTTTTTAAACTAATTACGATACGATACGATACGATACACTTTATTGATCCCGTCGGAAATTATGGTATCACAGCAGCACGACTTAAATCATAAAAATCATAAAGGAATTACATAGTTGACATGACAGTTTGTTGACAGAAGAACATTATACATTATACATTAGAATAGGACATACACAACAAGTGAACTGAAATGTAGAGAATTAAGTAGACACTCACCTTGGTGGTTTAACCCTAATGTTATTGTTGTATATTCCCATGGCAGTTGGCACAAACGATTTCCTATATTTTTCCTTCTTACACCTCAGAAGTATTAGCCGGTTACTGAAGGTGCTCTTCTGTCTCATGAATAGCTCATAGAATGGATGTGCATTATTGTTCATGATTGCCATACACTTTTTCAGAGTTCTTTTCTCCACTACCTCCCCAAAAGAGTCCAGGTTACAGCCGACAGCAGAACTTGCCTTCTTAATAATCTTATTCAGCTTATTAGCATCAGAGGCCCGCACACTACTACCCCAGCACGTGATTGCAAAAAAGATGGCACTTGCCACCACAGATTGGTAGAACATTTCTAACATTTTGCTGCACACATTAAAAGACCTCAGTTTCCTTAGGAAATACAATCTGTTCATCCCCTTCTTGTAGACAAACTCTGAGTGGCATCTCCAGTCCAGTTTGCTATCCAAATGGACCCCCAAATATTTGTAACTCTCCACCTGCTCTACCTCCTGACCAGCAATAGTGATCGGTAAGCATTCCAACTTAATCCTGCTATAGTTGGCCACCAACTCCTTGGTTTTCTTAACATTTAGTTGTAGATAGTTACCAATGCACCAATCCACGAAATTCGACACCACCCTTCTATATTCCTCATCCCCTTGATCTCCCCTAATGCATCCCACAACCACAGAGTCATCCGAAAATTTTTGAAGGTGGCAAAGTTCAGATTTATACTGAAAGTCTGAAGTATACAGTGTGAATAGAAAGGGCGCAAGCACCGTTCCCTGGGGGGCACCTACACTGCTCAATAATCTGCTTGACACAACTGCTCCCATCTGTACAAACTGTGGCCGATCTGATAGGTAGTCAGTTATCCAATTTTTCATCCCCTCCTCAACCTTCATATCAGTCATCTTTTTGTGTAGTAAAAGTGGCTGCAGGGAGTTAAATGCACTCGAGAAATCGAAGAACATCGCTCGCACCGTGGTACCATCAGTCTCCAGAAATGAATGTACCCTATGTAACAGAGAAAGAATAGCATCATCCACCCCCAATCTATGTCGGCAGGCAAACTGAAGGGGATCGATAAAAGCGTTAACCCTCGGTCTTAAGTGAGCAAGCACTAATCTTTCCAAGGCCTTCATAGCGTGAGATGTTAAGGCTACAGGACGATAGTCATTTAGGGTTGCAGGAGAAGTCGTCTTGGGTACCGGCACCAGACAGGAAGTTTTCCACATAACACTGGTACCCTCTGTGTTTGTATACTTCCATTAAATAGGCGTGTAAAGACAGTACACAGCTGGTCTGCACAAACTTTAAGGACACGTGAGCTGAGTCCATCAGGTCCTGCAGCTTTACCAATGTTAAGTGACTTAAACTGCCTCCTCACATCATTTTCGGATACTCTAAAATTAGTCTGCTCATCCTTCAATATCGATGTTGCAGAATTTGCACCCAGTTCCCATCCACTATCAGTTGGTATTACACATGTACTGCTAAATCTATTGAAATACTCATTCATCTCATTAGCCTTGTCCATTGTTCCTGGATCATTTTCAGACCTCAGCTTAAAGGTACCGTCACACTAGACGATATCGCTAGCGATCCGTGACGTTGCAGCGTCCTTGCTAGCGATATCGTCCAGTGTGACAGGCAGCAGCGATCAGGCCCCTGCTGTGCTGTCGCTGGTCGGGGAAGAAAGTCCAGAACTTTATTTCGTCGCTGGACTCCCCGCAGACATCGCTGAATCGGCATGTGTGACACCGATCCAGCGATGTCTTCACTGGTAACCAGGGTAAACATCGGGTAACTAAGCGCAGGGCCGTGCTTAGTAACCCGATGTTTACCCTGGTTACCATCCGAAAAGTAAAAAAAACAAACACTACATACTTACCTACAGCTGTCTGTCCTCCAGCGCTGTGCTCTGCTCTCCTCCTGTACTGGCTGTGAGCGTCGGTCAGCCGGAAAGCAGAGCGGTGACGTCACCGCTCTGCTTTCGGGCCGCTGTGCTCACACAGACAGTACAGGAGGAGTGCAGAGCACAGCGCTGGAGGACAGACAGCTGTATGTAAGTATGTTCTGTTTGTTTTTTTTACTTTTAGGATGGTAACCAGGGTAAACATCGGGTTACTAAGCGCGGCCCTGCGCTTAGTTACCCGATGTTTACCCTGGTTACCAGCATCGTTGGTCGCTGGAGAGCGGTCTGTGTGACAGCTCTCCAGCGACCAAACAGCGACGCTGCAGCGATCCGAATCGTTGTCGGTATCGCTGCAGCGTCGCTAAGTGTGACGGTACCTTAAGCCCAGTCAGTAATTTCATTCCTGTCTAGTGTTGAGCGATACCTTCCGATATCGGAAAGTATCGGTATCGGATAGGATCGGCCGATATTCAAAAAATATCGGATATCGCCGTAGTGAGGAAAGAATGGTTGTAGATAACGAGGAAAAAGCTAACATATTAAACACCTTCTTCTCCACGGTATTCACGGTGGAAAATGAAATGCTAGGTGAAATCCCAAGAAACAATGAAAACCCTATATTAACCCCTTCAAGACCCAGCCTATTTTGACCTTAAAGACCTTGCCGTTTTTTGCAATTCTGACCAGTGTCCCTTTATGAGGTAATAACTCAGGAACGCTTCAACGGATCCTAGCGGTTCTGAGATTGTTTTTTCGTGACATATTGGGCTTCATGTTAGTGGTAAATTTAGGTCAATAAATTCTGCGTTTATTTGTGATAAACACGGAAATTTGGCGAAAATTTTGAAAATTTCGCAATTTTCACATTTTGAATTTTTATTCTGTTAAACCAGAGAGATATGTGACACAAAATAGTTAATAAATAACATTTCCCACATGTTTACTTTACATCAGCACAATTTTGGAAACAAAATTTTTTTTTGTTAGGAAGTTATAAGGGTTAAAATTCGACCAGCGATTTGTCATTTTTACAACGAAATTTACAAAACCATTTTTTTTAGGGACCACCTCACATTTGAAGTCAGTTTGAGGGGTCTATATGGCTGAAAATACCCAAAAGTGACACCATTCTAAAAACTGCACCCCTCAAGGTACTCAAAACCACATTCAAGAAGTTTATTAACCCTTCAGGTGCTTCACAGCAGCAGAAGCAACATGGAAGGAAAAAATGAACATTTAACTTTTTAGTCACAAAAATTATCTTTTAGCAACAATTTTTTTATTTTCCCAATGGTAAAAGGAGAAACTGAACCATGAAAGTTGTTGTCCAATTTGTCCTGAGTACGCTGATACCTCATATGTGGGGGTAAACCACTGTTTTGGCGCATGGCAGGGCTTGGAAGGGAAGGAGCGCCATTTGACTTTTTGAATCAAAAATTGGCTCCACTCTTTAGCGGACACCATGTCACGTTTGGAGAGCCCCCGTGTGCCTAAAAATTGGAGCTCCCCCACAAGTGACCCCATTTTGGAAACTAGACGCCCCAAGGAACTTATCTAGATGCATAGTGAGCACTTTGAACCCCCAGGTGCTTCACAAATTGATCCGTAAAAATGAAAAAGTACTTTTTTTTCACAAAAAAATTCTTTTAGCCTCAATTTTTTCATTTTCACGTGGGCAACAGGATAAAATGGATCCTAAAATGAGTTGGGCAATTTCTCCTGAGTACACCAATACCTCACATGTGGAGGTAAACCACTGTTTGGGCACATGGTAAGGCTCGGAAGGGAAGGAGCGCCATTTGACTTTTTGAATGAAAAATTATTTCCATCGTTAGCGGACACCATGTCGCGTTTGGATAGCTCCTGTGTGCCTAAACATTGGCGCTCCCCCACAAGTGACCCCATTTTGGAAACTAGACCCCCCAAGGAACTAATTTAGATGCCTAGTGAGCACTTTAAACCCTCAGGTGCTTCACAAATTGATCTGTAAAAATGAAAAAGTAATTTTTTTTCACAAAAAAATTCTTTTCGCCTCAATTTTTTCATTTTCACATGGGCAGTAGGATAAAATGGATCATAAAATTTGTTGGGCAATTTCTCCCGAGTACGCCGATACCTCATATGTGGGGGTAAACCACTGTTTGGGCACTCGGCAGGGCTCGGAAGAGAAGGCGCGCCATTTGACTTTTTGAATGGAAAATTAGCTCCAATTGTTAGCGGACACCATGTCGCGTTTGGAGAGCCCCTGTGTGCCTAAACATTGGAGCTCCCGCACAAGTGACCCCATTTTGGAAACTAGACCCCCCAAGGAACTTATCTAGATGCATATTGAGCACTTTAAACCCCCAGGTGCTTCACAGAAGTTTATAACGCAGAGCCATGAAAATAAAAAATAATTTTTCTTTCCTCAAAAATGATTTTTTAGCCTGGAATTTCCTATTTTGCCAAGGATAATAGGAGAAATTGGACCCCAAATATTGTTGTCCAGTTTGTCCTGAGTACGCTGATACCCCATATGTGGGGGTAAACCACTGTTTGGGCGCACGGCAGGGCTCGGAAGGAATGGCACGCCATTTGGCTTTTTAAATGGAAAATTAGCTCCAATCATTAGCGGACACCATGTCACGTTTGGAGAGCCCCTGTGTGCCTAAACATTGGAGATCCCCCAGAAATGACACCATTTTAGAAACTAGACCCCCAAAGGAACTAATCTAGATGTGTGGTGAGGACTTTGAACCCCCAAGTGCTTCACAGAAGTTTATAACGCAGAGCCATGAAAATAAAAAAAAAAATTATTTTCTCAAAAATGATCTTTTAGCCTGCAATTTTTTATTTTCCCAAGGGTAACAGGAGAAATTTGACCCCAAAAGTTGTTTTCCAGTTTCTCCTGAGTACGCTGATACCCCATATGTGGGGGTAAATCACTGTTTGGGCACATGCCGGGGCTCGGAAGTGAAGTAGTGACGTTTTGAAATGCAGACTTTGATGGAATGCTCTGTGGGCGTCACGTTGCGTTTGCAGAGCCCCTGATGTGGCTTAACAGTAGAAACCCCCCACAAGTGACCCCATTTTGGAAACTAGACCCCCAAAGGAACTTATCTAGATGTGTGGTGAGCACTTTGAACCCCCAAGTGCTTCATAGAAGTTTATAATGCAGAGCCGTGAAAATAATAAATACGTTTTCTTTCCTCAAAAATAATTATTTAGCCCAGAATTTTTTAATTTTCCCAAGGGTAACAGGAGAAATTTGACCCCAATATTTGTTGTCCAGTTTCTCCTGAGTACGGTGATACCCCATATGTGGGGGTAAACTACTGTTTGGGCACATGCCGGGGCTTGGAATTGAAGTAGTGACGTTTTGAAATGCAGACTTTGATGGAATGCTCTGCGGGCGTCACGTTGCGTTTGCAGAGCCCCTGATGTGCCTAAACAGTAGAAACCCCCCACAAGTGACCCCATTTTGGAAACTAGACCCTGAAAGGAACTTATCTAGATGTGTGATGAGCACTTTGAACCCCCAAGTGCTTCATAGAAGTTTATAATGCAGAGCCGTGAAAATAATAAATACGTTTTCTTTCCTCAAAAATAATTATTTAGCCCAGAATATTTTATTTTCCCAAGGGTTACAGGAGAAATTGGACCCCAAAAGTTGTTGTCCAGTTTCTCCTGAGTACGCTGATACCCCATATGTGGGGGTAAACCACTGTTTGGGCACACGTCGGGGCTCAGAAGGGAAGTAGTCACTTTTGAAATGCAGACTTTGATGGAATGGTCTGCGGGTGTCACGTTGCGTTTGCAGAGCCCCTGGTGTGCCTAAACAGTAGAAACCCCCCACAAGTGACCCCATTTTAGAAACTAGACCCCCCAAGGAACTTATCTAGATATGTGGTGAGCACTTTGAACCTCCAAGTGCTTCACAGACGTTTACAACGCAGAGCCGTGAAAATAAAAAATCATTTTTCTTTCCTCAAAAATTATGTTTTAGCAAGCATTTTTTTATTTTCACAAGGGTAACAGGAGAAATTGGACCCCAGTAATTGTTGCGCAGTTTGTCCTGAGTATGCTGGTACCCCATATGTGGGGGTAAACCACTGTTTGGGCACACGTCAGGGCTCGGAAGTGAGGGAGCACCATTTGACTTTTTGAATACGAGATTGGCTGGAATCAATGGTGGCGCCATGTTGCGTTTGGAGACCCCTGATGTGCCTAAACAGTGGTAACCCCTCAATTCTAACTCCAACACTAACCCCAACACACCCCTAACCCTAATCCCAACTGTAGCCATAACCCTAATCACAACCCTAACCCCAACACACCCCTAACCACAACACTAACCCCAACACACCCCTAACCCTAACCACAACCCTAATTCCAACCCTAACCCTAAGGCTATGTGCCCACGTTGCGGATTCGTGTGAGATATTTCCGCACCATTTTTGAAAAATCTGCGGGTAAAAGGCACTGCGTTTTACCTGCGGATTTTCCGCGGATTTCCAGTGTTTTTTGTGCGGATTTCACCTGCGGATTCCTATTGAGGAACAGGTGTAAAACGCTGCGGAATCCGCACAAAGAATTGACATGCTGCGGAAAATACAACGCAGCGTTCCCGCGCGGTATTTTCCGCACCATGGGCACAGCGGATTTGGTTTTTCATATGTTTACATGGTACTGTAAACCTGATGGAACACTGCTGCGAATCCGCAGCCAAATCCGCACCGTGTGCACATAGCCTAATTCTAAAGGTATGTGCACACGCTGCGGAAAACGCTGCGGATCCGCAGCAGTTTCCCATGAGTGTACAGTTCAATGTAAACCTACGGGAAACAAAAATCGCTGTACACATGCTGCGGAAAAACTGCACGGAAACGCAGCGGTTTACATTCCGCAGCATGTCACTTCTTTGTGCGGATTCCGCAGCGGTTTTACAACTGCTCCAATAGAAAATCGCAATTGTAAAACCGCAGTGAAATGCGCAGAAAAAAACGCGGTAAATCCGCCATAAATCCGCAGCGGTTTAGCACTGCGGATTTATCAAATCCGCAGCGGAAAAATCCGCAGAGGACCAGAATACGTGTGCACATTCCTAACCCTAACCCTAACCCTAGCCCTAACCCTAGCCCTACCCCTAACCCTAACCCTACCCCTAACCCTAACCCTACCCCTACCCCTAACCCTAACCCTACCCCTAACCCTACCCCTAACCCTACCCCTACCCCTAACCCTAACCCTATTCTAACATTAGTGGGAAAAAAAAAATTTCTTTATTTTTTTATTGTCCCTACCTATGGGGGTGACAAAGGGGGGGGGTCATTTATTATTTTTTTTATTTTGATCACTGAGATAGATTATATCTCAGTGATCAAAATGCACTTTGGAACGAATCTGCCGGCCGGCAGATTCGGCGGGCGCACTGCGCATGCGCCCGCCATTTTGGAAGATGGCGGCGCCCGGGAGAAGACGGACGGGACCCCGGCTGGATCGGTAAGTATGATAGGGTGGGGGGGGACCACGGGGGGGGGATCGGAGCACGGGGGGGGGAATCGGAGCGCGGGAGGGGTGGAACGGAGCGCGGGGGGCGTGGAACGGAGCACGGGGGGGCTGGAACGGAGCACGGGGGGGTGGAACGGAGCACGGGGGGGGGTGGATCGGAGTGCAGGGGGGGTGATTGGAGCACGGGGGGGTGATTGGAGCACGGGGCGAGCGGACACGAGCACGGGGGGGAGCGGAGCACAGGGCGGAGGGGAGCCGGAGCAGTGTACCGGCCAGATCGGGGGGGTGGGGGGGCGATCGGAGGGGTGGGGTGGGGGCACACTAGTATTTCCAGCCATGGCCGATGATATTTCAGCATCGGCCATGGCTGGATTGTAATATTTCACCCGTTATAATGGGTGAAATATTACAAATCGCTCTGATTGGCAGTTTCACTTTCAACAGCCAATCAGAGCGATCGTAGCCACGAGGGGGTGAAGCCACCCCCCCTGGGCTAAACTACCACTCCCCCTGTCCCTGCAGATCGGGTGAAATGGGAGTTAACCCTTTCACCCGGCCTGCAGGGACGCGATCTTTCCATGACGCCGCATAGGCGTCATGGGTCGGAATGGCACCGACTTTCATGACGCCTACGTGGCGTCATGGGTCGGGAAGGGGTTAAGGGTCACCAATCTAACCCAAGAAGAGGTGCGAAACCGGCTAAATAAGATTAAAATAGATAAATCTCCGGGTCCGGATGGCATACACCCACGAGTACTAAGAGAACTAAGTAATGTAATAGATAAACCATTATTTCTTATTTTTAGGGACTCTATAGCGACAGGGTCTGTTCCGCAGGATTGGCGCATAGCAAATGTGGTGCCAATATTCAAAAAGGGCTCTAAAAGTGAACCTGGAAATTATAGGCCAGTAAGTCTAACCTCTATTGTTGGTAAAATATTTGAAGGGTTTCTGACGGATGTTATTCTGGATTATCTCAATGAGAATAACTGTTTAACTCCATATCAGCATGGGTTTATGAGAAATCGCTCCTGTCAAACCAATCTAATCAGTTTTTATGAAGAGGTAAGCTATAGGCTGGACCACGGTGAGTCATTGGACGTGGTATATCTCGATTTTTCCAAAGCGTTTGATACCGTGCCGCACAAGAGGTTGGTACACAAAATGAGAATGCTTGGTCTGGGGGAAATTGTGTGTAAATGGGTTAGTAACTGGCTTAGTGATAGAAAGCAGAGGGTGGTTATAAATGGTATAGTCTCTAACTGGGTTGCTGTGACCAGTGGGGTACCGCAGGGGTCAGTATTGGGACCTGTTCTCTTCAACATATTCATTAATGATCTGGTAGAAGGTTTACACAGTAAAATATCGATATTTGCAGATGATACAAAACTATGTAAAGCAGTTAATACAAGAGAAGATAGTATTCTGCTACAGATGGATCTGGATAAGTTGGAAACTTGGGCTGAAAGGTGGCAGATGAGGTTTAACAATGATAAATGTAAGGTTATACACATGGGAAGAAGGAATCAATGTCACCGTTACACACTGAATGGGAAACCACTGGGTAAATCTGACAGGGAGAAGGACTTGGGGATCCTAGTTAATGATAAACTTACCTGGAGCAGCCAGTGCCAGGCAGCAGCTGCCAAGGCAAACAGGATCATGGGGTGCATTAAAAGAGGTCTGGATACACATGATGAGAGCATTATACTGCCTCTGTACAAATCCCTAGTTAGACCGCACATGGAGTACTGTGTCCAGTTTTGGGCACCGGTGCTCAGGAAGGATATAATGGAACTAGAGAGAGTACAAAGGAGGGCAACAAAATTAATAAAGGGGATGGGAGAACTACAATACCCAGATAGATTAGCGAAATTAGGATTATTTAGTCTAGAAAAAAGACGACTGAGGGGCGATCTAATAACCATGTATAAGTATATAAGGGGACAATACAAATATCTCGCTGAGGATCTGTTTATACCAAGGAAGGTGACGGGCACAAGGGGGCATTCTTTGCGTCTGGAGGAGAGACGGTTTTTCCACCAACATAGAAGAGGATTCTTTACTGTTAGGGCAGTGAGAATCTGGAATTGCTTGCCTGAGGAGGTGGTGATGGCGAACTCAGTCGATGGGTTCAAGAGAGGCCTGGATGTCTTCCTGGAGCAGAACAATATTGTATCATACAATTAGGTTCTGTAGAAGGACGTAGATCTGGGGATTTATTATGATGGAATATAGGCTGAACTGGATGGACAAATGTCTTTTTTCGGCCTTACTAACTATGTTACTATGTTACTATGTTACTATGATACCGATACCCGATCCCAATGCAAGTCAATGGGACCAAAATATCGGAATTAAAATAAACCCTTTCTTTCCTTGTAGGTTCATTCTACATGAAGGAAAACAACTAAGAATAATGCAGGATGTATTTGGGGAGGTGGCGGAGACATTAAAATCATAGAGGTTTAGCCCAATCAAATAGAATAGCATGTTTTTTTGTTTGTTTTTTAAAGACGTTCGGAGTGACAAAGATATTGACTATGTAAATATTTTTTTTATTTTGTCAGATATTGATGTTTCACTATTCCACGACCTTCCCCTTCTTTTTTTTTTTACTTTTCCCACACTTTCATCTTCATCATCATCAGCATCTTTGACATCAACTTCTTCTTCACCTTATTCATCTTCTTCTTCATCCTTTACCTTTTTTTTTTTATTACATTCTTCATATTCATTTTATTCAACTATTATTATTCTTCCTATTCTACATATTCATTTTATTCAACTGTATTATTCTTCCTATTCTACTTCTTCATCATATTCTCATTTGTGACAGGCATTCCCGTGGTTGTTATCTATAAAAGTTGGAAGATTACACCTTCCGTTCTGCCAGTCACAAAAGTTACATTTGTCCGCGTTCAGTTTGGCCTGCAGCATCAGGCTTTATCCAGGGGCACCACGAGGAGGAACGGACTCACCCCCATACACTGCTTAGTCTTCTTCTGCATATAATTGAGATAATATCTTTTGCTCTGATATTAAGTGTTATGCTTAATGTTCTTCTGCTCTTTGTTCTGCAGCCTCTTGTTCTTCTGCTTCTCGGTCTTCCATGTCGTCGTCTCCAGTGTCGTCATCTCCGCCGTCGTCGTCTCCGCCGCCGTCGTTGTCTCCGCCGTCGTCGTCGTCGTCATCGGGGTGGTCTTCCGGGTTGTCGTCGTCGTCATCGGGGTGGTCTTCCGGGTCGTCGACTTTAGGGTCTTCAACTTGGTAATGTAGCAGAAGGTACAAGAAGGCTGAGAAAATGCCAAGAACCTGATGATGGAACTGGAACTCGGATGGCTACCCGAAGGTTCAAGAGCCTATGGAAGTACCGAGGACCAGCTGACGTTACTGAAACCCGGTTACTAAGCAGGAGCTACCCGTGCTAAAAAGCACTACCAAGGACCGCTTGACGTTGGCAGAATTCGGATACCCAGAAGGAGGCACCTAAGCCAAAGGCTCTGCCCGGAACCAGCTGACGGTACTGGAACCAGGATGGGGAGCAGAAGGTACAAGAGCAAAAGACACTGCCGAGAACCAGCTGACGGTACTGGAACCCGGATGGGTAGCCGAAGGTCCAAGAGCCAATGGAACTACCGAGGACCAGCTGACGTTACTGGAACCCGGTTACTAAGCAGGAGGTACCCGTGCCTGAAAGCACTACCAAGGACCACCTGACGTTGGTGGAACTTGGATACCCAGAAGGAGGCACCTAAGCCAAAGGCTCTGCCCGGAACCAGCTGACGGTACTGGAACCAGGATGGGGAGCAGAAGGTACAAGAGCAAAAGACACTGCCGAGAACCAGCTGACAATGCTGGAACAAGGTGGTGGACCCCAAGGCCCACAGGAGAGGAGAGAACAGCTAGGCCGCGAGGCAGCCGCAGTTACCGAACCCCAACAGTCCTACAGGGGGAGCTGGGCCTACTGGCACTACAGAACCAGCCTTGACTACCAGTTCACGCAGCCCACATAGGAAGCTCCTAAACTGGAGGCACCCTGGAGTTGGCTAACCCGACCGCACCACGACGGGGCAAGCATAGGCGTCTCAGTGAGCTTGACACGACCCGGAAACAGCTGACGGTGCTGAAACCAGGTTTGGCACGAGGGAGTACCTGTGACAAAACCACTGCCGAGAACCAGCTGGTGGTGCTGGAACCCAGATGCGTTGCTCCAGTGTGCAAGAGCCAATGGCACGACCGAGGACCAGCTGACGGTGCTGGAACCCGGTTACTAAGCTGTAGGTGCCCGCGCTTAAAAGCACTACCAAGGACCGCCTGACGTTGGCGGAACTCGGATACCCAGGAGGAGGCACCTAAGCCAAAGGCTCGGCCCGGAACCAGCTGACGGTGCTGGAACCAGATGGTGGACCCCAAGGCCCACAGGAGAGGAGAGAACAGCTAGGCCGCGAGGCAGCCGCAGTTACCGAACCCCAACAGTCCTACAGGGGGAGCTGGGCCTACTGGCACTACAGAACCAGCCTTGACTACCAGTTCACGCAGCCCACATAGGAAGCTCCTAACCTGCAGGCACCCTGGAGTTGGCTAACCCGACCGCACCACGACGGGGCAAGCATAGGCGTCTCAGTGAGCTTGACACGACCCGGAAACAGCTGACGGTGCTGAAACCAGGTTTGGCACGAGGGAGTACCTGTGACAAAAACACTGCCGAGAACCAGCCGGCGGTGCTGGAACCCAGATGCGTTGCCCCAGTGTGCAAGAGCCAATGGCACGACCGAGGACCAGCTGACGGTGCTGGAACCCGGTTACTAAGCTGTAGGTGCCCGCGCTTAAAAGCACTACCAAGGACCGCCTGACGTTGGCGGAACTCGGATACCCAGGAGGAGGCACCTAAGCCAAAGGCTCGGCCCGGAACCAGCTGACGGTGCTGGAACCAGGTGGTGGACCCGAAGGCCCACAGGAGAGGAGAGAACAGCTAGGCCGCGAGGCAGCCGCAGTTACCGAACCCCAACAGTCCTACAGGGGGAGCTGGGCCTACTGGCACTACAGAACCAGCCTTGACTACCAGTTCACGCAGCCCACATAGGAAGCTCCTAAACTGGAGGCACCCTGGAGTTGGCTAACCCGACCGCACCACGAAGGGGCAAGCATAGGCGTCTCAGTGAGCTTGACACGACCCGGAAACAGCTGACGGTGCTGAAACCAGGTTTGGCACGAGGGAGTACCTGTGACAAAAACACTGCCGAGAACCAGCTGGCGGTGCTGGAACCCAGATGCGTTGCCCCAGTGTGCAAGAGCCAATGGCACGACCGAGGACCAGCTGACGGTGCTGGAACCCGGTTACTAAGCTGTAGGTGCCCGCGCTTAAAAGCACTACCAAGGACCGCCTGACGTTGGCGGAACTCGGATACCCAGGAGGAGGCACCTAAGCCAAAGGCTCAGCCCGGAACCAGCTGACGGTGCTGGAACCAGGTGGTGGACCCCAAGGCCCACAGGAGAGGAGAGAACAGCTAGGCCGCGAGGCAGCCGCAGTTACCGAACCCCAACAGTCCTACAGGGGGAGCTGGGCCTACTGGCACTACAGAACCAGCCTTGACTACCAGTTCACGCAGCCCACATAGGAAGCTGCTAAACTGGAGGCACCCTGGAGTTGGCTAACCCGACCGCACCACGACGGGGCAAGCATAGGCGTCTCAGTGAGCTTGACACGACCCGGAAACAGCTGACGGTGCTGAAACCAGGTTTGGCACGAGGGAGTACCTGTGACAAAAACACTGCCGAGAACCAGCTGGCGGTGCTGGAACCCAGATGCGTTGCCCCAGTGTGCAAGAGCCAATGGCACGACCGAGGACCAGCTGACGGTGCTGGAACCCGGTTACTAAGCTGTAGGTGCCCGCGCTTAAAAGCACTACCAAGGACCGCCTGACGTTGGCGGAACTCGGATACCCAGGAGGAGGCACCTAAGCCAAAGGCTCGGCCCAGAACCAGCTGACGGTGCTGGAACCAGGTGGTGGACCCCAAGGCCCACAGGAGAGGAGAGAACAGCTAGGCCGCGAGGCAGCCGCAGTTACCGAACCCCAACAGTCCTACAGGGGGAGCTGGGCCTACTGGCACTACAGAACCAGCCTTGACTACCAGTTCACGCAGCCCACATAGGAAGCTCCTAAACTGGAGGCACCCTGGAGTTGGCTAACCCGACCGCACCACGACGGGGCAAGAATAGGCGTCTCAGCGAGTTTGACACGACCCGGAAACAGCTGACGGTGCTGAAACCAGGTTTGGCACGAGGGAGTACCTGTGACAAAAACACTGCCGAGAACCAGCTGGCGGTGCTGGAACCCGGATGCGTTGCCTATCAAAGATTGTCTTCCTACAGCCCCAACTAGCGGTGTTGGAGCAAAGGGTAAGCAGGGGGAGCAGAGTGTAGGCCGAAGCCTGCACTGGAGTCAGCTTTGTGTCTGCGTTGCGTTTGCAGGACACTTTGCCGGCTACACAGTGGGGGAACAGCAGGCGGTGCTGAACCCCACTAACACTTTGGCTGGTGTTTTTCTCTGTGCAGCTAGCACTTCCGGGCAAAAACTAGCGGTGTTATAGCCCAGGGGCAGCAGGAGGAGGAGAGGAGCAGAGTGTAGGCCGAAGCCTAGTTGAACCAATTTCAAAGGCAACCTTTAACCCCCCCTCAGGTGTTACAAAGAACAAGAGCCACACCTTGTGCAGCATTAATGCTGCACAAGTAAAAGGTTGCTCTATTAATTTTTCTACTTGCACACGCTGAATGCAACACGTACACAATTTAGCCCATTCTACAGTCAAACTGTAGTTGAGGCGTGACTTGTATTTTTAAGGAGACGCAGCATAGGTGTCCCAAATAACGCCTTTGTTCTTGGCGCAGCTTCCTGAGCGTTGTTTTTTGCTGTACAGGAGTCTGCGCTCTTGTGTTATCCCTTGGCAATGCCCTGTTAGCGCTGCCCGTCTTATGACCTCATTTCATGTTGGCCGCTGCGGTTAACGATGGCCATAAATCCCAGACCCACAGTGCCTTTTCATAAAGTCATACTGCGGTGCTGGGATTCGTGGCCTTTAGCAGTAAATATTTTCGATGCTCACACACGTCCTTACACCTGCTTCAGACTGGGCGGCCTCTGCTGATCCCTTTTCGCATGCCGCGGCCATGAGGCCGCACAGTCTGAAGAAGGCGGAAGGAGATGAGTGACGACAGGCGAACATATGCACTGCTCGTGCCCATAAACCACACCCTCGCTGACAAAATAAATAAGACAACGAGGGGCGTTGTTTCACGCAGGGCGGATGCACAGGCGCAGCCAGCTAACCATGATGTCAAAAGACGGGAAGCGCTACCAAGGGGGGTGCTGCGTATCATTAGAAAGGAAAGTCACACCTCAGGGACAGTGGAATGGTCTCAATGAGACACATTTTGTACGTGTTGAGTTCCACGTGGGCAAGGAGAAAAAGTCAGCCACCTTGTACAAATGCAGCAGTACTGCTGAACAAGGTGGCTGTTATACATAGAAACACCTGGGGGTGGGGGGCAGGCTCCCTTCAATTTCAGTTCATGTGCCTGCATGGCGTTTGCAGGTCACGTTGCCGGCTACACAGCTGGGGAACAGCTGGCGGTGCTGAACCCCACTGACACATTGGCTGGTGTTTTTCTCTGTGCAGCTAGCACTTCCAGGCTAAAACTGGCGGTGTTATAAGCCCAGGGTCAGCAGGAGGAGGAGAGGAGCAGAGTGTAGGCCGAAGCCTGCACTGGTGGCAGCTTTTGTTCTGTTGTGCCTGCGTGGCGTTTGCAGGTCACGTTGCCGGCTACACAGCTGGGGAACAGCTGGCGGTGCTGAACCCCACTAACACATTGGCGGGTGTTTTTCTCTGTGCACCTAGCACTTCCAGGCTACAACTGGCGGTGTTATAGCCCAGGGTCAGCAGTAGGAGGAGAGGAGTAGAGTGTAGGCCAAAGCCTGCACTGGTGGCAGCTTTTGTTCTGTTGTGCCTGCGTGGCGTTTGCAGGTCACGTTGCCGGCTACACAGCTGGGGAACAGCTGGCGGTGCTGAACCCCACTAACACATTGGCGGGTGTTTTTCTCTGTGCACCTTGCACTTCCAGGCTACAACTGGCGGTGTTATAGCCCAGGGTCAGCAGGAGGAGGAGAGGAGCAGAGTGTAGGCCGAAGCCTGCACTGGTGGCAGCTTTTGTTCTGTTGTGCCTGCGTGGCATTTGCAGGTCACGTTGCCGGCTACACAGCTGGGGAACAGCTGGCGGTAGGGTTGAGCGAAACGGGTCGTTCATTTTCAAAAGTCGCCGACTTTTGGCAAAGTCGGGTTTCATGAAACCCGATCCGACCCCTGTGCGGGGTCGGCCATGCGGTACGCGACTTTCGCGCCAAAGTCGCGTTTCAATGACGCGAAAAGCGCCATTTCTCAGCCATTGAAGGTAAACGCAGAGTGTGGGCAGCATGATGACATAGGTCCTGGTCCCCACCATCTTAGAGAAGGGCATTGCAGTGATTGGCTTGCTGTCCGCGGCGTCACAGGGGCTATAAAGGGGCGTTCACGCCGACCGCCATGTTACTGCTGCTGATCTGAGCTTAGGGAGAGGTTGCTGCCGCTTCGTCAGAAGCAGGGATAGCGTTAGGCAGGGTCCATTAACCACCAAACCGCTTGTGCTGTAGCGATTTCCACAGCCCAACACCACCTTCAGGGACAGTGGAAGCTACATTTTTTTTTTTTCCTCAGCGCTGTAGCTCATTGGGCTGCCCTAGAAGGCTCCCTGATAGCTGCATTGCTGTGTGTACGCCGCTGTGCAAACCAACTGCTTTTTTCAAAGCACAAATCCTCTTGTTCCTTCCTTTCTGCACAGCTATCTTGTTTGTTTGTCCACACTTTTTATTTAATTTGTGCATCAGTCCACTCCTTATTGCTGCCTGCCATACCTGGCTGAGATTACTGCAGGGAGATAGTAATTGAAGGACAGTTCCTTTTTTTTTTTTTTGTGGGAGATTAAGATTGGCATTTCTGCTAGAGTGCCATCCCTGTCTGTGTCATCTCTCACTCAGTGGGCCATAGAAAGCCTATTTATTTTTTTGCTTGATTTGGGTTCTAAAATCTACCTGAAAAAATCACTACATCAATCAGTGGGAGAAAAATATTGGCCTCAGGGCTTGTGTGCCACTCCTTACTCCTGTGTGTGCCATCTCTCAGTCAGTGGGCCATAGAAAGCCTATTTATTTTTTTGCTTGATTTGGGTTCCAAAATCTACCTGAAAAAATCACAACATCAATCAGTGGGAGAAAAATATTGGCCTCAGGGCTTGCGTGCCACTCCTGACTCCTGTGTGTGCCATCTCTCACTCAGTGGGCCATAGAAAGCCTATTAATTTTTTTGCTTGATTTGGGTTCTAAATTCTACCTGAAAAAATCAATAAATCAATCAGTGGGAGATTAATGAGACTATGTTGCCCCATCACAAACGCTATACCACCGACCGACACGGTGACACAGACGAAGTTGCACATGAGCTACAAGAAGAGGTAATAGATGACCCAGTTCTTGACCCCGATTGGCAGCCATTGGGGGAACAGCGTGCAGGCGGCAGCAGTTCTGAAGCGGAGGAGGAGGGGCCACAGCAGGCATCAACATCGCAACAGGTTCCATCTGCCGGGCCCGTATCTTGCCCAAAACGCGTGGCAAAGCCAAAACCTGTTGGAGGACAGCGTGGCCATCCGGTTAAAGCTCAGTCTGCAATGCCTGAAAAGGTATCCGATGCTAGAAAGAGTGCAGTCTGGCATTTTTTTAAACAACATCCAATTGATCAGCGCAAAGTCATCTGTCAAAAATGTTCAACTACCTTAAGCAGAGGACAGAATCTGAAAAGTCTCAATACAAGTTGCATGCATAGACATTTAACCACCATGCATTTGCAAGCCTGGACTAACTACCAAACGTCCCTTAAGGTTGTAGCACCCTCGGCCAATGAAGCTAGTCAGCAACGCAACATCCCTTCCGGCAGTGTAGGGCCACCATTTTCCGCACCACCTGCAGTATCTGTGCAGGTTTCTTTGCCAGGCCAAAGCAGTCAGGGTCAGGGAATCACCAGTCTTGTAGTAGGAAACACTGCATCTAGGGCACCGGCGGCAACAATACCATCTCCCACCGTCTCTCAGTCTGCCATGTCCACCGGCACCCCCGCTAGTTCCACGATCTCCAGCTCTCCAGTCCAGCTCACCCTACATGAGACTATGGTTAGAAAAAGGAAGTACTTAGCCTCGCATCCGCGTACACAGGGTTTGAACGCCCACATAGCTAGACTAATCTCGTTAGAGATGATGCCCTACCGGTTAGTTGAAAGCGAAGCTTTCAAAGCCCTGATGGACTACGCTGTACCACGCTACGAGCTACCCAGTCGACACTTTTTTCCAGAAAAGCCATCCCAGCCCTCCACCAGCATGTTAAAGAGCGCATCGTCCATGCACTCAAGCAATCTGTGAGCACAAAGGTGCACCTGACAACAGATGCATGGACCACTAGGCATGGCCAGGGACGTTTCGTGTCCATCACGGCACACTGGGTAAATGTGGTGGATGCAGGGTCCACAGGGGACAGCAAGTTTGGGACAGTTCTGCCTAGCCCACGGTCTAGGAAACAGTTGGCTGTAGCCGTTCGCACCCCCTCCTCCTCCTCTTCGTCCTCCTGCAGAAGCGAGAGCTCGTCCACAGACCGCAGTCGCACAACCACTCCTTCCGCAGCTGCCACTGTTGCACACCAGGTCTCCCATTATGGGGCAGCTACTGGCAAACGTCAGCAGGCTGTATTGGCTATGAAGTGTTTGGGCGACAACAGACACACCGCGGAAGTTCTGTCCGAGTTCTTGCAGAAAGAAACGCAGTCGTGGCTGGGCACTGTAGATCTTGAGGCAGGCAAGGTAGTGAGTGATAACGGAAGGAATTTCATGGCTGCCATCTCCCTTTCCCAACTGAAACACATTCCTTGCCTGGCTCACACCTTAAACCTGGTGGTGCAGTGCTTCCTGAAAAGTTATCCGGGGTTATCCGACCTGCTCCTCAAAGTGCGTGGACTTTGCTCACATATCCGCCGTTCGCCCGTACACTCCAGCCGTATGCAGACCTATCAGCGTTCTTTGAACCTTCCCCAGCATCGCCTAATCATAGACGTTGCAACAAGGTGGAACTCAACACTGCACATGCTTCAGAGACTGTGCGAACAGAGGCGGGCTGTTATGTTTTTGTGGGAGGATACACATACACGGGCAGGCAGTAGGATGGCAGACATGGAGTTGTCAGGTGTGCAGTGGTCGAAGATTCAAGACATGTGTCAAGTCCTTCAGTGTTTTGAGGAATGCACACGGCTGGTTAGTGCAGACAACGCCATAATAAGCATGAGCATCCCCCTAATGCGTCTGCTGATGCAAAGTTTGACGCACATAAAGAATCAGGCGTCTGCAGCTGAGGAAGAGGAAAGCCTTGATGACAGTCAGCCATTGTCTAGCCAGGGCAGTGTACAGGACGAGTTAGCGGGCGAAGAGGAGGAGGAGGACGAGGAGGATGATGGGGATGATTATATTTTTAATGAGGAAGCTTTTCCGGGGCCACTGGAAATTGGTGGCGCGGCAAGGCTGGGTTCTGGTTTTTGGAGGGACACAAGTGACGTGGATTTGCCTGAAACTGCCCCTCAACCAAGCACAACCGGAGATTTGAGAACTGGAACTTTGGCCCACATGGCGGATTATGCCTTATGTATCCTCAAAAGGGACACACGCATAACTAAAATGATGAACGATGACGATTACTGGTTGGCCTGCCTCCTTGATCCTCGCTATAAAGGCAAATTGCAAAATATAATGCCACATGAGAACTTGGAACTAATATTAGCAACCAAACAATCAACTCTTGTTGACCGTTTGCTTCTGGCATTCCCTGCACACAGCGCCCGTGATCGTTCTCACACGAGCTGCAGGGGCCAGCAGACCAGAGGAGTTAGAGGGGCAGAAATCAGAAGTGGCGTTGGCCAGAGGGGTTTTCTGACCAGGTTGTGGAGTGATTTTGCTATGACCGCAGACAGGACAGGTACTGCAGCATCAATTCAAAGTGACAGGAGACAACATTTGTCCAGTATGGTTACAAACTATTTTTCATCCCTTATCGATGTTCTCCCTCAACCGTCATTCCCATTTGATTACTGGGCATCAAAATTAGACACCTGGCCAGAATTGGCAGAATATGCATTGCAGGAGCTTGCTTGCCCGGCAGCTAGTGTCCTATCAGAAAGAGTATTCAGTGCTGTAGGTTCAATACTAACAGAAAAAAGGACTCGTCTGGCTACCCAAAATTTAGATGATCTAACCTTCACTAAAATGAACCACAACTGGATTTCGAAATCTTTTGCCCCACCTTGCCCGGCTGACACCTAGCTTTCCTATGTAGAGGTCTTGCCTGTGGACTATTCTGAACGACTTTTCCAATCTCGTAATTTGCAGCACCTGATTGTCCAGCATCCGACATGTTAACACCTCCCTAAATGGCCAAAGTCCCCACACGGGGCCGTGGTATCGCCACTTGGCGCCAGCACCCGTGAGAGTACTGTTTGTCTGAAGAGGTGGGTGTGCCCGCTTTTGGTCGACGGCACTGCCACTAGGTCCCTCATAGTACAATAAAGTGTCTGGCGGTGGTGGTGCGCACCCAACGTCAGACACACCGTTGTAATATGAGGGGCCCTGGGCCTGTACCGCCGGCAACAAGACAGTCCCCCCCCCAGGTCAAACAGTGCTCTACGACTTGCAAAATTTTCTCTCACAGCTCCACCAATGTTTAGTCTATACGCTGACATCCTTCAATGCCTGGCACTGTCAATACCATTGTATTGACATTTTTCTTATGTTAGGCCTTCGAAGCCTGTCTGCGGTCACTCCTTCCACTAGGCCTCCACTGACCTGTCTACTGCTGCCCGTGTTCCCCTGGAACCAATTTTAAATTGCCTACAGCCAGCCCAATTTATTATGTTAGGGCTTCGAAGCCTGTCTGCGGTCCCTCCTTCCACTAGGCCTCCACTGACCTGTCTACTGCCGCCCGTGTTCCCCTGGAACCAATTTTAAATTGCCTACAGCCCATTTTTTGTTATGTTAGGCCTTCGAAGCCTGTCTGCGGCCCGTTCGTTCCACTACTACTACACTGACCTGGCTACTGCCGCCCGTGTTCCCCTGGAACCAATTTTAAATTGCCTACAACCAGCCCAATTTATTATGTTAGGGCTTCGAAGCCTGTCTGCGGTCCCTCCTTCCACTAGGCCTCCACTGACCTGTCTACTGCTGCCCGTGTTCCCCTGGAACCAATTTTAAATTGCCTACAGCCAGCCCAATTTATTATGTTAGGGCTTCGAAGCCTGTCTGCGGTCCCTCCTTCCACTAGGCCTCCACTGACCTGTCTACTGCCGCCCGTGTTCCCCTGGAACCAATTTTAAATTGCCTACAGCCCAACTTTTGTTATGTTAGGCCTTCGAAGCCTGTCTGTGGCCCGTTCTTTCCACTACTACTACACTGACCTGGCTACTGCCGCCCGTGTTCCCCTGGAACCAATTTTAAATTGCCTACAGCCAGCCCAATTTATTATGTTAGGGCTTCGAAGCCTGTCTGCAGTCCCTCCTTCCACTAGGCCTCCACTGACCTGTCTACTGCTGCCCGTGTTCCCCTGGAACCAATTTTAAATTGCCTACAGCCAGCCCAATTTATTATGTTAGGGCTTCGAAGCCTGTCTGCGGTCCCTCCTTCCACTAGGCCTCCACTGACCTGTCTACTGCCGCCCGTGTTCCCCTGGAACCAATTTTAAATTGCCTACAGCCAGCCCAATTTATTATGTTAGGGCTTCGAAGCCTGTCTGCGGCCCGTTCTTTCCACTACTACTACACTGACCTGGCTACTGCCGCCCGTGTTCCCCTGGAACCAATTTTAAATTGCCTACAGCCAGCCCAATTTATTATGTTAGGGCTTCGAAGCCTGACTGCGGTCCCTCCTTCCACTAGGCCTCCACTGACCTGTCTACTGCTGCCCGTGTTCCCCTGGAACCAATTTTTAATTGCCTACAGCCAGCCCAATTTATTATGTTAGGGCTTCGAAGCCTGACTGCGGTCCCTCCTTCCACTAGGCCTCCACTGACCTGTCTACTGCCGCCCGTGTTCCCCTGGAACCAATTTTAAATTGCCTACAGCCAGCCCAATTTATTATGTTATGGCTTCGAAGCCTGTCTGCGGTCCCTCCTTCCACTAGGCCTCCACTGACCTGTCTACTGCTGTCCGTGTTCCCCTGGAACCAATTGTAAATTGCCTACATCCCAATTTTTGTTATGTTAGGCCTTCGAAGCCTGTCTGCGGCCCGTTCTTTCCACTACTACTACACTGACCAGGCCACTGCTGCCCGTGTTCCCCTGGAACCAATTTTAAATTGCCTACAGCCAGCCCAATTTATTATGTTAGGCCTTCAAAGCCTGTCTGCGGTCCCTCCTTCCACTAGGCCTCCACTGACCTGTCTACTGCTGCCCGTGTACCCCTTGAACCAACATCAGAAAATATAAAAATAAGTATTTTGCTTATAAAAAAGAAAATACTGGAGAGATATCAAATGCAGACATTTTAACATTAACCCCTTTCTGCCATTAGACGTACTATTGCGTCCATGTGGGGTGGGCTTTACTTCCCAAGGACGCAATAGTACGTCATGTGCGATCGGCAGCGCTCACGGGGGGAGCGCCGCCGATCGCGGCCGGGTGTCAGCTGTTTATCGCAGCTGACATCCGGCACTATGTGCCAGGAGCGGTCACGGACCGCCCCCGGCACATTAACCCCCGGCACACCGCGATCAAAGATGATCGCGATGTGCCGGCGGTACAGGGAAGCACCGCGCAGGGAGGGGGCTCCCTGCGGGCTTCCCTGAGCCCCCCGCAGCAACGCGATGTGATCGCGTTGCTGCGAGGGTCTCACCTCCCTCCCTGCTCCCTCCAGCCCCGGATCCAAGATGGCCGCGGATCCGGGTCCTGCAGGGAGGGAGGTGGCTTCACAGAGCCTGCTCAGAGCAGGCACTGTGAAGCAGCCTGCACTCCTATCAGATCAGTGATCTGACAGAGTGCTGTGCAAACTGTCAGATCACTGATCTGTGATGTCCCCCCCTGGGACAAAGTAAAAAAGTTAAAAAAAAAATTTCAAATGTGTAAAAAAAAATAAAAAAAAATATTCCAAAATAATGAAAAAAAAAATAAAAATATTATTCCCATAAATACATTTCTTTATCTAAATAAAAAAAACAAAACAATAAAAGTACACATATTTAGTATCACCGCGTCCGTAACGGCCCGACCTATAAAACTGGCCCACTAGTTAACCCCTTCAGTAAACACCGTAAGAAAAAAAAAAAAAAAACGAGGCAAAAAACAACGCTTGATAATCATACCGCCGAACAAAAAGTGGAATAACACGCGATCAAAAAGACAGATATAACTAACCATGGTACCGCTGAAAACGTCATCTTGTCCCGCAAAAAACGAGCCGCCATACAGCATCATCAGCAAAAAAATAAAAAAGTTATAGTCCTGAGAATAAAGCGATGCAAAAATAATTATTTTTTCTATAAAATAGTTTTTATCGTATAAAAGCGCCAAAACATAAAAAAATGATATAAATGAGGTGTCGCTGTAATCGTACTGACCCGAAGAATAAAACTGCTTCATCAATTTTACCAAACGCGGAACGGTATAAACGCCTCCCCCAAAAGAAATTCATGAATAGCTGGTTTTTGGTCATTCTGCCTCACAAAAATCGGAATAAAAAGCGATCAAAAAATGTCACGTGCCCGAAAATGTTACCAATAAAAACATCAACTCGTCCCGCAAAAACCAAGACCTCACATGACTCTGTGGACCAGAATATAGAAAAATTATAGCTCTCAAAATGTGGTAACGCAAAAAATATTTTTTGCAATAAAAAGCGTCTTTCAGTGTGTGACGGCTGCCAATCATAAAAATCCGCTAAAAAACCCGCTATAAAAGTAAATCAAACCCCCCTTCATCACCCCCTTAGTTAGGGAAAAATTAAAAAAATGTATTTATTTCCATTTTCCCATTAGGGCTAGGGTTAGAGTTAGGGCTAGGGTTAGGGCTAGGGTTAGGGCTAGGGTTAGGGCTAGGGTTAGGGCTAGGGCTAGGGTTAGGGCTAGGGTTAGGGCTAGGGTTAGGGCTAGGGTTAGGGTTAGGGCTAGGGTTAGGGCTAGGGTTAGGGCTAAGGTTAGGGCTAGGGTTAGGGCTAGGGTTAGGGTTAGGGCTAGGGTTAGGGCTAGGGTTAGGGTTAGGGCTAGGGTTAGGGCTAGGGCTAGGGTTAGGGTTAGGGCTAGGGTTAGGGCTAGGGCTACAGTTTGGGTTGGGGCTAAAGTTACAGTTAGGGTTTAGATTACATTTACGGTTGGGAATAGGGTTGGGATTAGGGTTAGGGGTGTGTCAGGGTTAGAGGTGTGGTTAGGGTTACTGTTGGGATTAGGGTTAGGGATGTGTTTGGATTAGGGTTTCAGTTATAATTGGGGGGTTTCCACTGTTTAGGCACATCAGGGGCTCTCCAAACGCGACATGGCGTCTGATCTCAATTCCAGCCAATTCTGCGTTGAAAAAGTAAAACAGTGCTTCTTCCCTTCCGAGCTCTCCCGTGTGCCCAAGCAGGGGTTTACCCCAACATATGGGGTATCAGCGTACTCAGGACAAATAGGACAACAACTTTTGGGGTCCAATTTCTCCTGCTACCCTTGGGAAAATACAAAACTCGGGGCTAAAACATATTTTTTGTGGGAAAAAAAAGATTTTTTATTTTCACGGCTCTGCGTTATAAACTGTAGTGAAACACTTGGGGGTTCAAAGTTCTCACAACACATCTAGATTAGTTCCCTGGGGGGTCTAGTTTCCAATATGGGGTCACTTGTGGGGGGTTTCTACTGTTTAGGTACATTAGGGGTTCTGCAAATGCAATGTGACGTCTGCAGACCATTCCATCTAAGTCTGCATTCCAAATGGCGCTCCTTCCCTTCCGAGCTCTGCCATGCGCTCAAACGTTGGTTTCCCCCAACATACGGGGTATCAGCGTACTCAGGACAAATTGGACAACAACTTTTGGGGTCGAATTTCTCCTCTTACCCTCGGGAAAATACAAAACTGGGGGCTAAAAAATAATTTTGGGGGGAAAGATTTTTGTTTTTAATTTTCACGGCTCTGCGTTACAAACTGTAGTGAAACACTTGGGGGTTCAAAGCTATCACAACACATCTAGATGAGTTCCTTAGGGGGTCTAGTTTCCAAAATGGTGTCACTTGTGGGAGGTTTCTACTGTTTAGGTACATTAGGGGCTCTGCAAATGCAATGTGACACCTGCAGACCATTCCATCTAAGTCCTCATTCCAAATGGAGCTCCTTCCCTTCCGAGCCCTCCCATGCGCCCAAACAGTGGTTCCCCCCCACATATGGGGTATCAGCGCACTCAGGACAAATTGGACAACAAATTGTGGGGTCGAATTTCTCCTTTTACCCTCGGAAAAATACAAAACTGGGGGCTAAAAAATAATTTTTGTGGGAAAAAATTTTTGTTTTATTTTTACGGCTCTCCATTATAAACTTCTGTGAAGCCCTTGGTGGGTCAAAGCGCTCAGCACACATCTAGATAAGTTCCTAAGGGGGTCTACTTTCCAAAATGGTGTCACTTGTGGGGGGTTTCTACTGTTTAGGTACATTAGGGGCTCTGCAAACGCAATGTGACACCTGCAGACCATTCCATCTAAGTCTGCATTCAAATGGCACTCCTTCCCTTCTGAGCCCTCCCATGTGCCCAAACAGTGGTTCCCCCCACATATGGTGTATCATCGCACTCAGGACAAATTGGGCAACAAATTTTGGGGTCCAATTTCTCCTGTTACCCTCAGGAAAATACAAAACTGGGGGCTAAAAAAATAATTTTTGTGGGAAAAAAATTTTGTTTTATTTTTACGGCTCTGCATTATAAACTTCTGTGAAGCACTTGGTGGGTCAAAGTGCTCACCACACCTCTAGATAAGTTCCTTAGGGGGTCTACTTTCCAAAATGGTGTCATTTGTGGGGGGTTTCAATGTTTAGGCACATCAGTGGCTCTTCAAACGCAACATGGCGTCCCATCTCAATTCCTGTCAATTTTGCTTTGAAAAGTCAAACGGCGCTCCTTCCCTTCCGAGCTCTCCCATCCACCCAAACAGTGGTTTACCCCCACATATGGGGTATCCGCGTACTCAGGACAAATTGTACAACAACTTTTGGGGTCCAATTTCTTCTCTTACCCTTGGGAAAATAAAAAATTGGGGGCAAAAAGATAATTTTTGTGAAAAAATATGATTTTTTATTTTTACGGTTCTACATTATAAACTTCTGTGAAGCACTTGGTGGGTCAAAGTGCTCACCACACCTCTAGATAAGTTCCTTAGGGGGTCTACTTTCCAAAATGGTGTCACTTGTGGGGGGTTTCAATGTTTAGGCACATCAGTGGCTCTTCAAACGCAACATGATGTCCCATCTCAATTGCTGTCAATTTTGCATTGAAAAGTCAAACGGCGCTCCTTCCCTTCCGAGCTCTCCCATCCGCCCAAACAGTGGTTTACCCCCACATATGGGCTATCAGCGTACTCAGGACAAATTGTACAACAACTTTTGGGGTCCAATTTCTTCTCTTACCCTTGGGAAAATAAAAAATTGGGGGCGAAAAGATAATTTTTGTGAAAAAATATGATTTTTTATTTTTACGGTTCTACATTATAAACTTCTGTGAAGCACTTGTTGGGTCAAAGTGCTCACCACACCTCTAGATAAGTTCCTTAGGGGGTCTACTTTCCAAAATGGTGTCACTTGTGGGGGGTTTCAATGTTTAGCCACATCAGGGGCTCTCCAAACGAAACATGGCGTCCCATCTCAATTCCAGTCAATTTTGCATTGAAAAGTCAAATGGCACTCCTTCGCTTCCGAGCTCTGCCATGCGCCCAAACAGTGGTTTACCCCCACATGTGGGGTATTGGCATACTCAGGACAAATTGTACAACAATGTTTGGGGTCCATTTTCTCCTGTTACCCTTGGTAAAATAAAACAAATTGGAGCTGAATTACATTTTTTGTGAAAAAAAGTTAAATGTTCATTTTTATTTAAACATTCAAAAAATTCCTGTGAAGCACCAGAAGGGTTAATAAACTTCTTGAATATGGTTTTGAGCACCTTGAGGGGTGTAGTTTTTAGAATGGTGTCACACTTGGGTATTTTCTATCATATAGACCCCTCAAAATGACTTCAAATGAGATGTGGTCCCTAAAATAAAATGGTGTTGTAGATATGAGAAATTGCTGGTCAACTTTTAACCCTTATAACTCCCTAACAAAAAAAAATTTTGGTTCCAAAATTGTGCTGATGTAAAGTAGACATGTGGGAAATGTTACTTATTAAGTATTTTGTGTGACATATCTCTGTGATTTAATTGCATAAAAATTCAAAGTTGGAAAATTGCGAAATTTTCATAATTTTCGCCAAATTTCCGTTTTTTTCACAAATAAACGCAGGTACTATCAAATAATTTTTACCATTGTCATGAAGTACAATATGTCACGAGAAAACAGTGTCAGAATCACCAGGATCCATTGAAGCGTTCCAGAGTTATAACCTCATAAAGGGACAGTGGTCAGAATTGTAAAAATTGGCCCGGTCATTAACGTGCAAACCACCCTTGGGGGTAAAGGGGTTAAAAACAAACACATACAACAAAAATCTGGTACAGTACTAAAAATGGCCACCAGCTACAATAACTTTCTCCTGCAAGTAGTTAACTGAAAGTTTTTTTCAATTTAAAACACAGATATGGCATCCACCGAGTGTTGTCCTGTCGCGTCTTCTTTATATTATTGCCAAGAAGATGCAAAACAATGAAAATAATAAAATCATTATTTACCAAAAAAATAGAGTAAGTCAAAACCACATTGCAAATAAACATTCATTACAAATAAAGAAGCAGGGCGCGTCCGAGGGTGAGTATATACCTAATAAGAATATAATCACCCTCGGACGCGCCCTGCTTCTTTCCGACAGCCTTCCTTCCTAAGAATCAGCCCTTCCGTGGTGTAAAGAGAGGGTGTGTTACACTCCAAGGTGTTCCCCAGGTTGCCTTTCCTGAGCTTCGATCTTCATGCTCTCGTTTAGTAGTTGTCGGAAAGTAGGCTGCATTAGGCCTACAAATTGGGTATGGGGTGGAGAGAGATGGTGTGTTACACTCCAAGGTGTTCCCCAGGTTTCCTTGCCATTGCTTCGGTCTTCCGACTCTCGTTTAGTAGTTGTAGAAAACTACACTGCATTAGGCCTACAAAATGGGTATCGGGTGGAGAGAGATGGTGTGTTACACTCCAAGGTGTTCCCCAGGTTTCCTTGCCATTGCTTCGGTCTTCCGACTCTCGTTTAGTAGTTGTAGAAAACTACACTGCATTAGGCCTACAAAATGGGTATCGGGTGGAGAGAGATGGTGTGTTACACTCCAAGGTGTTCCCCAGGTTTCCTTGCCATTGCTTCGGTCTTCCGACTCTCGTTTAGTAGTTGTAGAAAACTACACTGCATTAGGCCTACAAAATGGGTATCGGGTGGAGAGAGATGGTGTGTTACACTCCAAGGTGTTCCCCAGGTTTCCTTGCCATTGCTTCGGTCTTCAGACTCTCGTTTAGTAGTTGTAGAAAACTACACTGCATTAGGCCTACAAAATGGGTATCGGGTGGAGAGAGATGGTGTGTTACACTCCAAGGTGTTCCCCAGGTTTCCTTGCCATTGCTTCGGTCTTCCGACTCTCGTTTAGTAGTTGTAGAAAACTACACTGCATTAGGCCTACAAAATGGGTATCGGGTGGAGAGAGATGGTGTGTTACACTCCAAGGTGTTCCCCAGGTTTCCTTGCCATTGCTTCGGTCTTCCGACTCTCGTTTAGTAGTTGTAGAAAACTACACTGCATTAGGCCTACAAAATGGGTATGGGGTGGAGAGAGATGGTGTGTTCCACTCCAAGGTGTTCTCCAGGTTGCCTTTCCTGAGCTTCTATCTTCAGGCTCTCGTTAAATTGTGGTTAAATGGAACAACTGCATTTGGCGTACTAGTTGGTTTGGGGCCTACTATCGGTGTCTGCCACTCCTTGCTGTTCTCCTGGTTTCCTGTCCTGAAATTCCGTTTTCAGGCGCTCGTTAAGTAGTTGTTAATGTTAGACTGCATTTGGCCTACTAGTTGGGTTGGGGCCTACTATCGGTGTCTGCCACTCCTTGCTGTTCTCCTCCACTGAACAAAGCTGTGCCGCCTGTTTACTACGGTTGCCAATTTTGAACTGCATTTCGACTACTTACTGATTTGGGCCTACTCTCTGTGTCAGCCTCTCATTCCAGTTGTCCTCCACTGCAATGCCCCCTGGTTATTCCTGTGTTACCAATTTTGAACTGCATTTAGCCAACTTTATTCTTTGGGCCTATATCTGTGTTTCCTCCTCATCCTGCCCATTGCCCAGCCAGTGATAGATGAGTCTGCTGGTACATTGACCCATAACGCAACATTCCCCTTGCACGCTACACAACAACATTGTGACCCTGCTGAAAGTCAGGTTGCTCTTCCCGCATACCATACCACCTTACACGGGACAAAGAGGAAGGTGCAGATGAAAGTGCAGGTTCCTTCATCAGGTGGGGGGAGGAATACTAGTTGGCGACGTCACTGGCACAGGGCCTCTCATAGTACGCAAAAGTGTTGCTGCCGGTGGGAGGCGCCCCCGCCGTGCAAACACACCGCTGTACTTTGAGGGGCCCTGTGCCAGTGCCAATGCCAACGAGTGGGCCCCCCCTGCTTGCTCAGGTTCACAGCACTTGCAAAGTTGAAATACTTACCTCTCCCTGCTCCACTGCCGTGACGTGGTCCAGATTTCCTGGGCCCACTAATTACTTGAACCAGCCCTACCCACCACAACTTTAGCCAAATGACCCCCAATTTCAAATGCCTTCCAATTATTATAAGGTAAATTACGCTTGACAAGCTTCATTAAGAAGAATGGATGGTTTTGACATTAAAATGGGCACTCTAGGTGTTTTCCTGGCCCCCACTCACTGCCGACTATGCTTCCCCATTGACTTGCATTGGGTTTCGTGTTTCGGTCGATCCCGACTTTACGTCATAATCGGCCGATTTCACTCGACCCGACTTTTGAGATAGTCGGGTTTCGCGAAACCCGGCTCGACTCTAAAAAGGTCAAGGTCGCTCAACTCTAGCTGGCGGTGCTGAACCCAACTAAAACATTGGCTGGTGTTTTTCTCTGTGCAGCTCGCATGTCCGGGCAAAAACTGGCGGTGTTAGAGCCCAGGGTCAGCAGGAGGAGGAGAGGAGCAGAGTGTAGGCCGAAGCCTAGTTGAACCAATTTCAAAGGTAACCTTTAACCCCCCTCAGGTGTTGCAAGGTACAAGAGCCACACCTCGTGCAGCATTAATGCTGCACAAGTAAAAGGTTGCTCTCTTAATTTTTCTCCTTGCACACGCTGAATAAAACACGTACACTATTTAGCCCATTCTACTGTAAAACAGTAGTGGAGGCGTGACTTGTCTTTTTAAAGAAAAGCAGCCCAGGTATCGAAAATAACACCTTGGTGCATGGGCGCAGCTTCCTGAGCGTTGTTATTTGCTGTACAGGAGTCTGCGCTCTTGTTATCCCTTGGCCATGCGCTGTGAGCGCTTCCTGTCTTCTGACCTCATTTCATGTCGGCCGTTGCGGTTAGCGATGGACATGAATCCCAGACCCACAGTGTGTTTTCAAAAAATCACACTGCGTGGCTGGGATTCGTCGCCTTGTGCAGTAAATATGTTTGCCGCTCACACATGTCCTTACACCTGCTTCAGACTGGGCGGCCTCATCTGATCCCTTATCGCATGCCGCGGCCATGAGGCCGCACAGTCTGAAGAAGGCGGAAGGAGATGAGTTAAGACAGGCGAACATATGCACTGCACATGCCCATCAATAACACCCTCGCAGCCAAAATATATGAAACGAGTGGCGTTGTGTTGGGCAGGGCGGACGCACAGGCACAGGCAGCCAACCAATGATGTCAGAAGACGGGCAGTGCTACCAAGGGTGGTGCTGCGTATCATTAGAAAGGAAAGTCACACCTCAGGGACAGTTGAATGGTCTCAATGAGACACATTCTGTACGTGTTGAGTTCCACGTGGGCAAGGAGAAAAAGTCAGCCACCTTGTACAAATGCAGCAGTACTGCTGTACAAGGTGGCTATTATACATAGAAACACCTGGGGGTGGGGGGCAAGCTCCCTTCAATTTCAGTTCATGTGCCTGCGTGGCGATTGCAGGTCACGTTGCAAGCTACACAGCAGGGGAACAGCTGGCGGTGCTGAACCCCACTAACACATTGGCTGGTGTTTTTCTCTGTGCAGCTAGCAATTCCGGGCAAAAACTAGCGGTGTTAGAGCCCAGGGTCAGCAGGAGGAGGAGATGAGCAGAGTGTAGGCCGAAGCCTCCACTGGTGGCAGCTTTTGGTTGGTTGTGCCAGCGTGGCTTGTGCTGGACACGATGTCGGCTACACAGCAGGGGAACAGCTTGCGGTGCTGAACCCCACTAACACATTGGCTGGTGTTTTTCTCTGTGCAGCTAGCAATTCCGGGCAAAAACTAGCGGTGTTAGAGCCCAGGGTCAGCAGGAGGAGGAGATGAGCAGAGTGTAGGCCGAAGCCTCCACTGGTGGCAGCTTTTGGTCGGTTGTGCCAGCGTGGCTTGTGCTGGACACGATGCCGGCTACACAGCAGGGGAACAGCTGGCGGTGCTGAACCCCACTAACACATTGGCTGGTGTTTTTCTCTGTGCAGCTAGCACTTCAGGGCAAAAACTAGCGGTGTTAGAGCCCAGGGTCAGCAGGAGGAGGAGAGGAGCAAAGTGTAGGCCGAAGCCTAGTTGAACCAATTTCAAAGGTAACCTTTAACCCCCCCTCAGGTGTTGCAAGGTACAAGAGCCACACCTTGTGCAGCATTAATGCTGCACAAGTAAAAGGTTGCTCTCTTCATTTTGCTCCTTGCACATGCTGAATAAAACACGTACACTATTTAGCCCATTATACTGTCAAACAGTAGTGGAGGCGTGACTTTTCTTTTGAAGAAGACGCAGCACAGGTGTCAAAATTTACACCTAGTTGCTGGGCGCAGACTCCTTACCGTTGTTATTTGCAGTACAGGAGAGTGCGCTCTTGTGTTATTCCTTGGCAATACCCTGTTAGTGCAGGCCGTCTTATGACCTCAATTCATGTTGGCCGGTGCGGTTAACGATGGCCATAAATCCCAGACTGTTGTGAATTCTGTGGCTGAATTCACTCCTGTGGTCACAAGTGGTATTGCAGCCTCTGGGCTTCCTCCCTCAGGTGTTTTGGTGAGCTCGTTGGCTGCCTTGCTATTTAACTCCACCTGAGTCTGTCTTCCTTGCTCCTTGTCAATGTTCCAGTGTTGGATCTGAGCTATTGCATCTTTCCTGTGGCCTGCTGCTCTGCTAGATAAGTGTTACTTTGTTTTTGTTTCCGTTTTTTCTGTCCAGCTGTGCTATTCTCTTTTGCTGGAAGCTCTGAGACGCAAAGGGTGCACCGCCGTGCCGTTAGTTCGGCACGGTGGGTCTTTTTGCCCCCCTTTGCGTGGTTCTGCTTTAGGGTTTTTTGTAGACTGCATAGTTCTCTTTGCTATCCTCGCCCTGTCTAGAATATCGGGCCTCACTTTGCTGAATCTATTTCATTCCTACGTTTTGTCTTTTCATCTTGCTAACAGTCATTATATGTGGGGGGCTGCCTATTCCTTTGGGGTTTTCTCTGAGGCAAGTCAGGCTTGTATTTCTATCTTCAGGCTAGTCAGCTCCTCAGGCAGTGCCGAGTTGCATAGGTAGTGTTAGGCGCAATCCACTGCTGCTTTTAGTTGTGTGAGGATAGGTTCAGGTATTGCAGTCTGCAGAGATTCCACGTCTCAGAGCTTGTTCTATTGTTTTTGGGTTATTGCCATATCACTGTATGTGCGCTGATTACTGCACACTGTGTTGCCTGATAGCACAGCATAACAGTACAAGGAGCCCAAACCAATGATTCTCAATAGAGGGAAAAAAGAAGTCCTGACATCATTTTTTTTTCCTCAGCTCTGTCTTCAGTTTTTTTTTTTTTTTTTTCCCCTAGACATTAGAGTGCTTCAGGACACAGCTGTGGACATGGATATTCAGGCTCTGTGCTCCTCAATGGATAATCTCGTTATAAATGTACAAAAGATTCAAGATACAATTGATCAGAAATCTATGCTAGAACCAAGAATTCCTATTCCTGATTTGTTTTTTGGTGACAGAACTAAGTTCCTGAGCTTCAAAAACAATTGTAAGCTATTTCTGGCCTTGAAACCTCATTCTTCTGGTAATCTTATTCAACAGGTTTTGATTATTATTTCTTTTTTGCGCGGCGACCCACAGGACTGGGCGTTTTCTCTTGCGCCAGGAGACCCTGCATTGAGTAATGTTGATGCGTTTTTCCAGGCGCTTGGATTGCTTTACGATGAGCCTAATTCAGTGGATCAGGCTGAGAAAAATTTGCTGGCTTTATGCCAGGGTCAGGATGATGTAGAAGTATATTGTCAGAAATTTAGGAAGTGGTCAGTACTCACTCTGTGGAATGAATCTGCACTGGCGGCTTGGTTCAGAAAGGGTCTCTCTGAAGCTCTTAAGGATGTCATGGTGGGATTTCCTATGCCTGCTGGTTTGAATGAGTCTATGTCCTTGGCCATTCAGATCGGTCGTCGCTTGCGCGAGCGTAAATCTGTGCACCATCTGGCGGTATTGTCTGAGAGTAAACCTGAGCCTATGCAGTGCGACAGGACTATGACTAAAGTTGAACGGCAAGAACACAGACGTCTGAACAGGCTGTGTTTCTACTGTGGTGATTCCACTCATGCTATTTCTAATTGTCCTAAGCGCACTAGGCGGTTCGATAGCTCTGCCGTCATTGGTACTGTACAGTCCAAATTCCTTCTGTCCATTACCTTGATATGCTCTTTGTCATCGTATTCTGTCATGGCGTTTGTGGATTCAGGCGCTGCCCTGAATCTGATGGATTTGGATTATGCTAAACATTGTGGATTTTTCTTGGAGCCTTTGCGGTGTCCTATTCCGTTGAGAGGAATTGATGCTACACCTTTGGCCAAGAATAAGCCTCAGTACTGGGCCCAGCTGACCATGTGCATGGCTCCTGCACATCAGGAAGTTATTCGCTTTCTGGTACTGCATAATCTGCATGATGTGGTCGTGTTGGGGTTGCCATGGCTACAAACCCATAATCCAGTATTAGATTGGAACTCTATGTCGGTAACCAGCTGGGGTTGTCAGGGAGTACATGGTGATGTTCCATTTTTGTCTATTTCGTCATCCATTCCTTCTGACATCCCAGAGTTCTTGTCTGACTTTCAGGATGTATTTGAAGAGCCCAAGTCTGATGCCCTACCTCCGCATAGGAATTGTGATTGTGCTATCAATTTGATTCCTGGTAGTAAATTCCCTAAGGGTCGTTTATTTAATTTGTCCGTGCCTGAACACACCGCTATGCGCAGTTATGTGAAAGAATCCCTGGAGAAGGGACATATTCGCCCATCGTCATCACCATTGGGAGCAGGGTTCTTTTTTGTAGCCAAAAAGGATGGTTCGCTAAGACCGTGTATTGATTACCGCCTTCTTAATAAGATCACTGTTAAGTTTCAGTATCCCTTGCCATTGATATCTGACTTGTTTGCTCGGATTAAGGGGGCTAGTTGGTTTACTAAGATTGATCTTCGTGGTGCGTATAATCTGGTGAGAATCAGGCAGGGAGATGAATGGAAAACGGCATTTAATACGCCCGAGGGTCATTTTGAGTATCTGGTGATGCCGTTCGGACTTGCCAATGCTCCATCTGTTTTTCAGTCTTTTATGCATGACATTTTCCGTGAGTATCTGGATAAATTCCTGATTGTTTACTTGGATGACATTTTGATCTTCTCTGATGATTGGGAGTCTCATGTGAAGCAAGTCAGAATGGTTTTCCAGGTACTGCGTGCTAATTCCTTGTTCGTGAAGGGATCAAAGTGTCTCTTCGGTGTGCAGAAAGTTTCATTTTTGGGGTTCATCTTTTCCCCTTCTACTATCGAGATGGATCCGGTTAAGGTCCAGGCCATCCAGGATTGGACTCAGCCGACATCTCTGAAAAGTCTGCAGAAATTCCTGGGCTTTGCTAATTTTTATCGTCGCTTCATCTGTAATTTTTCTAGCATTGCCAGACCATTGACCGATTTGACCAAGAAGGGTGCTGAATTGGGTAATTGGTCTTCTGCTGCCGTGGAAGCTTTTCAGGAGTTGAAGCGTTGTTTTTGCTGTGCCCCTGTGTTGTGTCAACCAGATGTTTCTCTTCCGTTCCAGGTCGAGGTTGATGCTTCTGAGATTGGAGCAGGGGCGGTTTTGTCACAGAGAGGTTCTGGTTGCTCAGTGTTGAAACCATGTGCTTTCTTTTCCAGGAAATTTTCTGCTGCTGAGCGTAATTATGATGTGGGCAACCGAGAGTTGCTGGCCATGAAGTGGGCATTCGAGGAGTGGCGTCATTGGCTTGAGGGAGCTAAGCATCGCGTGGTGGTATTGACTGATCATAAGAATCTTACTTATCTCGAGTCTGCCAAGCGCTTGAATCCTAGACAGGCCCGTTGGTCATTATTTTTTGCTCGTTTTGATTTTGTGATTTCGTACCTTCCGGGCTCTAAAAATGTGAAGGCGGATGCTCTGTCTAGGAGTTTTGTGCCCGACTCTCCGGGGTTATCTGAGCCGGCGAGTATCCTCAAGGAAGGAGTCATTGTGTCTGCCATCTCTCCTGATTTGCGGAGAGTGTTGCAGAAATTTCAGGCTAATAAACCTGATCGTTGTCCGGCCGAGAAACTGTTCGTCCCTGATAGGTGGACTAGTAAAGTTATCTCTGAACTTCATTGTTCGGTGCTGGCTGGTCATCCAGGAATCTTTGGTACCAGAGAGTTAGTGGCTAGATCCTTCTGGTGGCCATCTCTGTCACGGGATGTGCGTGCTTTTGTGCAGTCCTGTGGGATTTGTGCTAGGGCTAAGCCCTGCTGTTCACGTGCCAGTGGGTTGCTTTTGCCCTTGCCGGTCCCGAAGAGGCCTTGGACACATATTTCGATGGATTTCATTTCTGACCTTCCCGTTTCTCAAAAGATGTCGGTCATTTGGGTGGTCTGTGATCGCTTTTCTAAAATGGTCCATCTGGTGCCCTTGGTTAAATTGCCTTCCTCCTCTGATTTGGTGCCTTTGTTCTTCCAGCATGTGGTTTGTTTGCATGGCATTCCTGAGAATATTGTTTCTGACAGAGGTTCCCAGTTTGTCTCGAGGTTCTGGCGAGCCTTTTGTGGTAGGATGGGCATTGACCTATCTTTTTCCTCGGCCTTCCATCCTCAGACTAATGGCCAGACCGAACGAACCAATCAGACCTTGGAAACATATCTGAGATGTTTTGTTTCTGCTGACCAGGATGATTGGGTGTCATTTTTGCCGTTGGCTGAGTTCGCCCTTAATAATCGGGCCAGCTCGGCTACCTTGGTCTCTCCATTTTTCTGCAATTCTGGGTTCCATCCTCGTTTCTCTTCAGGACAGGTTGAGTCTTCGGACTGTCCTGGTGTGGATTCTGTGGTGGACAGGTTGCAGCAGATCTGGACTCAGGTAGTGGACAATTTGACCTTGTCCCAGGAGAAGGCTCAGCTTTTCGCTAATCGTAGACGCCGTGTGGGTCCCCGACTTCGTGTTGGGGATCTGGTTTGGTTATCTTCTCGTCATATTCCTATGAAGGTTTCCTCTCCTAAATTTAAACCTCGATTTATTGGTCCGTATAGGATTTCTGAGATTCTCAATCCGGTGTCTTTTCGTCTGACCCTCCCAGACTCCTTTTCCATACATAATGTATTCCATAGGTCGTTGTTGAGAAGATACGTGGCACCTATGGTTCCATCTGTGGAGCCTCCTGCCCCTGTTTTGGTGGAGGGGGAATTGGAGTATATTGTGGAGAAAATTTTGGATTCTCGTGTCTCTAGACGGAAACTCCAGTATCTGGTCAAATGGAAGGGTTATGCTCAGGAGGATAATTCCTGGGTTTTTGCCTCTGATGTCCATGCCCCAGATCTTGTTCGTGCCTTTCATGTGGCTCATCCTGGTCGGCCTGGGGGTTCTGGTGAGGGTTCAGTGACCCCTCCTCAAGGGGGGGGTACTGTTGTGAATTCTGTGGCTGAATTCACTCCTGTGGTCACAAGTGGTATTGCAGCCTCTGGGCTTCCTCCCTCAGGTGTTTTGGTGAGCTCGTTGGCTGCCTTGCTATTTAACTCCACCTGAGTCTGTCTTCCTTGCTCCTTGTCAATGTTCCAGTGTTGGATCTGAGCTATTGCATCTTTCCTGTGACCTTCTGCTCTGCTAGATAAGTGTTACTTTGTTTTTGTTTCCGTTTTTTCTGTCCAGCTGTGCTATTCTCTTTTGCTGGAAGCTCTGAGACGCAAAGGGTGCACCGCCGTGCCGTTAGTTCGGCACGGTGGGTCTTTTTGCCCCCCTTTGCGTGGTTCTGCTTTAGGGTTTTTTGTAGACTGCATAGTTCTCTTTGCTATCCTCGCTCTGTCTAGAATATCGGGCCTCACTTTGCTGAATCTATTTCATTCCTACGTTTTGTCTTTTCATCTTGCTAACAGTCATTATATGTGGGGGGCTGCCTATTCCTTTGGGGTTTTCTCTGAGGCAAGTCAGGCTTATATTTCTATCTTCAGGCTAGTCAGCTCCTCAGGCAGTGCCTAGTTGCATAGGTAGTGTTAGGCGCAATCCACTGCTGCTTTTAGTTGTGTGAGGATAGGTTCAGGTATTGCAGTCTGCAGAGATTCCACGTCTCAGAGCTTGTTCTATTGTTTTTGGGTTATTGCCATATCACTGTATGAGCGCTGATTACTGCACACTGTGTTGCCTGATAGCACAGCATAACACCAGACCCACAGTGCCTTTCCATAAAGTCACACTGTGGTGCTGGGATTCGTGGCCTTGTGCAGTAAATATGTTCGCCGCTCACACATGTCCTTACACCTGCTTCAGACTGGGCGGCCTCAGCTGATCCCTTATTGCCTGCCACGGCCATGAGGCCGCACAGTCTGAAGAAGGCGGAAGGAGGGGAGTGAAGACAGGCGAACATATGCACTGCTTGTGCCCATCAATCACACCCTCGCAGTCAAAATATGAGACAACGAGGGACGTTGTGTCGGGCCGGGCGGACGCACAGGCACAGCCAGCCAACCAATGATGTCTGAAGACGGGCAGCGCGAACAATGGGGGTGCTGCGTGTCATTAAAAAGGAAAGTCACACCTCAGGGACATTGTAATGGTCTCTAATGAGACACATTTTGTACGTGTTGAGTTCCACGTGGGCAAGGAGAAAAAGTCAGCCACCTTGTACAAATGCAGCAGTACTGCGGTACAAGGTGGCTGTTATACATAGAAACACCTGGGGGTGGGGGGCAGGCTCACTTCAATTTCAGTTCATGTGCCTGCGTGGCATTTGCAGGTCACGTTGCCGGCTACACAGCAGGGGAACAGCTGGAGGTGCTGAACCCCACTAACACATTGGCTGGTGTTTTTCTCTGTGCAGCTAGCAATTCCGGGCAAAAACTAGCGTTGTTAGAGCCCAGGGTCAGCAGGAGGAGGAGAGGAGCAGAGTGTAGGCCGAAGCCAGCACTGGTGGCAGCTTTTGGTCAGTTGTGCCAGCGTGGCTTGTGCTGGACACGATGCAGGCTACACAGCAGGGGAACAGCTGGCGGTGCTGAACCCCACTAACACATTGGCTGTTTTTTTTCTCTGTGCAGCTCGCATTTCCGGGCAAAAACTAGCGGTGTTTGAGCCCAGGGGCAGCAGGAGGAGGAGAGGAGCAGAGTGTAGGCCGAAGCCTGCACTGGTGGCAGCTTTTGATCAGTTGTGCCAGCGTGGCTTGTGCTGGACACGATGCCGGCTACACAGCAGGGGAACAGCTGGTGGTGCTGAACCCCACTAACACATTGGCTGGTGTTTTTCTCTGTGCACCTAGCACTTCCAGGCTACAACTGGCGGTGTTATAGCCCAGGGTCAGCAGGAGGAGGAGAGGAGCAGAGTGTAGGCCGAAGCCTAGTTGAACCAATTTCAAAGGTAACCTTTAACCCCCCCTCAGGTGTTGCAAGGTACAAGAGTCACACCTTGTGCAGCATTAATGCTGCACAAGTAAAAGGTTGCTCTCTTCATTTTTCTCCTTGCACACGCTGAATAAAACACGTACACTATTTAGCCCATTCTACTGTAAAACAGTAGTGGAGGCGTGACTTGTCTTTTTAAGGAGACGCAGCACAGGTGTCAAAATTTACACCTAGGTGCTGGGAGCAGATTCCTGAGCATTATTATTAGCTGTACAGGAGTCTGCGCTACTGTGATCCCTTGGCCATGCGCTGTGAGCGCTGCCTGTCTTCTCACCTCATTTCATGTTGGCCGTTGCGGTTAGCAATGGATATGAATCCCAGGCCCGCAGTGTGTTTTCAAAAAATCACACTGTGTAGCTGGGATTCGTGGCCTTGTGCAGTAAATATGTTTGCCGCTCACACATGTCCTTACACCTGCTTCAGACTGGGCGGCCTCAGCTGATCCCTTATCGCCTACCACGGCCAGGAGGCCGAACAGTCTGAAGAAGGCGGAAGGAGATGAGTTAAGACAGGCGAACATATGCACTGCACATGCCCATCAATCACACCCTCGCAGCCAAAATATATGAAACGAGGGGGGTTGTGTCGGGCAGGGCGGACGCACAGGCACAGGCAGCCAACCAATGATGTCAGAAGACGGGCAGCGCTACCAAGGGGGGTGGTGCGTGTCATTAAAAAGGAAAGTCACACCTCAGGGACATTGTAAGGGTCTGTAATGAGACACATATTTTACGTGTTTAATTCTACGTGGACAAGGATAAAAAATCAGCCACCTTGTACAAATGCAGCAGTACTGCTGTACTAGGTGGCTGTTATACATAGAAACACCTGGGGCGGTGGGGCCAGGTTCCCTTTAATTTCAGTTCATGTGCCTGCGTGGCGTTTGCAGGTCACGTTGCCGGCTACACAGCAGGGGAACAGCTGGCGTTGCTGAACCCCACTAACACATTGGCTGGTGTTTTTCTCTGTGCAGCTAGCACTTCCGGGCAAAAACTAGCGGTGTTTAAGCCCAGGGTCAGCAGGAGGAGGAGAGGAGCAGAGTGTAGGCCGAAGCCTGCACTGGTGGCAGCTTTTGTTCTGTTGTGCCAGCGTGGCTTGTGCTGGACACGTTGCCGACTACACAGCAGGGGAACAGCTGGCGGTGCTGAACCCCACTGACACATCACCTAGTGTTTTTTCTGTGTAGACAACACTTCCAGGTGGCAACTGACAGTGTTAAAACCAAGGGAATCAAAGAGGAGCAGAGTGTAGGCCGAAGCCTGCAGTGGAGCAAGTTGAAAGGGAACCTTTAACCCCCCCCCCCCACGCATTTGTTGCTGAAAGAGCCATCTTGTACAGCAGTAATACTGCACATGGAAAATGGTGGCTCCGAAAATTATGCTCCTTGCAAACGCTGAAGTACACACTCATATAATGTGTCCCCTCACACTGTCAAACCGTCCCGGAAGTGGGACTTTCCTTTGTAATGTGACACAGCAAAGCCGTCATTCCAACCCCCTTGGTGCCGTGCGCCACCTCCTCAACGTTGTTTGGTTCTGTCACGGAGCCCGCGCTGTAATGTTATCCCTTGGCCATGCACAGTTAGCGGTGCCCGTCTTCTGACATCATGTAGGTGTCAGGCTGGCAGTGCCTGTGCGTCCAAGCTGCCCGAGATCCAACCTTGCAGTGTCATCAAATGTAGTCCCACTGCGGGCCAGGGATCCATGGGCATGCGCAGTGCATATCATCGCCTCTCACTCACCTCCTTCCTGCTTCTTCAGACTGTGCGGCGTCACGGCCGTGGCATGCTATTAGGGATCAGCTGACGCCGCCTAGTCTGAAGAAGCGTGAAGAAGGGGAGTGAGAGGCTAGTATATGCACTGCGCATGGCCATGGATACCTGGCCCACTGTGGGATCACATTAGACGACACTGCGAGGTGGGATTTCGGGCAGCGTGGACGCACAGGCGCAGCCAGGACGACAATAAATGATGTCAGAGGACGGGCAGCGCAAACTGTGCATGGCCAAGGGATAACATAAGAGTGCAGGGTCCATGACGGAATCAAACAACGCTAAGGAGCCAGCGCACGGTGGCAAGGGGGTAGCAATGACGGCTGTGCTGCGTCACATTACAAAGGTAAGTCCCACCTCCGGGACGGTTGGACGGTGTGAGGGGACACATTACATGAGTGTGTAGTTCAGCGTTTGCAAGGAGCATAATTTCAAGAGCGACCTTTCCCTTGTGCAGTATTAGTGCTGCACATGGTGGCTCTTTCTGTAACAAACGCCTAGGGGGGGGGGACAGGTCCCCTTACATTTTAGTTGTGCCAGCGTGGCGGTCGCATGACACGTTGCCGGATACACAGCTGGGGATCAGCTGACGTTACTGAACCCCAATAACAGAGGAGCGACTGTTGACTGTGCAGACAGCACTTCCAGGCACCAACTGGCGGTGTTAGAGCCCAGGGACAGCAGGAGGAGCAGATTGGAGGTATTGCCGCACACACAGCTGGGGATCAGCTGACGTTACTGAACCCCAATAACAGAGGAGCGACTGTTAACTGTGCACACAGCACTTCCAGGCACCAACTGGCGGTGTTAGAGCCCAGGGACAGCAGGAGGAGCAGATTGGAGGTATTGCCGAACAAACAGCTGGGGATCAGCTGACGTTACTGAACCCCAATAACAGAGGAGCGACTGTTAACTGTGCACACAGCACTTCCAGGCACCAACTGGCGGTGTTAGAGCCCAGGGTCAGCAGGAGTAGCAGAGGAACAGAGTGTAGGCCGAAGCCTGATTGGAGCAAGTTGAAAGGGAACCTTTAACCCCCCCCCCAAGACATTTGTAGCTGAAAGAGCCATCTTGTGCAGCACTAAGGATGCAAAAGGAAAAGGTTGCTCTTTTAATTATGCTCCTTGCAAACACTGAAGTAAACACTAAAAATGTGTCCCCTTATACCGTTCAACCGTCCCGGAGGTGCGAATTTCCTTCGTAATGGGACACAGCACAGCTGTCATTCCTATCCCCTTGATGCCGTGCGCTGCCTCCTCAGCGTTGTTTTAAGCTGTCACGGAGCCTGCGCTGTTCTGTTAGCCCTTGGCCATGCCCAATTAGCGCTGCCTGTCTTCTGACATAATTTGGTGTCAGGCTGTCAGTGCCTGTGCGTGCACGCTGCTCCAGATCCCACCTCGCAGTCTCGTCTAACGTAATCCCACTGCGGGCCTTGGATCCATGGGCATGCACAGTGCATATACTCGACTCTCACTCCCCTCCTTCCCTCTTCTTCAGACTGTGCGGTGTCACGGCCGTGGCATGCTATTAGGGATCAGCTGACGGCGCACAGTCTAAAGAAGGCGGAGGGAAATGAGCGAGAGCCCGAGGGGAAGATATGCACTGCGCATGCCCATGGATCCCAGGCCCGCAGTGTGACTCAATCAGAAGACACTGCGAGGCGGGATCTCGGGCAGCGCGGCCGCACAGGCGCAGCCAGCCTGACACCAAATTATGTCAGAAGACAGGCAGCGCAAATAGGGCATGCCCAAGGGATAACAGAACAGCGCAGGCTCCGTGACAGCTTAAAACAACGCTGAGGAGGCAGCGCATGGCACCAAGGGGGGTAGGAATGACGGCTGTGCTGCGTCACATTACGAAGGAAAGTCCCAGCTCCGGGACGGTATAACGGTATCAGTGAACACATTTTATAAGTGTTAAGTTCTGCGTGTGCAAGGAGCTAAACCAAAAGAGCTACCTTTTCCTTGTGCAGCATTACTGCTGCACAAGATGGCTCTTTCAGTAACAAACGACGGGGGGGGGACAGGTTCCCTTACATTTAGGTTGTTGTGCCAGCGTGGCGGTCGCAGGACACATTGCCGGCTACACAGCTGGGGATCAGCTGACGTTACTGAAACCCAATAACACTGGGTCGTATGTTTTTACTGTGCAGCCTGCACTTCTGAGCCGCAACTGGCGGTGTTGGAGCCCAGGAATAGCAGTTCAGGGGGTAGAAAGATGAACACAGCAGGAGACCTGGATGACACCCAATTACTTAATCAGGCAGAGGAGTGGCAAATTCCTGCGAGATCCAGGCCTGGTTCATTTTCAGGAAAGTAAGCCGGTCAACGATATCGGAGGACAGTCGCATGCGACGGTCTGTTAGTACACCACCTGCGGCACTAAAGACACGTTCCGATAAGACACTAGCCGCAGGGCAAGCCAGCACCTCCAATGCATACTGGCTTAGCTCTGGCCATGTATCCAGCTTAGAGACCCAAAACTTGAACGGGGAAGAGCCGTCTGGGAGTACAGTAAGAGGGCAAGCCATGTAGTCTGTCACCATCTGACGGAACCGTTGCCTCCTGCTGACTGGAGCCGCCGGTGATGGTGTAGACATTTGGGGCGGGCACACAAAAGTGTGCCAGAGTTGTGCCATACTGGGCTTGCCTTGGGCAGAGGCACTGCTTCTGCTCCCTCTTTGGGCAGAGCCTCCCCCACTGCCTCGACGCACTGAGCTGCTTTGTAAAGCACTAGCAGCACTCCTCTCAGTTGGACAGGAGAAGATGATGGAATTCACCAGTGTGCCGTGGTACTCCCGCAATTTACGCTCCCGGGTCAACGCTGGGATGAGGTTTTGGACGTTGTCCCGGTAGCGAGGATCGAGGAGGGTGAACACCCAATAATCAGGTATGTTGAGAATGTGGTCGATGCGGCGGTCGTTTCTCAGGCACTGCAGCATGAAATCCACCATGTGCTGCAGAGTGCCAACTGGCCCAGAAACGCTGTCCCCTGCTTGAGACATGATCTCTGCCCGCTCGTCATCACCCCACCCTCGCTGTACACACTGACCACTGGACAATTGTGTCGCTCCCTCCTCTGGACGGAGCTCTTCCTCCACCATTGACTCCTCCTCATCCTCCTCACAAATTGGCCCCTGCGTACCCCTTTGTGAGGAACCACGTGGCGCTGACTCTCCAGAAGCTGATGGAAAAGGTGACTCCTCATCCTCCACCTCTTCCACAACATCATCCCTTAACCCTTGCAAAGTTTGCTGAAGCAGGCAGATAAGGGGGACAGTCATGCTGACTAGTGCATCATCTGCACTTGCCATCCGCGTGGAATAATCAAAAGGACGCAAAACCTGGCAGACGTCCTTCATAGTGGCCCACTCTGTGGTTGTGAAGTCTGATCGGCGCTGACTGCGACTTCTTTGCGCCTGATGCAGCTGGTACTCCATATATGCTTGCTGCTGCTCACACAACCGCTCCAACATATGTAACGTGGAATTCCACCGGGTAGGTAGGTCACATATGATGCGGTGTTCCGGAAGGCGGAATCGGCGCTGCAGAGCAGCAATGCGGGATCTGGCCAAGCTGGAACGCCGCAATTGAGCACACTCTAGGCGGACCTTGTGCAGCAGGGCATCAAGATCCGGATAGTCCCTCAGAAAACTCTGCACAACCAAATTGAGCACATGTGCCAGACATGGGATGTGAGTGAGGTTGCCAAGGGCCAAAGCTGCCACCAGATTTCGGCCATTGTCACACACTACCATGCCTGTTGTGAATTCTGTGGCAGAGCTCCCTCCTGTGGTCACAAGTGGTACTTCGGCTGATTCTCTCTGGGAGCTTCCGTTTGTGGAGGAAACTGGTACTGCTGCTTCTGAGTTTCCTTCCTCAGGTGATCTGGTGAGGTCGTTAGGTGCTTCTCTACTTAACCCCACCTAATGCTTTGATTCATGCTTCCTGTCAATGTTCCAGTGTTGGACTTGTGTTTCTCTGGATCATTCCTGTGGCCTGCCGCTCTGCATAGCTCAGTGCTTCTTTGCTATTTGTTGCTATTTTTTCTGTCCAGCTTGTCTATTTGTTTTGCTGGAAGCTCTGGGACGCAAAGGGTGTACCTCCGTGCCGTTAGTTCGGTACGGAGGGTCTTTTTTGTCCCTTTGCGTGGTTTTCTTTAGGGTTTTGTGTAGACCGCAAAGTTATCTTTCCTATCCTCGTTCTGTCTAGAATATCGGGCCTCACTTTGCTGAATCTATTTCATCCCTACGTTTGTCTTTTCATCTTACTCACAGTCATTATATGTGGGGGGCTGCCTTTTCCTTTGGGGTATTTCTCTGAGGCAAGGTAGGCTTATTTTTTCTATCTTCAGGCTAGTTAGTTTCTCAGGCTGTGCCGAGTTGCATAGGGAGCTTTAGGCGCAATCCACGGCTGCCTCTAGTTGTGTTTGGAGAGGATCAGGGATTGCGGTCTGCAGAGTTCCCACGTCTCAGAGCTCGTTCTATTATTTTGGGTTATTGTCAGATCACTGCATGTGCTCTGACCTCCATGTCCATTGTGATACTGAATTGCCTTTCATAACAGTACAGGAAGCCAAAAGTACTAATGATTCTCAATAGAGGGAAAAAAGAAGTTCTGAGACCATTTTTTTTTTCTTGGCTTTGTGTTTTGTCTTTTTTTTCCCCTAGACATTTGGGTGGTTCAGTACACAGGTGTAGCGATGGACATTAGAAGTCTGTCTTCATTTGTGGATCAGCTCTCGGCAAGAGTACAAAAGATTCAAGACACTATTGATCAGAAATCTATGTTAGAACCAAGAATTAATATTCCTGATTTGTTTTTTGGAGATAGAACTAAGTTTCTGAGTTTCAAAAATAATTGTAAGTTATTTCTGGCCTTGAAACCTCGTTCCTCTGGTGATCCAGTTCAACAGGTTTTGATTATTATTTATTTTTTGCGCGGCGACCCTCAGGACTGGGCATTTTCTCTTGTGCCAGGAGATCCTGCATTAAGTAATATCAATGCGTTTTTCATGGCGCTCGGATTGCTGTACGATGAGCCTAATTCAGTGGATCAGGCAGAAAAGAATTTGCTGGCTCTTTGTCAGGGTCAGGATGAGATAGAGGTATATTGCCAGAAATTTAGAAAATGGTAAGTGCTCACTCAATGGAATGAGTCTGCGCTGGCAGCTATGTTCAGAAAGGGTCTCTCTGAAGCTCTTAAGGATGTCATGGTGGGATTTCCTATGCCTGCTGGTTTGAATGAGTCTATGTCTTTGGCTATTCAGATCGGTCGACGCTTGCGTGATCGTAAATCTGTGCACCATTTGGCGGTATTACCTGAGCTTAAACCTGAGCCTATGCAGTGCGATAGGACTTTGACCAGAGTTGAACAGCAAGAACACAGACGTCTGAATGGGCTGTTTTTCTACTGTGATGATTCCACTCATGCTATCTCTGATTGTCCTAAGCGCACTAAGCGGTTCGCTAGGTCTGCCACCATTGGTACGGTACAGTCAAAATTTCTTCTGTCCGTTACCTTGATCTGCTCTTTGTCATCATATTCTGTCATGGCGTTTGTGGATTCAGGCGCTGCTCTGAATTTGGTGGACTTGGAATATGCTAAGCGTTGTGGGTTTTTCTTGGAGCCCTTGCAGTGTCCTATTCCATTGAGAGGTATTGATGCTACGCCTTTGGCCAAGAATAAGCCTCAATACTGTACCCAGCTGACCATGTGCATGGCTCCTGCACATCAGGAGGATATTCGCTTTCTGGTGTTGCATAATCTGCATGATGTGGTCGTGTTGGGGTTGCCATGGCTACAAGCCCATAATCCAGTATTGGATTGGAAATCCATGTCGGTGTCCAGCTGGGGTTGTCAGGGGGTACATGGTGATGTTCCATTTTTGTCAATTTCGTCATCCACCCCTTCTGAGGTTCCAGAGTTCTTGTCTGATTACCGGGATGTATTTGATGAGCCCAAGTCCGATGCCCTACCTCCGCATAGGGATTGTGATTGTGCTATCAATTTGATTCCTGGTGGTAAATTCCCAAAAGGTCGACTGTTTAATTTATCTGTGCCTGAGCACACCGCTATGCGCAGTTATGTGAAGGAATCCCTGGAGAAGGGGCATATTCGCCCGTCATCGTCGCCATTAGGAGCAGGGTTTTTTTTTGTAGCCAAAAAGGATGGTTCGCTGAGACCTTGTATAGATTATCGCCTTCTTAATAAGATCACTGTTAAATTTCAGTACCCCTTGCCTTTGTTATCTGATTTGTTTGCTCGGATTAAGGGGGCTAGTTCGTTCACCAAGATTGATCTTCGTGGTGCGTATAATCTGGTGCGAATCAGGCGAGGCGATGAATGGAAAACTGCATTTAATACGCCCGAGGGTCATTTTGAGTATCTAGTGATGCCATTCGGACTTGCCAATGCTCCATCAGTGTTTCAGTCCTTTATGCATGACATCTTCCGAGAGTACCTGGATAAATTCCTGATTGTGTACTTGGATGACATTTTGATCTTCTCGGATGATTGGGAGTCTCATGTGAAACAGGTCAGAACGGTTTTTCAGGTCCTGCGTGCTAATTCTTTGTTTGTGAAGGGATCAAAGTGTCTCTTTGGTGTGCAGAAGGTTTCATTTTTGGGGTTCATCTTTTCCCCTTATACTATCGAGATGGATCCTGTTAAGGTCCAAGCCATCCATGACTGGACTCAGCCGACATCTCTGAAAAGTCTGCAAAAGTTCCTGGGCTTTGCTAATTTTTATCGTCGCTTCATCTGCAATTTTTCTAGTATTGCCAAACCATTGACCGATTTGACCAAGAAGGGTGCTGATTTGGTCAATTGGTCTTCTGCTGCTGTGGAAGCTTTTCAAGAGTTGAAGCGTCGTTTTTCTTCTGCCCCTGTGTTGTGTCAACCTGATGTTTCTCTTCCGTTCCAGGTCGAGGTTGATGCTTCTGAGATTGGAGCAGGGGCTGTTTTGTCGCAGAGAGGTTCTGATTGTTCAGTGATGAAACCATGCGCTTTTTTTTCCAGGAAGTTTTCGCCTGCTGAGCGGAATTATGATGTGGGCAACCGAGAGTTGCTGGCCATGAAGTGGGCATTCGAGGAGTGGCGTCATTGGCTTGAAGGAGCTAAGCATCGCGTGGTGGTATTGACTGATCATAAGAACCTGACTTATCTCGAGTCTGCTAAGCGTTTGAATCCTAGACAGGCTCGTTGGTCGCTGTTTTTCGCCCGTTTTGACTTTGTGATTTCGTACCTTCCGGGCTCTAAAAATGTGAAGGCGGATGCTCTGTCTAGGAGTTTTGTGCCCGACTCTCCGGGTTTATCTGAGCCGGCGGGTATCCTCAAGGAAGGAGTAATTGTGTCTGCCATCTCCCCTGATTTGCGGCGGGTGCTGCAAAAATTTCAGGCTAATAAACCTGATCGTTGTCCAGCGGAGAAACTGTTTGTCCCGGAGAGGTGGACAAATAAAGTGATCTCTGAGGTTCATTGTTCGGTGTTGGCTGGTCATCCTGGAATCTTTGGTACCAGAGAGTTAGTGGCTAGATCCTTTTGGTGGCCATCTCTGTCGCGGGATGTGCGTTCTTTTGTGCAGTCCTGTGGGATTTGTGCTCGGGCTAAGCCCTGCTGTTCTCGTGCCAGTGGGTTGCTTTTGCCCTTGCCGGTCCCGAAGAGACCTTGGACACATATCTCTATGGATTTTATTTCAGATCTTCCCGTCTCTCAAAAGATGTCAGTCATTTGGGTGGTCTGTGATCGCTTTTCTAAGATGGTCCATCTGGTACCCTTGTCCAAGTTGCCTTCCTCCTCTGATTTGGTGCCATTGTTCTTCCAGCATGTGGTTCGTTTGCATGGCATTCCAGAGAATATCGTTTCTGACAGAGGTTCCCAGTTTGTTTCGAGGTTTTGGCGAGCCTTTTGTGGTAGGATGGGCATTGACTTGTCTTTTTCCTCGGCTTTTCATCCTCAGACTAATGGCCAGACCGAACGAACCAATCAGACCTTGGAAACCTATCTGAGATGCTTTGTTTCTGCCGATCAGGATGACTGGGTGTCCTTTTTGCCTTTGGCTGAGTTCGCCCTTAATAATCGGGCCAGCTCGGCTACCTTGGTTTCGCCATTTTTCTGCAATTCTGGGTTCCCTCCTCGTTTCTCTTCAGGACAGGTTGAGTCTTCGGACTGTCCTGGTGTGGATACTGTGGTGGACAGGTTGCAGCAGATTTGGACTCATGTAGTGGACAATTTGACCTTGTCCCAGGAGAAGGCTCAACGTTTCGCTAATCGCAGATGCCGTGTGGGTCCCCGACTTCGTGTTGGGGATCTGGTTTGGTTATCTTCTCATCATATTCCTATGAAGGTTTCCTCTCCAAAGTATAAACCTCGTTTCATTGGTCCTTATAGGATTTCTGAGGTTATTAATCCTGTGTCTTTTCGTCTGACCCTCCCAGATTCTTTTTTCATACATAACGTCTTCCATAGGTCATTGCTGCGGAGATACGTGGCACCTATGGTTCCATCTGTTGACCCTCCTGCCCCGGTTTTGGTGGAGGGGGAATAGGAGTATATTGTGGAGAAGATTTTGAAATCTCGTGTTTCAAGACGGAAACTCCAGTATCTGGTTAAATGGAAGGGTTATGCTCAGGAGGATAATTCCTGGGTTTTTGCCTCTGATGTCCATGCTCCCGATCTTGTTCGTGCCTTTCATGTGGCTCATCCTGGTCGGCCTGGGGGCTCTGGTGAGGGTTCGGTGACCCCTCCTCAAGGGGGGGTACTGTTGTGAATTCTGTGGCAGAGCTCCCTCCTGTGGTCACAAGTGGTACTTCGGCTGATTCTCTCTGGGAGCTTCCGTTTGTGGAGGAAACTGGTACTGCTGCTTCTGAGTTTCCTTCCTCAGGTGATCTGGTGAGGTCGTTAGGTGCTTCTCTACTTAACCCCACCTAATGCTTTGATTCATGCTTCCTGTCAATGTTCCAGTGTTGGACTTGTGTTTCTCTGGATCATTCCTGTGGCCTGCTGCTCTGCATAGCTAAGTGCTTCTTTGCTATTTGTTGCTATTTTTTCTGTCCAGCTTGTCTATTTGTTTTGCTGGAAGCTCTGGGACGCAAAGGGTGTACCTCCGTGCCGTTAGTTCAGTACGGAGGGTCTTTTTTGCCCCTTTGCGTGGTTTTCTTTAGGGTTTTGTGTAGACCGCAAAGTTATCTTTACTATCCTCGTTCTGTCTAGAATATCGGGCCTCACTTTGCTGAATCTGTTTCATCCCTACGTTTGTCTTTTCATCTTACTCACAGTCATTATATGTGGGGGGCTGCCTTTTCCTTTGGGGTATTTCTCTGAGGCAAGGTAGGCTTATTTTTTCTATCTTCAGGCTAGTTAGTTTCTCAGGCTGTGCCGAGTTGCATAGGGAGCTTTAGGCGCAATCCACGGCTGCCTCTAGTTGTGTTTAGAGAGGATCAGGGATTGCGGTCTGCAGAGTTCCCACGTCTCAGAGCTCGTTCTATTATTTTGGGTTATTGTCAGATCACTGTATGTGCTCTGACCTCCATGTCCATTGTGATACTGAATTGCCTTTCATAACACATGCCTGGCTGGAGATTCGCTGGCAGTAACCACACATCGCTCTCCTGCTTGATGGCATTCCAGAGCTCCTGTGCTGTGTGGCTTCGATTCCCCAATGAAACAAGTTTCAAGACGGCCTGCTGACGTTTGGCCACGGCTGTGCTCATGTCGGTCATAGGTAAACGTTCACGGGTCCATGTGGAGGTGGACTGTGACGGCTCCTGCAGAGTTGATTCTGAGGAACTTTTGTAAGAGGAGGAGTCAATGCGTACAGACTGGATTCCTGCAATCCTTGGAGTGGGCAGGACACGTCCTGCGCCACTCGCACGATCTGTACCTGGCTCAACAACATTAACCCAATGGGCAGTGAGGGAAACGTATCGCCCCTGTCCATGCTGACTGGTCCACGCATCGGTGGTGAGGTGGACCTTGCTACTGACGGCGTTCAGTAGCGCATGTTTTATGTTTCCCTCAACATGCCTGTGCAGGGCAGGGACAGCTTGCCTGCTGAAGTAAAAGCGGCTGGGCACCTTGTACTGTGGGACTGCCAATGCCATCAAGTCACGGAAGCTGTCAGTCTCCACCAGCCTGAACGAGAGCATTTCCAGGGAAAACAGTTTGGCAATGCCTGCATTCAGAGCCTGTGCTCGGGGGTGGTTGGCCGAGAATGCCCGCCTTTTCTCCCATGCCTGTACTACCGATGGCTGTAGAGTAGACTGGAAGTGTGAGGATGACTGGGAAGGTGGTGCTGTGGTTGGAATTACACAAGGTCTCTGGACAACAGTGCCAGAGGTTCTTCCATGGCAATCCTGGGAGGAAGCCAAACCAGCTGTGCGTGAGCTGGGGGAAGAGGCAACACGAGCTGAAGAGGTGGTAGCTGCCGCTGTTGGTTGGCCTACATCTTCAGTCTGTTTCTGTAACTCCACCACGTGCCTGGTCCGCACATGTTTCCACATATTTGTGGTATTGAGGTTGCTGACATTTTTCCCTCTTTTTACTTTCTGATGACACAGCTTGCATTTGACAAAACAAATGTCATCTGCAACTGTGTCAAAAAAGGACCAGGCACTGCAAGTCTTGGGAGCGCCCTTTTTGGTTTTGGAAAAGACAGGCTCCTAACGGGTGCCAAAGTGGAGGCTACAGGCTCCGCAGTCTTCCCCTTCCCTCTCCCTCTTTGGCCCGTAAGGGGAATCTCTTCCTCAGAGCTGCTCCCACCACCTTCCTGTTCCTCACGCCACGATGGGTAAACGACCTCATCATCTCGACTACCCTCTGCCACCAACTGCTCCTCCTGGGTAGTCTCGGCAGCACAGTACGCACCAGAAAGCGTCACCTGAGTTTCATCATCAGATGCGTACTGCGCTGTGGTCACCGGAGGCACTGGCCCACCCGCCTCTTCAGAGTCAGAGAGACAAAGCTTTTGGGCATCACTGCACACTGCCTCTTCTTCCATTTCTCCAATGCTGCTTGGTTGGCCCCCTGTTTCCAAGCCAAGAGATTCAGAGAACAGAAGTAGAGACGGCTCCTGTCCTGGGCTCTCTGACTGCCTGGCCAATTTGGCAGGTGGTGAAGAGACAGATGGCTGCTCTCCAGTGGTCTGTGCCTGAGAGGATGTGGCACTAACTGAAGTCGATGCCGAGGCATTAGCTGCCATCCACCCGACAACGGCTTCAATTTGGTCTTCACGCAGCAGCGGTGCACAGCGCTCTCCGACAAAGCTGCGCATGAAGGACTGTTCCCTGCTGAAACTGAGTGACGACGAGTCACCGGTGCCCGCAGCAGGCACAGAATCACCACGTCCTCTCCCTGCTCCTCTCCCTGCTCCGCGCCCACGCCCACGTGCCTTACTCCCTGCCCTCTTCATCTTGGTTGACAGGTAAAGATAAGCAGAAAAGTACTAAGGCCTTAGTGTGCTTATTCCTGAAATGCTCCTCCTAACAGGTGTAAGAAACACTAGTGTTGTAAAGTGTGGACTAAACTTTATTATTTTTCAAATGTGGCCTACACAAGTGTTAAGTTGTGTTTGGTGAACTTTACTTTTTTTTTTTTTGCAGATCGGGCTACAGAGCTAGTTTAAATCACACGGAGACCGTGCAGACAGCCGTAAACGGCGCTGCAAGGACCAAAAAAACTCCTCTAGGTTATCCTATTTAGTGTTTTTCCACTATTTAGCTGGAGACGGGTGGAAAGACACTAATAGGGAATTTTTTTTTTTAATTTTAAACAGGCTGCACTATTTGAAAAAAAGGAAAATTTTTTTCAAGGTATGAGGCAGTAACGCACCCTGAGCTGAATCCAACCGGCTATGGCTGCACACAGACTACAGGGCGAGCTGCGCTCACACAGAGACCGTGCAGACAGGCGTAAACGGCGCTGCAAGGCCCAAAAAAAACCCTCTAGGTTAGCCTATGTAGTGTTTTTCCACAATTTAGCTGGAGACGGGTGGAAAAACACTAATAGGAAATTTTTTTTTAAAAGTTTAAACATGCTGCACTATTTGAAAAAAAAGGAAATTTTTTTTCAAGGTATGAGGCAGTAACGCACCCTGAGCTGAATCCAACCGGCTATGGCTGCACACAGACTACAGGGCGAGCTGCGCTCACACAGAGACCGTGCAGACAGCCGTAAACGGCGCTGCAAGGCCCAAAAAAAACCCTCTAGGTTATCCTATGTAGTGTTTTTCCACAATTTAGCTGGAGTCGGGTGGAAAAACACTAATAGGAATTTTTAAAAAAATTTTTAAACAGGCTGCACTATTTGAAAAAAAGGAAAATTTTTCTCAAGGTATGAGGCAGTAACGAACCCTGAGCTGAATCCAACCGGCTATGGCTGCACACAGACTACAGGGCGAGCTGGGCTCACACGGAGACCGTGCAGACAGCCGTAAACGGCGCTGCAAGGCCCAAAAACCCCCCTCTAGGTTATCCAATGTAGTGTTTTTCCACAATTTAGCTGGAGCCGGGTGGAAAAACACTAATAGGAAATTTGAGAAAAAATGTGCAGCAGGCTGCACTATGAGCAAAAAAGGACAACTGTGTGAGGCAGTGTGAACCCTCCCTGAGCTGAATACAACCGGGTATATGGCTGCACACAGACTACAGAGTGAGCTGCACACACACACACACAGAAACTTTGCAGAACGCTGTTAAAACAGCGCTGCAAGGCAAGAGCAAGGTGAACAGTGAAGAACACAGCGTTTTGCTAAATTAGCCTTTGGAAAGGAAAATAAAGCAATTAGCTATCTCAACTGGCCCTCAGTTAGAACACAGCGTCCTGTCCCTAACTGAAATCACAGCAGAGTGAGCGCAAAATGGCGGCAGCGTTTTTTATAGCGCAGAGTGACATCATTTCAGCAGCCAATCACAGCCTTGCCAGTACTTACATGCCCACCATGCTAAACAGGATGTGCCCACACTTCCAATCATTTCTCATTGGCTGCTGCGTTCAGTTTGAATTCTGGGAACTTCCGATTCCGGTATCCGATACGCGGGAAGTATCGGAATTCGGTATCGGAATTCCGATACCGCAAATATCGGCCGATACCCGATACTTGCGGTATCGGAATGCTCAACACTATTCCTGACCAAACCTCTCTGGTATTATTGTGGGACAGTTTCTTTTCAAGTTTAATTCTGAAGGCTTCCTGGGCCTCCTTTATTTTATGCTTCAATTCATGCTGTATCATTTTAATTTCCTCTTTGTCACCCAGTTTAAATGCCTTTTTTTTCCTGTTGAGCAAATGCTTCAACTCCTTTGTTATCCATGGCTTGTTGTTTGCAAAACACCTAATCTTTTTAGTCGGCACCAACATATCAGTGCAGAAGTTAATGTAGTCAGTCACTCTACCAACCACTTCATTAACATTTGTATACTCGTCCATTGTTTATAGCACATGAGCCAGCTGATGAATACTCTCATCAACTTCTCCTGCTTTCACTGTTATTATCAGCAGTAGTCCCATCAGCCGACACCAGTGACCAGAGGTAAACTTTTCATGCACATGACAGCATAACAAACACCCGGGGGCCAAACCCAAACAGTAACATGGACTTCTTGGTTAAGTCTGTGCCCGAACAGTAGATTTTCGGTACAGAAACTGTTTCAGTTTGCATATCTCTAATCCTTTGAGCTAATTGTGTAGTTCATCCAACAGTCTGCATTTCATCATACAAATCCTTCCTGCTAATTGTGTTGTCCATCCACCAGTCCTCATTTCAGCATATAAGAAAATTTGTGCCAATTGTGTGGTTCAGGCACAAGTCCACATTTCAGAATATCAATCCTTTGTGCCAATTGTGTGGTCCAGCCACCAGTCCATCTTTCAGCATCTAAATCCCTTGTTCTAATTGTGTGATCCAGCCAGCTGTACACATTTCATCTGACTGGGCAGTGGGTGACTCTGGTGGCTGCAGAGGCACGTGTGGAAGGGACTGCTCCAAGAATTCTTCAAATCCCCAAGACTTGCTGGACAAATCTCTGTATCTAAACCTTCCTTCACTGCTTGTTCCTCCTCCACCTCCTTCTGGGTATCCAATTGCACCCTCAACCCATCCCTTAAAGAGATACATGTTCCAACAGTGCAAAAAGAAGCAGTGACAAACTCTGGTGCAGTATGCAATTTTGCACAGCTTGGATCAATGCAGTATGGACGTGGTGCAAATTACGCTTTTGTGTGGGCACAGATGAAGGACCTCTGCACCTTTCTGCAAAGTTTTGAAATGCCTACAAAGATGGTTAGCGCTGACAATCATCATCACTATTATGGTCTTAAACACACTGGAGAACATTATGAATAGTCTAAAGGAGGAGGTGGTGGTCCCAGAGAAAGAGAAGGAGGAAAAGGAGGATGCGGAAGGGATAAAAATATCTCCAAGTTCTGAACTGTTGTCCATGGGAGGGAGGATTACAATGATTGGGAGGAGGCTCATGGTACCAGATAAACTGTTAGTCAAGTTGCAGGAATTGAGGAAAAAATGGAGGTGGAAGAGTTGATGGGCTCACAACTGTCAGGTGACAAACAAGAAAATGATGCCATCTCTTTTTTTCCATGGCTGGCAGGAAGAGATGAAGGAAGCAAACTTGATTTTTATTCCGCCACCAACACACCATGGACTTGGACCTCATGTAAGCTCTTAGCAAATGAGCGCCTTCATGCTGCACTATCTGCAATATGATGCCAGTATTGTTTCGATTAGAAAAAGTTCTGACTACTGGGTTGACACTCCTTGGTACAAGAGTAAATTTTGCCAGATGCTTCTTCCCTTTGAAAGGGATGTGCTCATGCTGGCGTATCGAAGCACTCTTGTAGACAAGGTTAAGAGTGGTTTACCCCAAGACAGCATTGAGTCACACAGTATGCATTGCGGTTCCAGCCCTGGGAATGTCAAGTTATCAATGCAAAATCAATAACAGCAACTGCAGTGTAAGTGGCAGAAGCAATTTCTCTGAGTCGCTTCACACATTTTTTAGACCATCCTGTGCATCAGCAGAACAGAGTACAAGTCTTATGCATATTGAACGACTGCAGAGAATGATGCAGGAGTCTCTAATGCTTAATATTGATGCCATAAGGGTTTTTTTTTACCCTTTTGCATTTTGGTCTTCAAAACTGGGCGAGCTTGCCAGTAATGCTTTGGAGGTTCTGTCATGCCCGGCAGCCAACGTTCTCTTAGAACGTGTCTTCAGAGCTGCTTGTGGTGTCCTGTATGCTGCATCCATCTTGCATTATTGCAGTCTGTGACACCTTTGTTTTGGCTTCTGAGGCTGCTATTGCTACTGCTCCTGTTGTTATTAACAAGCACAACTATCAGAAGGTGTGTCAACCACTACTACCTTTACAATTGCCTTGTTCTTTTGCAGGAACTAATATTACTCTTATTCCTTCTGAGTCACAACAAGCCAAATTTTTGGTAAATGGAGACTCCAAGTTGGATCTCCATCAGAGGGGTTTCCTGTAGAGGAAGGGATGACAGAGGCCCATTATACTATTTCTTCTCCGGGGAAACTGATGCCACTTTAGTGGTGTGTGCCAATAATTTTTTGAAATGTGGAGACTCCAAGTTGGGTCTCAATCTTTTTCCAGTGAAAGAAGTTCTTCTGACTTAGAAATGCATAGAATAAAGCCACAATTTATTATTAAACCACATGGACTGATGTCTCGCCAATCATTCATCAGCGCAGAGGATTTCAACTAAACAATTCTTCTGGATAAGCGCCTTGTAGGTTATGGTGTAATCCGTGGATCTGCAGCAACTGTAAAATACTACAAACACAAAAGAAGTTTAATCAGGTTAACAATCTAATGCTTATAACCCTATTTTATGTGAACAAAACCCCTATTTTGCACCATATTCTCTCATCAGCTTTTTTCTTTCCAATGTGCTGACTCTTCATGCACAGCTGATGCAATAGAATGACATCACTACATCCACTGTTTCACATGATGATTGGTGGAAGAAAGGGCTGGTGCCCCTTCCTCCACTAAAGAATTCACTCCTGTTTACAATGCATACCAAGGATGCAGATACCTGTGGTTGTGGGCAGCAGACAGGCTGAGGAGGGCATGGTGCAGCAGGTCGGCCACTGATTTTAGCCCCCTGGCTATTTTGATCTGCAAGCCAGACGGGGACAGCCAGAGGGCAGGATGTTGCCAGCATGCCGCACTTTGTCCAGGTCTGGAGTATAGCATTTAGAAAAAAAAATTCCTCATCTCATCTCTACACGCATATGGGATCAACTCCACCTATTCTTCTGTTGTGGATGCTGCTAGGACTGCTGATTAACAGGTGTATATGTGAAAAGAGGGGAAAAAAGCTTTTGAGAGTATCCATCCATTTGCACCTGATGGGATTCTCGTGTTGTTAGCCTCTTCAAAGAGGCTAAATTTTAAGAGGGGACAAATCTGTCAGTGTACTAGTTTACTGCCACATTATGGCTGCTTCAGGTCCTGAAAATCAATGTTACACACTTCAGAATGTGAAAAGGAAGGAATAGGGGAAGGAAAAGGAGGTTGAGGAAGAGAGGCAACTGGTGTATGTGGAAAGGGACAGTAAGTTGGCATAGCTGAGGAATGAGATGTTTATATAATATAGTGCTTATCTATTTAAAGGGAACCTGTCAGTAGGATTTTGCTAAGTAAAGAGCAGACATGGCCATATCGGCACTTTAATACTTGTTATTATGGATAGGGTCTATTTTCAGTGCTGTGAAATCTACAAGTCATCCATTCAAGTTCTCAATCTGCTCTTGCACTGTCCACCGCATACAGGGGACCAGCAAGGTAAAGCAACGGGGGTGGTAACATATCATCGCTGCTCAGTACATCATGCCAATGAAGGCAACATCAGAATAGAGGCGACCATGCATGCGCCACAAACAGCTGCCATTTTGTTTGAAATCTAATGTTTTTACAGAGACCACATAGAATACTGCAGTGACATGATATTTAAAATAGGAGGTAAGTCATGTACATATCAGTGCTCTGTCATTGAATTGCAGGAGGATGATAGATGTGTCAGAGCATTAAGAAAAGACCCTAGCCACAGTCCCGCCCTGATGCATTGAGAAATGATTATAAACATAAGGATGAATAAACTCGGGGAGATCAAAACATCCAACACCACGGAGACACCATCACGTGTTTCTCAACGCAGTGATCTAGAACACTGCTCCCATCCCTTATGGGAAATATGCAAATGCATGTAGAAAAGCCGAGGAGACACCATCACGTGTTTCTCAACGCAAGCAATAAATAACCAGGTCTTTCACTGGGAAGGAACAACCACGGGAAGGGCGGCATCCAAAAGGAAAACCACCTATGCCAAAACATGATATCCATCCACAGACAGCTGTTTCGGGATATTTGCCCTCATCAGTGTGGAGTAGGAAACTGTCTATTGGGAGCAGTGCCTGGTAAAAGGACTATAAACATAAGGATGAGAAATGAGCATTGAGAAATGATTACAGGAAATCTTGAAGCAGAGATAGCAGAAAAACCACAAAACGGTTTTCTTCATTGCAGGCATCTTTGTATTCATTATTAAAGGGCCCACATTGTTAGGACTGGCGGAACGCACCAAGTACAAGATGAAATGGCACTAGGTGCGTTCGCAGTCCGAGGTCCACCATGCAGGTAAAAACCCTGCTGCTAGTAAGACGGACTATATGGCGGTACTACAAGTATACACGCACGGGTTAACTACACCCTGCGTGAAGGAAGCGATCCTGTTGCGTCACAGGACCGCGGTACCGCACATAGAGCGTGAGCAAGTAGTCAGCGAACTCAACCCCAACTAGGATTGAAGTCCGATTAGACACTTGCTGGCACAACACCGCAACTGGGTGTGTAAGGAAACTAAATAAGAATATAAAGGCACAAGAGTGCGTGCGGTGCCGCACAGACGGACGCCACTAACCACCCAGGCTTGGGTCAGGAAAGCGCAGAGCAAGCGCACGGCGCCGTACAGGTGGACACAGCAACTGGTAGCTTGTTGTGAATTCTGTGGCAGAGCTCCCTCCTGTGGTCACAAGTGGTACTTCGGCTGATTCTCTCTGGGAGCTTCCGTTTGTGGAGGGAAGTGGTACTGCGGCTTCTGAGTTTCCTCCCTCAGGTGATCTGGTGAGGTCGTTAGGTGCTTCTCTACTTAACTCCACCTAATGCTTTGATCCATGCTTCCTGTCAATGTTCCAGTGTTGGACTTGTTTTTCCCTGGATCATTCCTGTGGCCTGCTGCTCTGCATAGCTAAGTTCTTCTTTGCTATTTGTTTGCTATTTTTTCTGTCCAGCTTGTCTAATTGTTTTGCTGGAAGCTCTGGGACGCAAAGGGTGTACCTCCGTGCCGTTAGTTCGGTACGGAGGGTCTTTTTGCCCCCTTTGCGTGGTTTTCTTTAGGGTTTTGTGTAGACGGCAAAGTTATCTTTCCTATCCTCGCTCTGTTAAGAAAGTCGGGCCTCACTTTGCTGAATCTATTTCATTCCTACGTTTGTCTTTTCATCTTAACTCACAGTCATTATATGTGGGGAGCTGCCTTTTCCTTTGGGGTGTTTCTCTGAGGCAAGGTAGGCTTATTTTCGATCTTCAGGCTAGTTAGTTTCTCAGGCTGTGCCGAGTTGCATAGGCAGAGTTAGGCGCAATCCACGGCTGCCTCTAGTGTTGTTTGGAGAGGATTAGGGATTGCGGTCTGCAGAGTTCCCACGTCTCAGAGCTCGTTCTATTATTTTGGGTTATTGTCAGATCACTGTATGTGCTCTGACCGCTATGTCCATTGTGATACTGAATTGCCTATCACAACAGTACAGGAAGCCAAAAGTGCTAATGATTCTCAATAGAGGGAAAAAAGAAGTTCTGAGACCATTTTTTTTCTTTGCACTGTGTTTTGCCTTTTTTTTCCCCTAGACATTTGGGTGGTTCAGGACACAGGTGTAGCAATGGACATTAAACGTCTGTCTTCATGTGTGGATCAGCTCACGGCAAGAGTTCAAAATATTCAAGATTTTGTGGTTCAGAATTCTTTGTTAGAACCGAGAATTCCTATTCCAGATTTGTTTTTTGGAGATAGAACTAAATTTCTGAGTTTCAAAAATAATTGTAAACTGTTTCTGGCTTTGAAACCTCGCTCCTCTGGTGACCCAGTTCAACAGGTTAGGATTGTCATTTCTTTTTTGCGTGGCGACCCTCAGGACTGGGCATTTTCTCTTGCGTCAGGAGATCCTGCATTAAGTAATATCGATGCGTTTTTCCTGGCGCTTGGATTGCTGTACGATGAGCCTAATTCAGTGGATCAGGCAGAAAAAAATTTGCTGGCTCTTTGTCAGGCTAAGGATGAGATAGAGATATATTGCCAGAAATTTAGAAAGGGGTCCGTGCTCACTCAATGGAATGAATCTGCGCTGGCAGCTATATTCAGAAAGGGTCTCTCTGAAGCCCTTAAGGATGTCATGGTGGCATTTCCTATGCCTGCTGGTTTGAATGAGTCTATGTCTTTGGCCATTCAGATCGGTCGACGCTTGCGTGAGCGTAAATCTGTGCACCATTTGGCGGTATTACCTGAGATTAAACCTGAGCCTATGCAGTGCGATAGGACTATGACCAGAGTTGAGCGGCAAGAACACAGACATCTGAATGGGCTGTGTTTCTACTGTGGTGATTCCACTCATACTATCTCTGATTGTCCTAAGCGCACTAAGCGGTTCGCTAGGTCTGCCACCATTGGTACAGTACAGTCAAAATTTCTTCTATCCGTTACCTTGATCTGCTCTTTGTCATCGTATTCTGTCATGGCGTTTGTGGATTCAGGCGCTGCCCTGAATTTGATGGACTTGGCATATGCTAAGCGTTGTGGGTTTTTCTTGGAGCCCTTGCAGTGTCTTATTCCATTGAGAGGAATTGATGCTACGCCTTTGGCCAAGAATAAGCCTCAATACTGGACCCAGCTGACCATGTGCATGGCTCCTGCACATCAGGAGGTTATTCGCTTTCTGGTGTTGCATAATCTGCATGATGTGGTCATGTTGGGGTTGCCATGGCTACAAGTCCATAATCCAGTATTGGATTGGAAATCCATGTCGGTGTCCAGCTGGGGTTGTCAGGGGGTACATGGTGATGTTCCATTTCTGTCAATTTTGTCATCCACCCCTTCTGAGGAGGTTCCAGAGTTCTTGTCTGATTACCGGGATGTATTTGATGAGCCCAAGTTCGATGCCCTACCTCCGCATAGGGATTGTGATTGTGCTATCAATTTGATTCCTGGTAGTAAATTCCCAAAAGGTCGACTGTTTAATTTATCCGTGCCTGAGCACACCGCTATGCGCAGTTATGTGAAGGAATCCCTGGAGAAGGGGCATATTCGCCCGTCATCGTCGCCATTAGGAGCAGGGTTCTTTTTTGTAGCCAAGAAGGATGGTTCGCTGAGACCTTGTATAGATTACCGCCTTCTTAATAAGATCATTGTTAAATTTCAGTACCCCTTGCCATTGTTATCTGATTTGTTTGCTCGGATTAAGGGGGCTAGTTGGTTCACCAAGATAGATCTTCGTGGTGCGTATAATCTGGTGCGAATCAGGCGAGGCGATGAATGGAAAACTGCATTTAATACGCCCGAGGGTCATTTTGAGTATCTAGTGATGCCATTCGGACTTGCCAATGCTCCATCAGTGTTTCAGTCCTTTATGCATGACATTTTTCCGAGAGTACCTGGATAAATTCCTGATTGTGTACTTGGATGACATTTTGATCTTCTCGGATGATTGGGAGTCTCATGTGAAGCAGGTTAGAACGGTTTTTCAGGTCCTGCGTGCTAATTCTTTGTTTGTGAAGGGATCAAAGTGTCTCTTTGGTGTGCAGAAGGTTTCATTTTGGGGGTTCATCTTTTCCCCTTCTACTATCGAGATGGATCCTGTTAAGGTCCAAGTCATCCATGATTGGACTCAGCCGACATCGCTGAAAAGTCTGCAAAAGTTCCTGGGCTTTGCTAATTTTTATCGTCGCTTCATCTGCAATTTTTCTAGTATTGCCAAACCATTGACCGATTTGACCAAGAAGGGTGCTGATTTGGTCAATTGGTCTTCTGCTGCTGTGGAAGCTTTTCAAGAGTTGAAGCGTCGTTTTTCTTCTGCCCCTGTGGTGTGTCAACCAGATGTTTCTCTTCCGTTCCAGGTCGAGGTTGATGCTTCTGAGATTGGAGCAGGGGCTGTTTTGTCACAGAGAGGTTCTGATTGCTCAGTGATGAAACCATGCGCTTTTTTTTCCAGGAAGTTTTCGCCTGCTGAGCGAAATTATGATGTGGGCAACCGAGAGTTGCTGGCCATGAAGTGGGCATTCGAGGAGTGGCGTCATTGGCTTGAAGGAGCTAAGCATCGCGTGGTGGTATTGACTGATCATAAGAACTTGACTTATCTCGAGTCTGCTAAGCGTTTGAATCCTAGACAGGCTCGTTGGTCGCTGTTTTTTGCCCGTTTTGACTTTGTGATTTCATACCTTCCGGGCTCTAAAAATGTGAAGGCAGATGCTCTGTCTAGGAGTTTTGTGCCCGACTCTCCGGGTTTATCTGAGCCGGCGGGTATCCTCAAGGAAGGAGTAATTGTGTCTGCCATCTCCCCTGATTTGCAGCGGTTGCTGCAAAAATTTCAGGCTAATAAACCTGATCGTTGTCCAGCGGAGAAACTGTTTGTCCCTGATAGGTGGACGAATAAAGTTATCTCTGAGGTTCATTGTTCGGTGTTGGCTGGTCATCCTGGAATCTTTGGTACCAGAGAGTTATTGGCTAGATCCTTTTGGTGGCCATCTCTGTCGCGGGATGTGTGTACTTTTGTGCAGTCCTGTGGGATTTGTGCTCGGGCTAAGCCCTGCTGTTCTCGTGCCAGTGGGTTGCTTTTGCCCTTGCCGGTCCCGAAGAGGCCTTGGACACATATCTCTATGGATTTTATTTCAGATCTTCCCGTTTCTCAAAATATGTCAGTCATTTGGGTGGTCTGTGATCGCTTTTCTAAGATGGTCCATCTGGTACCCTTGTCTAAATTGCCTTCCTCCTCTGATTTGGTGCCATTGTTCTTCCAGCATGTGGTTCATTTGCATGGCACTCCAGAGAATATCGTTTCTGACAGAGGTTCCCAGTTTGTTTCGAGGTTTTGGCGAGCCTTTTGTAGTAGGATGGGCATTGACTTGTCTTTTTCCTCGGCTTTCCATCCTCAGACTAATGGCCAGACCGAACGAACCAATCAGACCTTGGAAACCTATCTGAGATGCTTTGTTTCTGCCGATCAGGATGACTGGGTGTCCTTTTTGCCTTTGGCTGAGTTCGCCCTTAATAATCGGGCCAGCTCGGCTACCTTGGTTTCGCCATTTTTCTGCAATTCTGGGTTCCATCCTCGTTTCTCTTCAGGACAGGTTGAGTCTTTGGACTGTCCTGGTGTGGATACTGTGGTGGACAGGTTGCAGCAGATTTGGACTCATGTAGTGGACAATTTGACCTTGTCCCAGGAGAAGGCTCAACGTTTCGCTAATCGCAGACGCCGTGTGGGTCCCCGACTTCGTGTTGGGGATCTGGTTTGGTTATCTTCTCGTCATATTCCTATGAAGGTTTCCTCTCCTAAGTTTAAACCTCGTTTCATTGGTCCGTATAGGATTTCTGAGGTTCTTAATCCTGTGTTTTTTCGTCTGACCCTCCCAGATTCTTTTTCCATACATAACGTATTCCATAGGTCATTGTTGCGGAGATACGTGGCACCTATGGTTCCATCTGTTGACCCTCCTGCCCCGGTTTTGGTGGAGGGGGAATTGGAGTATATTGTGGAGAAGATTTTGGATTCTCGTGTTTCAAGACGGAAACTCCAGTATCTGGTTAAATGGAAGGGTTATGCTCAGGAAGATAATTCCTGGGTTTTTGCCTCTGATGTCCATGCTCCCGATCTTGTTTGTGCCTTTCATGTGGCTCATCCTGGTCGGCCTGGGGGCTCTGGTGAGGGTTCGGTGACCCCTCCTCAAGGGGGGGGTACTGTTGTGAATTCTGTGGCAGAGCTCCCTCCTGTGGTCACAAGTGGTACTTCGGCTGATTCTCTCTGGGAGCTTCCGTTTGTGGAGGGAAGTGGTACTGCGGCTTCTGAGTTTCCTCCCTCAGGTGATCTGGTGAGGTCGTTAGGTGCTTCTCTACTTAACTCCACCTAATGCTTTGATCCATGCTTCCTGTCAATGTTCCAGTGTTGGACTTGTTTTTCCCTGGATCATTCCTGTGGCCTGCTGCTCTGCATAGCTAAGTTCTTCTTTGCTATTTGTTTGCTATTTTTTCTGTCCAGCTTGTCTAATTGTTTTGCTGGAAGCTCTGGGACGCAAAGGGTGTACCTCCGTGCCGTTAGTTCAGTACGGAGGGTCTTTTTGCCCCCTTTGCGTGGTTTTCTTTAGGGTTTTGTGTAGACCGCAAAGTTATCTTTCCTATCCTCGCTCTGTTAAGAAAGTCGGGCCTCACTTTGCTGAATCTATTTCATTCCTACTTTGTCTTTTCATCTTAACTCACAGTCATTATATGTGGGGGGCTGCCTTTTCCTTTGGGGTGTTTCTCTGAGGCAAGGTAGGCTTATTTTCTATCTTCAGGCTAGTTAGTTTCTCAGGCTGTGCCGAGTTGCATAGGCAGAGTTAGGCGCAATCCACGGCTGCCTCTAGTGTTGTTTGGAGAGGATTAGGGATTGCGGTCCGCAGAGTTCCCACGTCTCAGAGCTCGTTCTATTATTTTGGGTTATTGTCAGATCACTGTATGTGCTCTGACCGCTATGTCCATTGTGATACTGAATTGCCTATCACAACAGTAGCTGTAATATGTGTTACGTGCTGTTGGATAAGTCGGGCGCTAGATAGCAAACATACACCTTCCGCGAACAGACATTCAATAGGGAGGGTGAATTAAAGAGCGACTTTCACTCACAACACACACACATATTTACAAGACAATACTAGCGCATGGCCGTGCGGTCATGCGCAGTTTATATAGCTGCAGCACAGGAAACAGCTACTGAAGTTTTGCCCTTTCAGGACCTGCCAAAAGGACCAATGGGATGTGCTGCAGTACCTGAGCATGTGACCCTCGATCTCCAACAGGAGATCTTGCCCTGGGCATGCTCAGTGTGTGCAAATAAGGACTTAGATCCAGAAACGTCCACTCGCCGCTGCCCAGCACTGGCTTCAATGGCAGAAGCAGGAAAAACAGCAGTAACTCTTCGCACAGAGTCAGACTGAGCGAGACGCTGGGATCGACGTCCCTGCTGAGCAGACTCCACTGCGGCTGAAGGAGAATGGGAGACCACAGAGGAGACGGATCGAGATTTCCCCTGTGAAGCAGAGGAAACTCGACTCATAACATTGCCCCCCCTCCTAGGGCCCCCCCTCCTTGGGCCTCGCTACGTTCGAAGGCAGCAATGAGCTGCGGGGCCCGAATGTGCTCAACAGGCTCCCAGGACCTGTCCTCGGGGCCATAACCCTTCCAGTCTACCAAATAAAATTTTTTGCCACGTACCACCTTGCACCCCAAAATAGCGTTCACCTCATAATCGTCCGTAGACGAACCCGATGTCCCAGCAGATGACTCGGAGAACCGGGACATATACACGGGTTTCAAGAGGGACACATGAAAGGTGTCGTTGATACCCAGGCGTGGTGGAAGGGCCAAACGATAGACCACAGGATTAACCTGCTCGAGGACCTTGAATGAGCCCAAGTAGCGAGGAGCAAATTTAGTGGACTCAACTCGCAGCCTGATGTTACGGGCGGAGAGCCACACCAAGTCGCTAGTAGCAAAGGTCGGAGCGGGGCGCCGATGAGCATCGGCGGAGGACCTCATTCTCTCCTTAGAGGCCCGAATGGCATCCTGAGTGCGGTCCCAAATATCCCGTGCCTCCACAGCCCAGTCTGCCACCCTGGAGTCGGCGGAAGACACGGGCATAGGCACAGGTATCTGTGGATGCTGACCATAGTTGAGGAGGAATGGGGTTTGTCCAGTGGAGTCGGCTACGGCGTTGTTCAATGCAAACTCTGCCCATGATAGCAAGGATGCCCAGTCATCCTGCCTGGCTGAAACAAAATGTCGCAGGTATGTGACCAAGGTCTGGTTGGCCCTCTCTACCAACCCATTCGTCTCGGGATGATATGCGGAAGAGAGATTTAACTCAATGCTGAGAAGACGACAAAGCTCTCTCCAGAACCGAGACGCAAACTGGGGACCCCGGTCACTGACAATTTTGTCTGGCATGCCGTGTAGGCGGAAGATGTGTCTTATGAACAACGCTGCCAAGGCCCGTGCAGAAGGTAACCGTGGGAGCGGCACCAAATGCACCATTTTCGAGAAATGATCGGTAATAACCCAAATGACGGTACAGCCGCGAGACTTGGGCAAACCCACTACAAAGTCCATCCCGACCATCTCCCAGGGCCTGTCTGCCACCGGCAAGGGATAGAGTAACTCAGATGGCCGTTGTCGAGGAGACTTATTTTTGGCGCATGAGACACACGCCAAAACGTAATCTCTGACATCTCGGACCATATGCGGCCACCAGTACGTCCTCGCCAGTAGCTCAGATGTCCTCTTTGTCCCAAAGTGTCCACCCACCCTGGACGAATGAGCCCAAGAGAGAACCTCCGGTCGCAAATTAATGGGCACAAAAGTCTTGCCCGGAGGCACAGACTCTAGCGAAACCGGCGCTACGGTTCTCAGGCTCTCGGAAGGGACAATAAGCCGAGGCTCCTCTTCCTCCTCCTCAGTTGACATAAGGGAGCGAGAGAGAGCGTCAGCACGGATATTCTTCTCCCCGGTGAGAAAATGAAGGGAAAAGTGGAACCGGGAGAAGAACAAGGACCATCTGGCCTGGCGAGAATTTAGCCGCTGGGCTGTCTGCAAATAGACCAAATTTTTGTGGTCCGTGTAAACTTGGAAGGGAAACCGCGCACCTTCCAGAAGGTGTCTCCACTCCGAAAAGGCCAACTTCATTGCTAGCAACTCCCTGTCCCCGATGGAGTAGTTACTCTCCGCTGGCGTGAAGGTCTTGGAGAAGAAGAAGCATGGATGCTTCCGACCTTGAGCATCCTTTTGATAGAGGACTGCTCCAGCACCAACGGACGAGGCATCCACCTCCATTAGGAATGGCTTATCCACATCGGGACGATGTAAGATGGGAGCGCTAGCAAAGTGGGACTTAATAGAAGTGAAGGCCTTGGAGACCTCTTCCGACCACAATTTGGGATTCGCTCCCTTCTTGGTGAGGGCTACCAAGGGAGCTACCAAAGTTGAGAAGTGGGGAATGAACTGGCGGTAATAGTTTATGAACCCCATAAAGCGCTGCACCGCTTTAAGAGAATGGGGCTCTTGCCAGTCCATCACAGCCTGTAGTTTGGCAGGATCCATAGCCAATCCCTGGGCGGAGATAATATAGCCCAGGAAAGGTAAAGACTCCTGCTCAAACATACACTTCTCCAACTTTGCATAAAGAGAGTTTGCCCGTAGGAGGTCGAAGACTCTGCCAACATCTCTCCGGTGGGAGTCAATATCTGGAGAAAAGATGAGAATATCATCCAGATAGACTACAACTGAGGTGGAAAGCATATCCCGGAAGATGTCGTTGACAAAGTCTTGGAAAACGGCTGGGGCATTACAGAGCCCGAAGGGCATTACCAGATACTCATAGTGCCCATCTCTGGTGTTAAATGCCGTTTTCCATTCGTCCCCCTCACGGATGCGAATCAGGTTGTAAGCACCCCGCAGATCTAGTTTAGTAAACACCCTTGCTCCCCGAAGCCTATCGAAAAGCTCAGATATCAAGGGCAAAGGATACTTGTTCTTAACGGTGATAGCGTTAAGACCCCTGTAGTCTATGCATGGACGTAGTTCCCCATTCTTCTTCTGCACGAAAAAGAACCCTGCCCCAGCAGGTGACACCGACTTCCTGATGAACCCTCTTGCCAGATTCTCTTGAATGTACTGAGACATTGCCTCCATCTCCGGGAGAGATAATGGATAGACTCGACCCCGGGGAGGCTCAGCACCAGGCAAGAGATCAATAGGACAGTCATAGGGGCGATGGGGCGGAAGGGTCTCCGCCGCCTTTTTGGAGAACACGTCTGCATAAGACCAATATTGCTTGGGGAGAGAGGATAGATCTGCGGGTACCTCTGTAGTAGCATTCTGAACGCACTCTCGGTGACACCTACCCCCACAAGATTCACCCCATCCCAGAATTCTGCCTGAGGACCACTCGATGTGAGGAGAGTGGTACCATAGGCAAGGTATCCCCAACAGGACCTCATCAATTCCCTCAGGAATGATGAGCAGAGATATAATCTCCTGATGGGATGGTGACACGGACAGGGTAAGAGGGATGGTCTGATGTGTTATCTGTGAGGGCAGTGTTGACCCATTCACCACTCGTACCGTTACTGGTTGAGGTAGCATAACCAGGGGTATTGCGTGACGTTGGGCGAAGGCAGAAGACATAAAATTGCCCTCTGCCCCAGAATCCACGCAGAGCTCTACCGAGTGGGAGGATGAGCCTAATATTATTGTCCCCTTAAAGGACAATTTGGAGGCAAACGTCGCCGTGTCTAGTGTACCTCCACCTACTACCACTAGACGCTGACGTTTCCTCGACCGCTGGGGACATCTGGTGGCAAGATGTCCTGACTGCTGGCACACATGACATACCTGGAGTGCACGAGCGGTCCGGGACTTAGATCTCGCTCGTGACACTACCATAGGCTCATGGGACTCAGGGGCCTGGACTGGAGATTCCAAAGGTTTGGCGAAGGTGGGAGCCAGCCGAAACCTCTGCCGACACTGGGCTCGCTCTAACCTCCGCTCATGAAAACGGAGGTCAATACGAGTGGATACTGTTATTAATTCCTCCAGTGTGGCGGGAATCTCCCTAGTGGCCAGGGCGTCCTTAACGTGGTCAGCCAGCCCCCTCCAAAATATAGGAATGAGGGCTTTATCCGACCACTCCAGCTCAGATGCTAGGGTGCGGAAGTGTATGGCAAAATGGCTGACCAAGGACGAGCCCTGAGTCAATGCCAACAGTTGGAGCGCCGTATCATGGGTGACACGAGGTCCTAAAAAGACCTGTTTCAGAGTGCTCATGAATAACGGAGCACTCTGCACCACATGATCGCCACGCTCCCACAGCGGCGTAGCCCACTGCAACGCCCTGTCTGACAGGAGAGACACGATAAACCCCACCTTTGCCCGCTCTGTAGGGAAACGAGAGGCCAGAAGCTCGAGATGTATAGAGCACTGACTCACAAAACCCCTACAAGACTTACTGTCACCAGAAAATTTCTCTGGTAGCGGGAGGCGAGATAGAGTCGGAACAGGGGTGGCAGTGGACAAGGTAGCTGCAGCCACGCTAGCAGCCTGAACAGCGACAGCAGTGACATCCACAGCTGAGGTTGAACGCTCTAGAGCCGCCAACCTTCCCTCCAGCTGCTGGATGTACCGCTGTAAATGCTGATCGTCCGCCATTTACTAGCCAGACCTTGGCGCTAGTATTATGTTAGGACTGGCGGAACGCACCAAGTACAAGATGAAATGGAACTAGGTGCGTTCGCAGTCCGAGGACCACCGTGCAGGTAAAAACCCTGCTGCTAGTAAGACGGACTATATGGCGGTACTACAAGTATACACGCACGGGTTAACTACACCCTGCGTGAAGGAAGCGATCCTGTTGCGTCACAGGACCGCGGTACCGCACATAGAGCGCGAGCAAGTAGTCAGCGAACTCAACCCCAACTAGGATTGAAGTCCGATTAGACACTTGCTGGCACAACACCGCAACTGGGTGTGTAAGGAAACTAAATAAGAATATAAAGGCACAAGAGTGCGTGCGGTGCCACACAGACGGACGCCACTAACCACCCAGGCTTGGGTCAGGAAAGCGCAGAGCAAGCGCACGGCGCCGTACAGGCGGACACAGCAACTGGTAGCTGTAATGTGTGTTACGTGCTGTTGGATAAGTCGGGCGCTAGATAGCAAACATACACCTTCCGCGAACAGACATTCAATAGGGAGGGTTATTTAAAGAGCGACTTTCACTCACAACACACACACATATTTACAAGACAATACTAGCGCATGGCCGTGCGGTCATGCGCAGTTTATATAGCTGCAGCACAGGAAACAGCTACTGAAGTTTTGCCCTTTCAGGACCTGCCAAAAGGACCAATGGGATGTGCTGCAGTACCTGAGCATGTGACCCTCGATCTCCAACAGGAGATCTTGCCCTGGGCATGCTCAGTGTGTGCAAATAAGGACTTAGATCCAGAAACGTCCACTCGCCGCTGCCCAGCACTGGCTTCAATGGCAGAAGCAGGAAAAGCAGCAGTAACTCTTCGCACAGAGTCAGACTGAGCGAGACGCTGGGATCGACGTCTCTGCTGAGCAGACTCCAGTGCGGCTGGAGGAGAATGGGAGACCGCAGCGGAGACGGATCGAGATTCCCCCTGTGCAGCAGAGGAAACTCGACTCCTAACACACATGGCCATATCTTTACATAAAAAAGTACTTCTTTAAATAAATACAAGCTATATAAACACCAATGTAAAACAAGGTAAAGAAAAACAACTGGCATCTCCAAGAAGGATTACAATTTCATTTATCTGTGCATCCATTGTAAAATTAAATGCTAGATTCCATGTTTATCCCCTGGCACGTTTTGGATGTGCTTTTACCATTAGTTGTAGAGCTGATCTCTACGACTCAGGATGGCAGCACACAGAAAATGTGTCAAAGGTTAAACATGGAATAACACTTTTCCCTTTTCAATGTATGCACAAATAAAGAAAATTACATTATAATCCTTCTTGGAGATGCCAGCTTTTACTCATTACATTTTTTTTGATGGACTGCTAGCCAGCAGTTGAGCAGCACCCAGATATCTAATCAGTGGAGTGAATGATATACAGTATATGAGGTGAGTCCAGAGAGCAATTGTTTTTACTATATAAACCTCATCCACTGCCTATGCCGATGTAACAGACTGACATAAACCCTACTGAATTGTATTGACATATTTAATGAGCATACTCTCATCAGGGCAAATGTCATTGTAAAGAGAGGAAGAAGGTGAGCTTTGACTATGTAATGTTTTATACCATATTCAATGCACAAATAGACATTCCTGAAGGTTATTTTATACAATTAATTTTTAATAATTCAGTTATTTTTATTTTCAAAGCAACACTGCTGCGTTTTTTTCAGCACTGGAGTGGAGCTTCTAAACTAAGGTCCATGATCATATTCTTCTGCTTATAAAATATATAGACTTCATCTTTTATATGCTCCTCTCCTGTTCTGTGCCGCTACCTTGTGATTGTATATTATGACTTTCTGGAAGTCAGAAGTAACTGTCACAAGATGTCACAAGATGTCACTGCAAGTCTGTGAGGGCCAGAAGGATAATTTCATTGAAAGACTTGCATTGAAAAGTCTAACACACACTAGAGTGATCCGAAAGGTCACAAACTTCTGGAGACCAATAGAAATGGTGGACCAAGAAGGTGGAGATGGAACGAGGTAAGTATGAGATTCAGCACTGCAACAAAAATGCTGGAGTGGGGTTGTAAATACGAGCACATGTAGTTCTGATTGTGTGTTTTTTATACTTATGTCTATTTTTTTCTTGCTATCATGCAGTCTTGAAGTTGAATAGAATCAGTTTACATACCAGGTCCTCTGAAGTTTTAACGATTACTTCACATAACCGACAGCACGAGCACCGTTAGAAATTTTCACACCGTGTTGTGCTGACGTCTGACAGGTGACATGAGTTATTTTGCTCTGAACTCCCAGGACCTTTCTGACAGCACGCTCATGGTGATGTCAGACAGGTTATAGGAGTTTACCACGAGACACTGAGCAGTGGTAGCAGACGCTCCTCAGTGTCGCAGCTGGATGACAGACTGTATGGTCGCATCATGCAGCCATGCAGCCTGACATCTAGATGTGCCTCACTTGACACTGCTACAGGGCAAGTGGGAAGAGCAAAGCTAATTGGCACATCTTATACATGCGCCTTTTCTGCAGCGGCTGAGAACTGATGTTTTTAACCTGGGGGGGGGGGAAATATCCATGGCCCATTTCTAGGTTATTAATATCATATCACAGCTGTTTGCCTAGCCTTTGCTGGTTATTAATTAGACTGGGACCCTACGTCATTTTCTTGGGGAACCCCATTTTAATAGCCGGTAATAGCCAGTAGAGCTGTGAGCTGATAGTAACCCTGCTGTTTTGTTTGCATTTACTATACACTTGTAGTGTTTCGGGTCACTATGACCCGGCTTATTAAACCTTGATTTTAGACACTCTAACTCCATTTTTTTTTATATTTTTTGCTTACTAGACTGTTTGTGAACATGTTTGGTAGTAAAAAAAAAAAGAAAAATGAACTAGAAATCTTTTTTTTTTGTTTTTATTCTGAAAAAACAGATCCATCCAATGAGCAAAACGAAAATAGAAAACTACACATATTTTGTAAAAAAACAAAAAACAAAACAATCAAATCAAACATTTTGTGATAAAAAATTAAAGATAATAAACATTACAATGTGAATATATTTACATGATAATATAAATTTATGGATTCTTGCATGAAAAACAATACACATGATTTTTACATAGAAATGTTTTACAGCCAGAACATGTTATACTCGTCTTGTTGTCACAAGTAGAAGGGCAATAGCTGCATCTTTTTCTTTTGATGCCGGAAGAGGCCATAGGGGTAGAAGCACACAGCTGCTCTCCAAAGAAACTGAAAGGTAACATGTCTGGGCTAGCATATGTGTACTGATAAGAGCAGAGAAGATAAGAACCCTTCTGAAAACAAGCAGATAAGCCAGGAAGACAGACTTACTTAGCAAAAAAAAATTATTTGCAAGACTTTACAGCTCAGCTTTACAAAAAAAAACGTCTTAGACAGCGCGTTCTGAGCAGTCCGTTCTGCGCATAATATACACGTGTAGTGCACACCTAGTGATCTCTCCGGATGCACTCTACATTTTAGAATGGACTGCGCACCAAAAATAATCAATATAAAGCCATTTTTATGGTGCGCAGATCTCAATGCATACCCCCGGTAGAGCGCGTGTACGACCCCATTGAAATAATTTAGGAAATAAATCAATTGATATACAATAGTAGATTCTATAAATAGACCCAACTGAGGGTATAACTCCTTTATTTCACTGAAAATATGGCCTCACAGCTGTATAAAACGATGTCGGGTCACTATGACCCGAACACAACAAGTGTAACTTTTTGCATGTAGCAAAAAGTAAACAAAAAAAAAAAAATACTCATAGGTAGGTCCCCCCAAATGAGGAAAAGTCAAGGAGTCTCAAGTTTTAGAGACTTACAGAAAAAAATCTACAGAGCCGCAAAAAGTCTGTTCGGGTCACTATGACCCGAACAGAACAGCAGGGTTAATAGCCTAGAAAGCTCCACGAGTATTAGTCCCTTCTCAGGCTATGACCGTTGGCTTTCACTCTGCTGGTTAAGAAAATTACGCGGAAGCCCACAATATTTTTTTCATAAAAATAATCTTTTTATAATTAAATACATTTACAGTAAGCTGGACACACACTTTACTAATTATACATGTCACCCACATCTGTATAACTATTTATTTTATTTTATGTGTATATACTGTATCTAATTCATCTATTCTATCCTGTCGGGTCATGCTCTGATTTAACTGTACTCAGCTGCTGAATTGCCAGATGTTCTTCTATCTATCTATCTATCTATCTATCTATCTATCTATCTATCTATCTATCTATCTATCTATCTATCTATCTATCTATCTATCTTTTTGAGTGTTTTGAAGAAAACTTCCCTTGAAAATGATGTGTAAATGACAGAGAATTGCTATATGGAAAAGTTCATGTTAAAATTGCATTGCAATCGGATAGCAATTGCATTGCATTCAGATATAAATTGGATGCTAGGTGTTAAAAATAGGATTGTACTCACATGATAAATGCATGACACTTGCATTGCACTCATCTGACTTTGCAGGAACATAATTAGATAGATTTTAAAATCACTACTGTGACTCCAGCCTAACGGCTCATTCCCACTTGTGAGAAAATCGGACGAATGCAATCCGATAAAAAAAATTGGTTCGCATTCAGACCAATGCTATTCTATCATGGTGTGTTCATCTGCGTTTTTTTTTTACCAGCTCTGATCGGATCACTTTCAGACTGGAAAAAAGTTGAATCATGCTGTGATTGAAATCGGAAATCGGATCGCATCCTGTAATAGAAAATCGCACAGCACTCGGACTATGCCAGTGCTGTACAATTTTTACATCGAGTTTTAAAAGCCTGAAATTCATCTGCTGCGTGCAGTAATTTCACAGTTTGACAGGTTACAATAGAAAAGATAGAATCTATAATATAACGCTGGGAGCGTCACTCTGTCCGAAGCCTTTATAGACTGCGCAGGCGCAAGCGCCGGCGCAGTCTGGCCCCCACAGAGTGACGCTCCCAGGAGATCGCGGTATGCGTAAACACTGAACGCATACCGCGATCTCCACCGGAGAGTCAGGGACCTCCAGGAGGGTAAGTATATTCACCTTTCCCCGTTCCAGCGCT